>NC_050457.1:50013577-50361077 GCF_903995425.1 Onychomys torridus | reverse complement strand
TTTTATTCTTTATCACTGTGCATTACCGCATTGGTTTTATAATGTAAATATTAATACATTGATAAATTAAACATTATATTTATTGCCATATTTCATATTAATACTGGGGCTTTCAGGTGTCTAGGAACTTTTTTGCTTAACACTTACACAGAAATACTAAATGGAACATAATTATAGAGTTGAGTTTTAAGGGATCTCTAATATATATATTATTTTTTTTAATCATCTGAAGTAATAAATAACTATGAGGGCTGGAGGGATGGCTTAACAACTAAGAGCCCTTGCTGCTGTTGCAGAGGCCCCAAGTACAGCTGGCTCACAGCCACCTGTAACTCCAGCTCCAGGGAATGCAACACTCTCTTCTAGCCTCCACACGTACCTGCATATGTGAGCGCATGCGCACACACACATACAATTTTTTAAAATAGAGGCTGGAGAGACTGCTCAGTGGTTAAAGAGCATCGGCTGCTCTTCTAGCAGACCCAGGTTCAATTCCCAGCACCCACATGATGGATCACAACCATCTGTAACTGCAGTTCCAGAGGCTCTGATACCCTCCTCTGAACTCTGCGGGGACCAGGTACACACATGCAGTATTCAGAAATTCATGCAAGCAAATATTCATACATAAATATATACATAAATTAAAATAATAATAAAATAAATCTTTTAAAATGGGTGAGTAAAGAACTGATCTTGAAAAAGAAAGCACATGAAGAAGTAGGCTGGATGTCTAAGTGATCATAAGGAAGAGACCCATTTTTAGGAAGAGAACAAGATACTGCCCTGATCTGGGCATGATGTAAATGGGCAGAAGTTCTATTGATTAGCCACCAAGATTTGTCAGCTAAGTTAGGCACAGTAGCTCACACTTATAATCCTCACACTGAAGAGGCTGAGGGGACAAGATAGTGAATTGGGGACAGTGGAGGAATACATTGGGAAATCCTGTCTCAAGAAAGAAAGACAGGAAGACAGGAAGACAGGAAGGCAGGAAGGCAGGAAGACAGGAAGGCAGGAAGGCAGGAAGACAGGAAGGAAGGAAAGAAGGAAGGAAGGAAGGAAGGAAGGAAGGAAGGAAGGAAAGGAGAGATGGAGGGAGGGAGAAAGAGAGGAAGAGAGGGGGCTAATTTATAAGAAAATGTTATAAATTTCCCAGGAAACTGGAGAAGCTTCCTTCATGCCATCCACCTCTCTACTGTTCCCCACATAGTCGCCACACTTATTACTAAAGAAGCCCCAGCTAGGACCCCACAAAACTCTCCGAAAATCCTCTTCTCCATATAACCATTCAGACAAGCACTCCTGGCCACACAATTACAGACAAATAAATGTAACCAATAAGCATCCAGGATTCTGCTGATAAAACTAGGTGTGCTGGAAGCTCAGCCTCATTAGCTGGAAACATCATTTCACTGGACTAGAGTCTGGGGCAATAGTCAAATCTTTATGACCGACCATAAGCCATGAACAGCCAAAGGAGAAATGTCCCCAAGGCTCCTTCCCAGAGCAAAGTTGAACAACTGGGACTTGTGTATCAGATGCCACATAAACCCCAAAGGAATTCTAATATCAGTCAGGGCTCTAAGCTATAACATGAAACAATTAGATTGAAATCAGAGTCTGAAAATGATTTTCTACACAAAAAGATCAGATAGTTTGCCACGAGTAATCTTACCACAAATGGATTTTGATCCACTTACTGAGGAAGGTATAATACTCAATTGTGTATAGATCTCTTGGAAATAGAAAAGTTTCCAGCAAACTGGAAGCAGTTCTCTCCCACACAAGCTTTCTCTCCATTCTTCCACAGAGATCTAACCAGGAGCATTGTTGTGAAGTAGGGGTTCAATTCCGTAGTCAGAAAAACGTGACTCCAAACTAGAGTCAGACTTAGCATGGACTTGTGGCTGTGCCAGGTCACCTCATCATATTGGATTTAGAACACACACCAGGACAGTCCCTCCCTGGACATAGTTGAATGGGCTGGACATATCATTTGACTCTTGTCTGAGCTGCAGCTAGGTGTTAAAAGTCAAAACAAAAGTCCTGGGAAGAACAAGACAGATGAAGGTACACCGTGTTCTCACCTCGATTCTCCTACGTGATTTGCTGGTGATAAGAGTTAGAGACATTTCCAAGGGAAGTCAAGAAATAAATTGGTTTTCTATTTCTCTGCTTTCAAAGCTTATATTCAATTTCTGCCTTTAGATGAGACTACAACAGTATGCTTACAAAAATAAACTTTCCTTCCTCAGTAATAGGCTTAAACTTTGTTTGAGGTTTTTCGTTTGTTTGTTTGTTGTTGTTGTTGTTGTTTTCAAGACAAGGTCTTGCTGTGGGATGTCTTTCTGTATACTGTGAATATGTGTTACTCTTTAAAAGTAGATTCAATAATAGTATAGATATGATAGGATAAAAGGGTAGATTATTGAATTAGCATCTATAATAAGCTCCAGTAATGCACTAACTGTAGTTTAGAGACAGGAAGGATTAATGGTCCTTAACTCATATGACAGGTTGCTATCATATAATTCTCATTCATATTCAAAAATGACAATTTATAGAATCATTTGCTTGATCTGTTTCATAATGACCTAGCCTCTTTCTTGGCTCAGTGCAGGACTGCTCAAGGATGACAAGGGGACCTGGGGTAGCATTTTCAGGTTCAGCCCTGATCACACAACAGTTTGGAGCATCATTGACCAGGGTAAGATATTTTGGGGAGGTAGGAGAGGAGGAAAGATCAGACTCAAAGCTGAAGCTAGCACTTCACACTTATAGCTCAGGGTGATTATCTTTTCTAGTCATCCATAACACTGGAATATCAAACCCACATGTATTCCCACTGTTATCTCTCTTGTGGTAATGAGAAGAACCCATAGATCACAGAGTAAGAACTGGGCTCTGGGGTTATACTAGAAAAGTGAATGCTAGGTTTTCTGCTTCTAACCTTCATGGCTTTGGATAAATTAGGTAAGCCTATTAGATGTTACATTACTCATCTTTAAAAGTGTGATGATAATAGTTTCTATCTATAGGGTTCTATTTGTGGGGATACATTCCTGCCCATTTATTAAAAAAAAAAAAAAAGCAAAAAACAAAAAAAAATTAAGAATAGGACCTGGAAGTTTGCTTAGTGGGTAAAGTGCTTATTGTGAAAGTGTGGGGACCCAAGTGTGGGTCTCCAACATCCATGCAGAAGCAAGGCATGGTGGCACGCATCTTTAATCCCTGCTCTAAGAAAATGCAGAGAGATGAATAGCTCCTTGGCACTTGCTGGCCAGCTAATCTAGCTGAATGGTAAGCTCCAAGTTTAGTAAGAGATCCTATCTCAAAAATAAAAGGTGGAGAGTAATACAGAAGAATTCCCAACATTAAACTCTGCCTTCTACCCATGTGCACATAGGCATGCACACCTTTCCACAGATGTGCATACATATGGCATGCATCATACCAGACAAACATACAGACCACATACACATTTTTTTAAATCATTAAAAATAGAATTGTTTTGATTGAATGCATTGCAAAAGGCCTAGAAAAACCCTACACTACCCTTACCCATACACACCTGTAGGTATTCCTTAAGTTCTTTATAAATCAGTAGAAAATGTGAAGTCTAAAGTCTGAATGAGAGATGACTTTCTCTTTGTTTCTCCCACACCACAAGAACAACTAACTGATAGCAATAGCATAAGACAATTAAATTCCTAATATTTAATCCCACATAAATAGAAATTCTCAAGTGGATCCTCAAGTTGAGTCTCACTTCTTGGTTGTCTTTTATTTTCTTTACCACATGGATTACATTTGTTTTCAAAGGGACTACTTTATAGAAACAGAGTTGGGCAGGTAAAACATTTACTTCACTGTTCTTGTTGGTAGACTTGGAGGGAAAAATCTCAACATCTCCAGCAGGATCTATCTTCTGAACAGGTAGGTAGCTGCCTCATTGATTGTGAGCCAAGTACAACACCAGTATGACATGATGCAGGACAAATCTGGGTGCATTGAAATTCAGGCAAACAGCCCTAGGCCAATAGGACTAAGGAAATACAGATAAATAGATATTCTTAAAGCCAGTGGTGAAGGACAGCAACCTCATCCTGAAAAGAAAAATGCACTTGCTATACTTGGCAGACTACAGGGAAAGGATGAGACAGCCTGACAAAATCAAGGCATCTGCAAGAACATGGTGTTTTTGTGGTGTTTGGAACACTGGCTTCAGCTAGATAAACCTAAATTGCTTCTTCTTTAGAAAGAAGTTCCTGCTTGCTCATTATACCCATGCCAATGTCAGGCTTGTCATGATTCATACTATGTTATATTTACTTACAGACCAAGTCAAGATTTAAAAGGGGTATGAGTTCTCTGCTGGTAGAAGTTTTTACATGAACACAACAACAACAAAAAATATCTAAATCTCTTGCCTATAGCTCACGGACATTGAGACAGGAAATTATTTTCTCCATGAGATAGTATAGTAGGTAGTCTTGCTATAAAGTTCACAACATTATTGCCTTGATATAGGCACATATGCTCTCTTAGTCTTGGGAACTCTAGTCGAGGTGATATTGTGAAGGGTATATGATTATCAAGGAGGTGATGACTTATTCATGTGAGTCCTTCCTGCTAGTGGCCACAGAGGAAAACATCAGCAGTCAGAAGCAAGAGAAGATCTGAAACATCATTGCATACCAGGAGACAGATGGGAACCACGTAACAAGGATTTCAAGTCACTTCTGGAGGCTGATATTATTCCTGGCTTGTTTACTCAAGGGAATAGGGAAACTGATTCCTACAACCTCAAGGAACTGAGCTCAGATGCAGACTCATCCCTGGAGTTTCCAGAGGATTCAGTCCCGCTAAGAGCTTGGTTTCCTGAGCTATTTTTATTGTACCAGATTTCTAATCTCCAGAACTATTACCTAATGAATGACTGTAGGTTCAAAGCTGCTTAAGTTGGTAATGCTTTATTACATAGCAATAGAAAACTATCATCGGGTTGGGGATTTAGCTCAGTGGTAGAGTGCTTGCCTAGCAAGTGCAAGGCCCTGGGTTTGGTCCTCAGCTCTGAAAAAAAAAAAGAAAAGAAAAGAAAAAGAAAAGAAAAGGAAATTATCATCAAAGCAAATTTTCTTTTAGCCTCACTGTCCTGTCATGTCCCCTTTACCCCAAGACAAACTGCTCAGCTGTTCTTGCCACTGAATTTGTATATAACCTTGGAAATAGGTATGTATGCTCTTGTTTCGTGTTGGTAAAGTCTCATAAGTGGTATGACCCCACAAATGGCATGGTATTTATTGCCCTTCTGTTTTTACACACAGATACATCATTTGACAACTATCTACCAGCTGTGGGTATTTCTAGTGTGCTCTTCTCTAATACAGATTGTAATCAATGCATTTTGATTTACACGGTTTTCTAAGTTTACCCTCAACTGCCTATGTTAAAATCACCAGTGTAATAAGCATTCATCATCAATGTTTCCTCATAAACACGTCTTCAAGTTCCTCCAGGGTATATGCCCAGCAACAGGATAAATGGATCCAAGGTTCTTTGGACACTTAATTTGAGCCTATGTTAATCTCAGATTTTTTTTCTGTGTATCTCTTAAATGGTCACGTCATGCTATCCCCAGCAGTGAAAGGGTTTTGTTTTCTACTTCTGTCCAGATTTTACATTGCTAACTTCTTAACTTTTGCCAAACCCCCTAGTATGAAGTGCTATCTAATTCTTGACCATTTTTAGTACTATGAATCGCAGAAGATGACTTTTCATATATTCATTAAGTATTTGGGTTTTTCGTTCTGTGAATAGCCTTGTACATATTTTGACCATTTTTTTTCTGATAGATTTCTGGTTTGAATGAGAACACCTCCAGAGACTCATACATTCAAGTGCTCGCTCCCCAGTTGGTGGAACTGGGATTAGGAGATATGACCCTGTTTGAGTTTTGTGCCCTTATTAGAGGATGTCAGTGGGTGTTTCAAAACCCCGTACTGGGTTCTCTATCTGTCTGCCTCCAACTTTCAGATAGATGTAAGCTCTCAGCTACAGCTACAGCACCATGCCTACCTACCTGTCATCGTGTTTCCCGCCATAATGATCATGGACTAAATCTTTGAAACTGTAAGCAAGCCCTGAATTAAATACTTGCTTTTATAAATTGCCTTAGTCATGATATTTCCCCACAGCAACAGAATAGCAATGCTTGTTTGGATAATTCCTAGGAACTCCTTATGTACTCTAGATACCAGATTGTTCTATTTTATCATTTTTAACTCAGAAAGCCTTAATTTTACATAATCATATTCTTCCATGTTTTGTTTCATAGTTTGTGATTGTGGGAGGATCTTCAAGAAATTTTTCCTATTAGAGGTTTAAGAGATATCTCAGTAGTAGAGTACTTGCCTAGTTTGTGGGACTTTCTAGGCACAAGCCCTAGTACCACAACACATGGAAGAAGAAATATTTTCTTACCATTAAATCATGGAAATATTATTCTATCCACATTTTCTTTATTGGCTTTGTATTTGCGCCTTTCACATTTCACCTTAAATATGTCTAGGGCTATATTTGTACAACTTCCCAGTGTTATTATTCTCCATGTAGTAAAAGTCTTAACACTTCTTTCTCAACCAACCACTGTGGGCATGACAGGCATGGATGCAGACTGGATACTGCCAGCAACAATGACTCAAGATCTTAATCATAGAAAGGAGGAAAAGGAAGGTTCTGTCTTGGTGGAGACTGTTATGAATCTTCATTGGCCTCTTTATTATAATCATTAGCCAATAATGTGTCTTCTCCTATCAAAGATCAAAGTCCTTTAAATCCTGGCAAGTGAGAGAATCAGGATTCTGTTAGCATTAACTCACTGTTCTGGGTGAGTTTCATTGAACTATATGCTCACTTTACTTTAAGTTCTTCTTCATCACAGACTTGATGACATTAATGAGATAAATGAAAGCATCTATCACATTCTAATCATGGGAAAAGAACCTACTGAAGCATTCACTTATAAGCTGTGCCCCCTCTGTCAAGAGTATAACATGAGGAATGACATTGAGACTTCTGTAGGGGTTGGTGTCACTGATCCTCAAAGCAGGGACTATGTTTGAGGCTTCTCTATATACTTTGCACTCATTAGTCTTTAATGAAGGCTTGAGGTTCTTCAGTCCTCCTCTTGTATGCAGGATGCTTCTCCCCACCCTTCTAAAGCAACACACTCTAGCTGCTTGCTATGACAGCACCCTTTAGCTTGTGGATGGCTTCTCAGGAACTGCATTGGAGAAGCATCTGGTCACTGCCCTTGGGACCACCCCTGACTGTTTTAACTTCTATGAGTCTTAATAAATAATTCTACTAGAAGAATATTGTTTTGTGGGACTCTATTCACTTGAAATTCTCATTCACTGCAAATAATTTCTCTTTATATCTAAGAACAGATTCTACCAAACTGAGCAGCTGTTCAGTAGGAACAAAGACTCAATCCTATGAATGCCAATCTATTATTTTTCAATATTCAAGATCAGGACAGCTTTAGGGGAATGTGCAGAGTATATAAGGATGGTTAAATTACCCAGTGAAAGCTCCCAAGATCCATGGTGCAGCCAGATCCCCTGGGTGAAGATGAAAATGTGAGGTGAGGAATGAATTGTAGAAAAGGACAAGGACAAATAGAATGTAGATTTGAGCCATATCTCAATTTTACATGGAGACTAATGAAATGATTAGGGATATATTTGAAGGAGAAGATGAGCAGGAATCAATGAGCTTACCAAAAAAGCTTCAGGTTGCCATGCAACATAAAAGCAGGGCAGGGAGTCCTAAAAGCATGAAAACCACTTGTCATAGGCTCTATTTTTCTTTTCAGCTTCTGCAAAAGAGATGTGATAGCTGTAGAGCTGTTCACTGGTTTGATAATTCCATTTTAGAAATGATTTTCATTGTGCCTTGTTACAAACAGACTCTTAATTTATCAAGTACATCCTCATACATGGATACACTTTTAAATCAATATGGCACATTCAGGAAGAAGTAGGAAAATGTAACAATGGGAAAGAACAATAGCCAAGAGTTGCTGTGCACCAGACATTCTTCTGAGTAATAGATATGCACTCACTGAACCCATACCCTATAAAATAGCTATCATTTGTATCTCTAGAAATGTGATCACCAAGTCATGTCCAGATCAAGAGTACGTCCACCGTCACACAATGAAAAATGGGGGGAGGCTGCAGAACTCATACTGTAGTTTAAAAGTGTCCTAACACCAGAATCCATCTGTATACAATCCTGCAATGCTGCCTTATAAGTTTGGTGATTACCTAGCTGGGGAAAAAAAAAATGGTACAGTGACATGAAGTCTAGCTTTCCAGGGAAAGGTTTCTCACTAACTAACCTAAACATTAATGTGGCTATCAAAGGGAAATATTTGCCCTCACTTTCTGTATTTCAAGGACTACAAGCAAGAGGTGCATGCTGCTTCCACTGAAGGGCAATGCTTCTGTCTTTCAGTTGACCCACCTCCCAAATGATTCTTACTCTGAAAACCACAAGGCCATACAGCCCTCTTGAGCAAAGGATTTGCTGCAATCCACATTCACTGTGTTGCTAATTACTGGGAAAATAGTAGGAATTCAGCTGACCTCTTAATTATCTCCTTTTTTTCTGGATACTTCTGTATTTATTATCCTTCCTGCCTTCAAAGAAAACAAAATATATTGCCATGGCAAATAATTGTCTCCCGGATGTTACAACCCCTCAGTGGGCAACAGTCATGAAGGTCTTGTTTCATAGCCAGAGCTAGAGGTGGATAGGTCTTCCTGATCCCTATGGAGTGTCCTGCTGGGAACAGAGAAACAGGAGTTACCACTAGGCCCTATCCATGGCTTCTAAGATCTTGAAGGGAGTGAACTTTTCTGGAGGTTTCGGCTTCACGTTGATCACTAAGCCTGTCATACCTGACAACTATTTAATGGACTCAGAAGGTTTAAATGGATGAGATGAAAACTGTATCTGTCACTGGCTATACAAAGGCATAACCAGAGACTGTGGGAGGACATATAGCCTAGTGAGTAGAGGACTTAGACATTCATTTCCAAGTGTGGCCCTGACTCCATGTGTTTTATTGAAGTCTCCCTACTCACCATGCCTCAGTTTCCTCATCTGCCCTATAGAGCAGTTCTTATCCCATTATTTGCTTTGGAAAGATGGTAACAAAGTAAGTAAGAGAACATTTTGTGAGACAAACAATAATGACTTCAAGTATGGATACCACAAATACATTCTACATGACAATATGTAAACCCAAAACATAGCTAGAATTTTCTCAAGCGTACAAAAATAGAATTTGATCTCTGAGCAAATGTGATGGGCCTTATAGGCCTGCAATACAAATCATATGTCCAGTTTCCAGCCCTTATTATGGCACACACTCAGAGGGAATTCCCACTCAGCCTTAGAGGAGTGACAGGGTTTTCCCGCGTGACAGTTTGGTTTATGGACGATGGCAGATTGAAATGATGCTTCCAAAAAATAAATAAATAAATAAATGGATTTTCCCATTTTTTAACTATTGCCTGGGCTTGGCCTCCACTGTATCTGATTCTCACATATGTACACCAGACAACCTTGGGAGGCAGAGACCAGATGGAAAAATTGGTCTGACATCATAAAACAGAGGGAGAATGAACTACTTGGTTGTTTCTCATCTTTTGGATTTAATTCTTGCATCGCAGTCAATACTGTCCTGCTTTTGCACACATTCTAAGAAGACCCTTGTTTCTCTCTAACAGTCAATCAGGTGAACAAATGAAAACATGAGATAAAAGCAAAAGATGCGCCGGGAGGTGGCGGTGCACGCCTGTAATCCCAGCACTTGGGAGGCAGAGGCAGGTGGATCTCTGTGAGTTCGAGGCCAGCCTGGTCTACAAAGTGAGTGCCAGGACAGCCTCCAAAGCTACAGAGAAACCCTATCTTGAAAAACAAAAAAACAAAACAACAACAACATCAACAAAAAAAAAAAGGTGCGAGTCGCCCCCCTCATGCTTTCATAAACACACACAGAAAAGAGCGTGTGATAACAGGAGGAATGACAAGGGTGACAGAAGATGGGGCAGAAATAAAACTCACATTCAAGTTCCAGTGAATTCCAAGTCTACCTCAGGCTGCATAGCATCACCTGCGTTCTCAGCTCCTAAATGGCTGTGCAAATTGACTTCCTGGGTTTTCAACTCAAAGATTACAATCTGACAGGCCTTTCTGATTTGTAGTGAGATGTACGAGGCAAGAACACACGAGGTCAAGGTCACACTCACAGCAACATGAATTCTCAGTAGCAGTCCCCGCCAGAAGAGCTCCAGGCCTCTGCCATCAGCATCATCTCTATTTTCTTGGAGAACCAAAGAGTGGTTGGTTTGCTACTCAAATGTATAAGTTGCATTTGAGTCTATGTGTAAAGGAAACTGAGTATCTTACCATGGAAAGCAGATTCAACCTAGGAACTGATGGCCCCCATAGGCTCATATATTTGAAAGCTTGGTTCCCAGTTAGTGGAGCTGTTTGGGAAGGATTAGGAGGTGTGGCCTTGTTGGAGGAGGTGGTTTACTGGGGATAGACTTAGAGCTTTCAAAAAGCCTATGCCAATTCCAATTAGCTTGCTTGTTTTCTCTGTCTCTGTCTGTCTCTCTGTCTGTCTGTCTCTCTCTCTCTCTCTCTCTCTCTCTCTCTCTCTCTCTCTCTTTCCTTTTTTTTTTCTACTTTCAGAGAAGAATTTAAGCTCTCAGCTATTTCTCCAACATCCTGCCCACTTTCCTGTTGCCATGTTCCCTGTCGTGATGGTCATGGACACTAACCTTCTGGAACTATAAGCCCCCAATAAGCTTTTTCTTGTGTATGTTGCCTTGACCACAGTGTCTGTTGAAAGCACTAGAAAAATAAACTAATTCAAAAGAAAAAATAATTCTATCTACACTATTCCTCATGGGTGAGCACTCTCCTTCAGGAAGCCAAGCATAGGTAAACAGTCACACAGATGGTAACAAAGCCATTTAGTCAAGCTTTTTGTAGCCAGAAAAAAAGTTATTTGTAAAAAAAAAAAAAAAAAAAAAAAAAAAGTTAACAGCATGGGAAAAAAACTTAATAATAAATAATAAATTCAAAACCATACATATAGAATGATATGGTTGATATGGTTACAGATGCTGGGAAGAAACATTTAGAATATTTATTTTTATTTTTCACAATTCTGGAAGCTGCAAGTCTGAGATCAGAGTGTATATAGGGTCCTAGGGCTCTGAAGCAAGGATTTATTCTAAGTCTTTTGGCTTACCAACAGCTTTCTTGTGCCTTATATTATTATATTCCCTTTTGCCTGTGCCCGAATTTTCTTTTCTTATGGGTCTGTGTCATTGGGAGTGATTTTCCCCTCATTCAGAAACTCCTGACTATCTGTGAACTCTAGGCTCACATTCGAGATGGCCAGGGGTCTCCCTTTTTTCCTGACAAGCTGAATTGTCCCCAGCCCCAGATACACACGGACTTCTAGCTCATACAGAAGCACCTCTTAGTTCTCCCTTCAATCCTAATCTACTTGGCAACGTAGAATAACTTCAGAAGTCCCAGCCAGGCCCTCCACTGCTAGAAAATACCCTTCTCCTAAATCCAGGCATTGTTCAGTAGGTGGTTCACTCAACATACTGATGCAGGACTTCTTCAAAAATTTTGAAGCAAATACTCAGCTAGAGGAAGAATATCACATTTCAGAGAGGGAAGGATGAGACTCAGGTATAAAACTTAGAAGATGGCTAGATTTACCTAACAGCTAACATTAACTTGGCATAAAGGATCTAACTGTAAAGAACAAGAAATGAATTCTCCACTGGAGGGTAAAGGAGCGCCTCCATTACAGTGGGAGAGACACAAGGAGGGAAACTTCCGTTTAGTGGAAATGCTGGGAAGGAATAAAATGAGAAGGCAGAATGATGAAGAATTAAGAGGACAAGTCATGACCTCTGTCCTCAGATGCTCAGTGGGGGTGATGAGTAAGCTAAGAACCAGAGGGACAAGAAGGAGCTGGATGCAAGTCAAGAATGTTCTGGACAACGCAGCTGTGCATTATGAAGCTGGAGTGGGAAAGAACCTGGCCAGGAGATGGTGGGCCAGAGAGAAGAACTGGCCTGCAGAGCAGGAATGTCAAAGTGTGTAGAGAGGGACATATCTAGCTCCTGAAGGAATGGGGATGTAAATGGGGAATGGCTTCAGCACACCATCTAAGCCCATTGATATGTCTTCAAAAGGTCCTCTGTCTATTCTGAGTGGAAAGAGTGAGACAAGATTAGAGATCATGTTATTGGATAGAGCCGGGTAGTGGAGAGACAGGAGTAGTAGGTGGGAGAGAACTTGGAATTTGGAGACAGAAACAGTATGAAGATGGATAGACAGAGCTGTGCCAGTAAAACGAGACATGTCTTGCTTCTCTTGCATTAGGCCAGCCTCATGTATATTGTGGTTTTAATTGCCTGTTTCAGACATAGAGTAGAAGGAGGCCATTGTAAAATTGCTGCTCGCCACATCCACACAAATAAGTTCCCTTGATAATCAATGACTTAAGTCTACAAAGAGATTCTCAAAAAGTATCCTTGTCTTATAGGAATAGGATCCCATAGAGCAGGAATGTGTTTTCTTCCCACTGAATTGGGTTTCTTAGCTCACTTTCTCATGTCCTGATGCCTTCCTAGCATCTACAGTGGCTTTTCTGGTTGGTACTTCTTGAAGCTCATTGTGTGAAAGTTTAAAAGTCTGTGTGGTTTAAGCCCCAAACAAAACCAAGGAGACAAGTCCAGTGATTGAGATAGTCACTTGGTAAATATTTCTGACCATCAGAACACTGGTGAAAATTAATTATGTGAGAAAAATCTTATTTGTAGAGTATTATGTTTTTTGTTGTGAGCTTAGCCTTTAACATCTGAACCACCTCTCCAGCCCTGCAGTGAATTATAGAGAGTAGGTAAGGCCAACCTATATGACGACCTGCTCTTGAAAAATTTAAAAGTTGTATATAATAAAGAGCCCAATATAGAAAAACTATAATTTACTAGGGAAATTAAAACATCATAACTAAATTAAATCTATTTTGTGGTTCATTCTAACTCACACATTTTTAAAGTATGCATAGTCCCATAAAAATACTTACCAAGAAACTCCATCAATACCTTACATAGACCTATATGGACAGCCAGCTTTTATAAAGAACAATGCTACACAAACTTAGTGAGTATGAAGCATTGGGGATATTTTTCAAAAATATCCAATCTTAAGAAACAGAGTACTCAACTAGGTTCTCAGAACCACAGCAAAAAAATGAGCACTGACAAGAAAGTATAGTAGGAGAGAAGTAAAGAAGAGCCCAAATAAAAGAATTTTAGGTCAAATATGGTGGCACATGTCCATCATATCAGTACTTGGAAGGCTAAGGCAAGAGAGTTTCAAGTTTGAGCCTAAAGGTAGAATTAACATCAAGTGAGAAGGAGAGAGGGAAGGAAGGAAGAAAGGAAGGAAAGAAGGAAGGAAGGAAGGAAGGAAGGAAGGAAGGAAGGAAGGAAGGAAGGAGAAAGAAAATCCAGAGTGAATGGAAAGAATCTGGCAAGGTAAGTGAATACACAGAAGAGGTTAGGAAGGAAAGAGGAACAGTCTCCCTGGAGAATAGGTAAGGTCACTTCTAAGAGCAAATGTGCCTTATGCTAGACAATGCATCCCTTGGGTAAAAATCAACTGGATTTGAACGTTCCATCTGCAGCATTAACCTGAGATGCCACTCACATCTGTGTCCAGCCTCCCTCCATCACAGTTCCCAATCTATAGAACAAAGCTCCTAAAACAAATCTCAAGTTGGCGTCTGTAGAAAGTGAAAAAGAGGAAGACCAGTGTTGAAATTATGATCCTAGAAACTGTGGGTAGCATCATTTTTCATTCTCCTTTTCTCTTCAGATATTGTATTTCATGTGGTGCCTCAACTCTCTTGATTATAAGTAGGAAGGGGGTGAGAATATCTGTCACTGAGTTTGATGGGCTGGGTGAATCAGAAGACGAAGTAATACGAGTAGTCTGAGCTATCCTCAGCAGAGATCTTTTGTCCCAGACAAAAGAGTCCTCCATAGGTTAACCAGCATATGGTGGGATGACCACATTAGGGATCAGAATTTTGCTGTATGCTATCATTCTGTAGTCATGCTAATTGGCATGCTTTTTCTACATCTCTATATTATCAACTCATACTGAAGCAAGGTGTTTGTACAGGCTCCCAAGATACCCTCCCTTCCTGTTTGGATGTATAATGAATGGTAACTCTGCTCTGGTTACAGCCTAAACAGGGAATAAGGTCTGCCCTCCAGCTGAAGGAAGCAGACTAAAGAGTCAAAAGCATTATCTGTCCCCACCAAATTCAAGAATCTTGCCTTCTAGGCTTGACTGGCTACCTCAAAGCTCCTTCTGAAAATACTGTGCTGTCTCTAGTCTCCCCCTATGCCCCATCTCAAGCCCACCGAAACAGAAACACACAGTGCTTCTTTACTAAAACACCTCAGCCTCTTTTCCCTTCTCTTATCAAAGCTATTTTATCACAGTGCTTTGTTTCCTAACTTCATGAAGTAGAAAAAGGGACGTTCTTCTATGCTTTCATATAGTCAAATGACTAGCTGGAAGAAAGAGATACTACAGAATGATGGCTCACGCCATCTAAGAAGCTAAGGCTATGAGCTCCCAAATGTGTGTTGCTGAAAAGGTGAGCATTTCTAAGCAAACCCTGTGATTTTTATTCACTGGCATTTTCTTGAGAAAGCCTAACTGGGCTCAATTTGCAGAAAGATACCAAAGTTCAAGGAAGAAATAAGTGCTCTAGAAACTTGTTTACAATAAAATATTTCCTCCCTAAAGCTTTGTAAATGCAGACCAGTCTAGGGCTAGGACTCAAAGATTAGATGGTGTGTTTTATTCCTTTTTTAAAAATCTTCATCTCTCCTTTATAACAGCTGAGGTAAAGACATAACAGTATATTCTAGGGACCCACTAAGTACATCTAAGGTTCCAAGGTCTATGTACCTCCTTCACCTACATCCCACTCTCAAACAAACAATGCTAGAGTCAGCATCTTGGAGCACAAAGTCAAGGCCCCGTGACCTTGGACTGCATTGGTTCTCAGCATAGATCAAACCTTCAGCAGTTTTCTTGGCTTTGCTATACCTTGTTTCTTCTTCTGACCTTCAAGGCACCACTACCTCACAGGCTTCTCATGAAGGCTACACAAAATAAAAGGACACCTATAGTATTCTTGGGCATACAAATACTCAAGCTTCCTGCTCTCAGGAACAAAAGCACTGTGATGTTATATTATGAGACCACTTGGGCAGAAAGGAACAATAGGTGATTGGAAATGTTCCGGTGCAGCTCACTAGAGAAAGAAAACATTGAGATCATACAAAATCCTGAACTTTTTAATCATCATCCTGTGTATGTTGGTAAACTATTTTTCCTCCCTAACTTTTATACAAATTCGAAAGGTAAGTTTTGCTTGGGGATATATTTCAAGTCAAATTACAGTTGAGTAAATGAGAAGATAGAATTTGCTACAGGGATGACCCTGCTGTAAGCCAATTTACAAGGTTGCAGCGACCCACCCCCAGGCCGAGTTAACAAAAGCATAAATCCCCCTAGAATAAAAGCTTTTTCAAGCCAAAGAAACTTAAAACTAGAGTTGTCCACGCTGCAACTTTTTGTGCTGAAATTAGCCCATAGTTTACTTAATATCTACAGTGCTGCATAAAGAACTGTTGAGAAAACACCAGGGGCAGCTGTAAAAACACAGGGAAGTCAAAGGGAGGCACAGCTCCAGGTACCAGGACAGCTTTTCCATCTCAGCCTGTTCGCAGTTGGAGGAGGGATCCTGAAGGTAACTCACATAAGGAGACCCCAGGATGCCAGAAAAAACGGGCATTACATGAAAGCCAGGGTCACAGCAGGCTGTGGGCACAGAGGCAGAAAACTAACACTGTGGCAGCCACAATAAGCCAGGCTTGATGGGCACCAAGGTTCAGCTAAGACTCTAGTCATAGCACCATAGTGTTGCAGGGATGTACGCATTGGAGGAGCCTCTGTTGATGGCCTGGACAAATGCAGTGCCCTCTCTGCCCCTGTCCTCCCTTCCTAAACAGCTCAGTCTTAAGTTCCTAAGAACAAGGGGAAGAATGTACATATATATATATATTGGGATAGGGAAGTCGAAATGGGAGGAGAGCTAAGGCAAATTTCAGCAGAATTTCAGTGCCTCACTGTGTACATGAGGAAGTGGTGTCATCCTGAGTTTCAGAGCCTTAAGGAAGTAAAGTGAACACTCCCACAAGGAAGCAATGTAGCTAACTGGGGAAGCAAATGCCCATGGCCTTGAACTGGTACAGAGCCCGAGCTGGGTAAGAAGGGGAAACGCAGGAGACATCCTGGAATGGTCAGCAGGGAATGCAGGAACCCATTTGTGTTGAGAGGAGACAGCAGCAGCAACACAGTGATGGTAATGGGGTGCTAGTTTTTAACAGGAGCACGGATCAAACTGATGAAAATCTAGGACAAATGAGTGTTCTCACTGTTTTCATGTTTCACTCCCATGGAAAAAGAGGAAATGAATCCTCTGGTGGCTTAGAATTAAAGGTAGCTATATAAACCCACAACTTCCTATTTGTAGAAATGTAAGATGTGGGAGGGAGACAAGAAAGGGTCAGGAGTGAGAATATCCAGAGTGCTTTATACATGTGTTTGAAATTGTCAAAGGGCAAATTGCATGTTTAAAAGACTGTTCCATAATCCTCAGAAGGGTCGAGGAAGTAGAAGCAAAATGCTGAGGGATTGTGGTAGATGTAAGCGCCCATCAGTCTGGCAAACAAATGCAACAAATGAGTGTGGATCCTCTTTTTTTTTTTTTCTATAAATAACATTATAAAACAATTAGAAAATTTTGATGGGGCCTGAAAGTTAGATAGTGGTAACAGATCTCTTGTAACCTCCTGGTTCTGACAGTTGACAGCTGTTTTTATGGGAGATTTCCCTTGTTTGTATAAAATAGATGCTCAATTTCTGGCTTTTATTCCAAGTACCATGCACAGTTTCCAATGCTTATAAGATGTGCTGTGGATTTGTTGAACTGGATTCATCTAGACCTAAAATCAACAACCACTAAATACCAAGCTTTTACCATGACTCACTCTTCCCTCTGTCTCTCCACTCTCAAAATGAAACCAAACATTGAAATGTTGTCCTAGCCCCACGGCTAGTAAAACAATTGAGTTTTAAAGCTTGCTGTTTTCTTTCATCTTTCTGCCCATTCTTCTAAGTATGCTTCATTTATGCCTGCTAGAAAAAAATGGCCATTGTTAATGCCCCAGATCTCACACTCACCTTTCAACATCTGAAGAAGAACAATTAGAAACAACACAAAATCCAGCCATTTAGAAGGATGCCACATAAAGGCTTTGCAGGCAAAGCTAGGTATCTTGACAGAGGTAGGGAAGCTACGTGTTAGTTATATGTCTATGTGTCTCTAATGTTGGCTGACACCATGCAGAATACACAGTGGAACACAATAACTACAGGTTCCAAGATTTGTAATCTGATTAAGAAACTATCTGAACACTGAAGTTTAAAGAGTTTTGGACAGAGCCATGGAACAGTGAGTCCTACAATAAAATAAAATAAAGTAGAATTTACTCCACTCAGCACACTTGGAAGTCAGAGGTCATACTCTTACCCTTTGCAAACATCCCTCTTTTATTCTGATGAACTTCATTACCAACAGTAGCTTCTCTTGGCTACCTAGATTGTCTTGCTCTCTATGGTCCCCATGTGCTACTCTCCCAGGCAGGATACCAGCCAACAGCTGTGTCGGATCTCGTTCCAGAAATGGAAAACAGACATCTCTTTAGAGGAGTTCTGTACTACAATAGGATTCCCATCTTGGCTCTGTGGACCACTTACTCTGAAGCCTTCATCCTGCCCAAAGAGAATTGAGAGGGGAAAACTACATATGGTCCATCTCATACACAGGTGGATCTTCAAACTTCCATAAGTATTTTCCACTTATGTCTGAATTTGTGGCTACCTTCTCTAGGGTCTGGTCAAGCCACATGCTGACTGACCTAAGCTTATACAAAATAATTCAGATAGTTTTAAGTAGTAGATCAAAGAGAGCGTGGTTATAGCCAATGGCTGCTCAAGGATGACTCAGATGCCAAGAGATAGTGCAAGTGGTATATGAAGTGAGAATCTCTCACAACCTTGGAGAGGCTCTGAGAGAGATGTCAGAAGGAAACCGGATGCCTGTAATGGACAGGTAGAGTTCAAGATGAATAGCACAGAAAACTGTTTCCCAGACCTTCCAGAGAAAATCACTGTTTCTTGGTATGCTTTCTCCCCTCTTCTATGAAGCAAGGAATACTTGAATACACTTGACTAGAGTGTCTCCAGTGAGCCCGGATCCAGTAGCTGGAGTAGAGGTTGCTACTCATGCGTGGTCAGAATGAGAACATAGGATATATAGATGATGAGAAAGAGTGAAACTCTGTGAGATGCAAAGTGAAGTGATTTCAAAAGATTCTCTGGGTATTAAGAAAAGAATATTGTCTATGGGTTTTAAGAACATTTTCTACGTGAAATTTCCTAAGAGGTGAATGTTCATATCAGAGTAACCTTACTTTTCAATTTTAAAAAGTCAAGTTTGTATTTTCCTTCATTGGGATGGGTTGCAAAAATGGAACTTTGGGCATCCCACATTTCATAGACTTTTCGCAGATATTGGGCTTATTAATAAAAGCTCTGAACAATATGCTGATGAAATGCTAGAGGGGAGTCAACCCAGGTTCTACTCTTTGAGATGTTTGCAGCATCTATCACCCAAAGTAACTGCAAAGCTAAAGACTAAAATATAGAACTGTACAGGGCAAGGCTTGGAGCAGCAAACAAAAAGGCTGAATCTAAAATCTAGATCATCCACATGTTCTTCTGAGTGTCTCTCTAGAATCCCTGGATCTGAATCTCCAAAGGCAGAGTTGGAAACCCTAGGCACGCTTCTGCAAGTTTCTCCAAAGGAGTCGGGAGTCTGGCCAGCCTCTATCCTTACTTAGTTCTAAGAGTGTAGGTGGCTTTTCCAGGCTAGTAAGTGGCACCTAACCTTAAAGCCAAGACAATTGCTAGGCTGGAATAATCTCAAGGTCTTAAAACTCAAGCCATAATCTACAAAGCAGATGAACTAGAATCTTAGTGCTACTTAGATTATTTCTCTTCTCCCAGTCTGTGAGGGCTAAGCTATGTCTGATATTTTATCTGTAACCAGATATTCCTCTGAGCTCAGGGCCAAGGCTATAATTATAACTACAAGTAGCTTTTATATATTGACAGTCTCTCAAATTTATGATTCAAACTAAATCTGTCATTTTCCCCAATGTTTATTTTTTAAATAAATGCACCCAGTTGTAAGAGCCAGAAACCAGCCTTATGCTCCCATTGTTCAGCATTGTCTCCCCCCATGCAAAGCAATCTGTAAAGCAATTGCTGTTATTGGGTATTTTTGTATTTACTCTTTGGGGGCCTACCACCCAGCTCCCAAATAAATACACAGAGACTTATTCTTACTTATGGATGCCCGGTCTTTGCTTGGCTTATTTCTAGTCAGTTTTTCTAACTTAAATTACCCCATTTCTCTTTAACTACATTTTCTCTGGGCTTTTTACCTTTCTTTATCTTATATATCTTTCTTTCCTTCTTACTCTGTGGCTGGCTGGGTGGCTGGGTGGCTGGTCCCTGACATCCTCTTCTCCTTCTCCTTTTTTTTCCTTCTCTACTATTTATTCTTTCTGCATGCCTTCCCCATGTATTTTTCTCTCCTGCCTAGCTACTGGCCACTCAGCTATTTACTGAACCAATTAAGTGTTTTAGGCAGTAACGTAACACAGCTTTACAGAGTTAAACAAATGCAACGTAAAGGAATGCAACATGTTGTTGCATCATTAAACAAATATTCCTCAGCATAAATGAATATAACATCTTAAACTAATATTCCACAACAAACTGCCTATCACTTTGGCTCATATTAAACTCATCTTTCTTTTGGTCCAGGACAAAGTTTCCCAAATAGCCTTTCTATCTGCCATATTCTTTCCAATTTATAGTCAGAAAATATTTTTTTCTTTTAATTTTATTTTGTGTATGGGTGTTTTTGCCTCCATGTATGTCTGTGCACCATGTGGGTCACTAGTCTCTGTGGAGACCCAGAAGAAGGTACCAGATCCTTGATGACTGGAGTTACAGAAGGTGTGAACTATCATGTGGGTGCTAGGGCTCAAACCTGGGTTCTCTAGAGGAGTCCCCAGTGCTCTTAACCACTGAGCCCAATCTCCAGCTCCCAAAGAAGAACTTTTAAAGGATCTTTTAAAAACACAAGCCCAATCACATTAAGATTGCTGACGTTTTTGAAGACAAAGTCTCACTATGCAGCCCTGTCTAGCCTGGAACCCATTACATAGACCACACTGAGCCTTTAACTCATAGACACCTCTGCCTATCTCTCCTTCCTGAGTGCTGCGATTAATGATGTGCATCACCACCCCAGGCTAGCCTTTCTAAGACTTCACATCTTAGAATTTAAAACTAAACTCTAAGAATAAAAACCAAAGTCACAAGAGACGTCTACAGGACCTGAATTGCTCAGCACCACTCTCCTCTTCAAACTCTTTCCCCAGCTTCCTAGCCACACTGACCCATTCTGCTCTATCCTGGGTTTCTCTGTCCCTCCTGCCTTAGGAACTAACCGTCTGTTCCAAAAACAGTCCCTGTTCTTTCTCTTACTCATCATTCAAATTTAAGTAAAAAACTATTTTTGTTTGTTTGGTTTTTGTTTGTTTGTTTGTTTTTACATTCCAACCAAAGTTTCCCCTTCCTCCTCTTCTCCTCCCAGTTCTCCCCACACCTCCCCTCTTCCCACCCACCCCCACCCCCAATCCATTCCTTCTCTGTTTCTCTTCAGATACAGGTGGGCCTGCTGAGGATGTCAACCAGCCATGGTATATCAAGTTGCAATGGGACTCTGCACCTTCTCTTCTATTAAGGCTGGATGAGGCAATCCGCTAGGAGGAATGGGTTCCAAAAGAAGGTAACAGAGTCAGAGACAGTTCCTGCTTCTACTGTTAGGAGTCTCACAAGAAGACCAAGTTACACAACTGTCACATATAAGCAGAGGGCCTACGTCTGTCCTATGCATGTTCCCCGGTTGTGGGTTCAGTCTCTGTGAGCTCCTATGAGCCCAGGTTAGTTGATTCTGTGGGTTTTCTTGTGGTGCCTTGACCCCTCTGGCTCCTACAATCCTTCCTCTCCCTCTTCCACAGGATTCCTTGGGTTCTGCCTAATGTTTGGCTGTGGCTCTCTGTATCTGAAAAACCCACTTTCCAAATAATAATAATAATAATAATAATAATAATAATAATAACAATAATAAAAGCCTATGCCAAGCTCCAAGGTGTCAATGAGTCACAGAGCCCCTCTGTTCTATGTTTTACCAACAATCATGACACTCACAAATATCCTGAGTTGTATGTATGCAGTTATATAATACCAACGGCTAGGTACAATCATGTGATTATACTATAGACATCTGTTAGTGGGAACACAAGGGTGCACTTCACGTTAGCAAGAACACGGGGGAGCAGACATTTAGGAAATGCACAGGGCACCTGTAGAGGATGGCCCAAGAGTTCCTTCATTGTGTCTGACTACTGATATCAGTCCTCTAAAGCAAGGAGGACTTAAAATGTGCATCAGTCCTCTAAAGCAAGGAGGACTTCAAATGTACATCTTCTGGTTCCAAGTTCACGGCCTGGCCCTACTGTCTCATCAGAATTCAAGGCGCCTTATTTCTTAAGCAATTTCTACAGTTCCTAGAGACACTGAGGTTTTCAAACTGTACAGTCACATCTCCTTTCTTTGTTTCTCTTTTTCGCTATGTATTTTAAGATGTTAACTTAATTTTAAGTGTATGTGTGTGTATGTGTGTTTGGGAGGCAGGTGCGCACATGAGTACACTGCTTGCAGACTCCAGAAAAGAGAACATCAAGTCACCCAAAGCTGCAGATACAAGCACACGTAAGCCACCCAATCTGGGTGCTAAAAACTGAATTCCAGTCCAATGCCAGAGCAGTGCTCATTCTTAACGGCAGGGCGAGACTATCTCTTCTTTCTCTGTTGGCTGTGCCCAACAGATTCTGCTGTGATACTGTGACTCATCGTCACCATAAAGGCTAAGGTGTCCAAAAGAAGAGCAGTCTCCACTCCTTCAGGAACCACCTGCAGACTGGTAAGAGCATGGGAAGGGAGACTTCCTGAGCCAGGATGCCTCATGTTCACAGATGCCTCTAGATTTCAGACACTGCCAAGTTATGAGTGTTAAAAGGATACGGGCTGGGTCAACCAGACCTCAGGAAGAGCTACCTACAAAGACTCCTGGGAACGCTGCTGTTGCTTTTCATCAGAGAGTTAATGCAGTACCATGCTGTGTCGCCCACAAATCCCACACACAATGAACAAGTGAAATATGTATTATCAGCTCCATGGTCCAGTTTTAGAGATAATTTGCCCAAAGTCACATTGCTAATGACTAAAGTCTATGCATCAGACTCTTCACACTGTAGTCATTTCAACACAGGGAACATTTTCATCCTGACATCAGCATCCTGCCACCCACTCCTGTCCACAGCAAAGGAAACATCACAGTAAAGATGGCCACCCCATGCGTGTGTGTTGGGCTATTACTTCTCACTATACATCTTTCCTCTCGGTTTTCAGGAGCTTTTACCCACACATCAATGAAACAATGACACTCTGTAGCTGTTTTCACACTCATCCTCACATGGAGGTGGGGCCTCCATCCCAGTTGCTGAGTTCCATGAGACCTTAGAACTCATTCAGCCTTTAGTTCATAGACACGGGGACTGGAACCTGAGTGTTCAGAGATTTCCTTTGGAATGTTCATCTAGATGGGAACTTCCACACACAACGCCCAGGTCCCATAATTCTAAGAAAACAGCAAGAGACTTGTATCCTAAGCCTAAACCACAGCAGGCTAATGTAGAAATAAGGAACAAAAGTAGACTTTGAAAACTTAAATTTCTTTAGTAAAACATTACTATTAAATTGAAATAGATAAAAATCCTTACCAGAGAAAACAACCAATACATTTCAAGTTTTCACAGGTCATTTCCAAGGCAACAGTCATGAGAGCCTGGCAGACAGAAAAGACCATCTACAGAGAGGTGGGGGGAGGGGAGAGAGGGAGAAGAGGGAGGAACAGAGAGAGGGAGGGAGGGAGGGAGGGAGGGAGGGAGAGAGGGAGAGGAGGGAGGAACAGAGAGAGGGAGGGAGGAAGGGAGGGAGGGAGAGAGGGAGAGGAGGGAGGAACAGAGAGAGGGAGGGAGGAACGGAGGGAGGGAGAGAGGGAGAGGAGGGAGGAACAGAGAGAGGGAGGGAGGAAGGGAGGGAGGGAGATAGAGACGGAGATGGTGATGGACAGACGAGAGACAGAGAGAGGAGATAATATTCCAGAAAGGAAGCTGGACCACTGCTCATTCCTTTCACCATTATTCATCCCTCAAGTTCAGATGAACACTTTGCTCCAAAACAATTTCAAATAATTGTACCATAGACTCTTTTCTATAGACTTCGTCTACACTAGTTTACCCCTCACTCTATTCCTAATACACATGTCCACACAAGCAACTCAATGGGAAAGGACTACTCGTGCAGAAAGACTTGTAATGAGCCACAGGTAGTGTGGAAGGTCTGCCTTAAGTAATCTCCTTCTGAGATTTTACCTTTGCAGAGGCTGGAGGAAAAATAAGAAAGTATTGACTGTCTCTAAGATTGATTTTAATGTCTAAATCACCTATGTTTCTTTTACAAATAAAAAATAAAGAAAAGGGACAAAAATTAAAGCAGAGGCAAGTAAGAGAACAAGAAACAAGAAAGTTAAAACACACACACACACACACACACACACACACACACACACACACACACACAAAACTGGAAATAAGGGTCCTTTCTATCCTTAAAACCTAGAAGATCCATAATAATGGTAGTAGGGGTGGGGGTATCTATCCAACAAACTGAAGGATGGAAGAGAAAACTCCAGAAAGAATGTTCTAGAAGAAAGGAAAGGAAGAGTGCTTAGGAGAAAGACAGTGGTGCCTCATGACCCAGTAAGATGACAGATGCTGTTAAATGGGACCACCTAGTATTAATTCTCTTTATCGTTGATAACATTGTTTCTCTGCTTTCCCAACAGATGTAGCTATAGAATTATGAAGGAATGTATAAATGCGAATATACAGTCTAAAAGTTGAGAGAACTAGGTTTGGTAGGAACTATTAATGCACTAATATATTAAATAAATGCTTGGAATATCTGAGGGTGGAAAATGAAAAATTCCAACGAGACATACCATTCAGTGAAGTCAGATAAAGGCATGCCTTATTCTGTGCTATTTTATGGAAAATTTCTGCGCCTGTTTGAAAGGTCTTAATAGAAAATAAGCAGACATGATTACTAAAGGAAGGCAGACAAGGCAGCCGTGGAATTAAACGATTTATGGAGACATGGAAAAGGAAACCCGGTCACACCATCTCCTGATCCTCCACTCACTTAGCTAGGCATAGAGCTAAGACGACATTTGTGAGCAGAGGCCATGGCCATGGCCCTTCCTGCCTGGCAGGTGAGCTGCCACTGGCAGCCCTGCCTACAAGGAGTGTCTGTCCATAAGGAAGTCTGGCTTGTGATTTGCCACCCCCTACTGTACCCAGACTTTGATTACCACCTTGGAAAGCCCCACGCCTGCACTCTTAAGAAAGTATTTGGAGAGCACCAGCGTTCCCCACCCTTAACCCAAGTTTAACATCAAGGCCCATCCTTGGGGCTGAGAATAAAAACAGAAACAGTGCCAGCTGTCATGGTCTGTCCCACAAAGCCTGTCCCTTCTCAACAGCTTGGACGGAGACACTAAGACGGTGCCGTTGCTTGGCACACCCACCAGATAGTTGGGAAAGAAAGAATCTAAGCAGCAGCTGTTCTGATAAAATTGGTTCACATAACAGAACAGTATGATGAGCAAAAAACAGGACTGCCCTGAGCATCCTTATTTGGTCCCTATAACCACTCTTACTTTGGTACGCAAGGTCCCAAAAGTCTTCCCAGCCTGAGTATGTATTACACACGAGTACATCATGCTCCTGTGTGTGTGCACATGCGTATACAAGTGCATCCACATGCATACAGAGGTCATAGGTCAATGTTGGATATCTTCGTGTTCTCTACCTTATGTTTTAGAGACAATGCCTTTCATTGAGCCTGTAGCTTTCCAATTCAGCTAGATTCTCTAGCCATCCATCCCCTGTGATCATCTCATCTCTACCTTTCCAGTGCCGGAATTAAAGGGTATACTACCCCATACCCATCTTTCCCATGGGTGCTGGGGATCCAAACTCCAGTCATCATGCTTGTACAGCAAGGACTTTGCCAGCTGAGCCATCTCCCCAGCCCACTGAATCTTTATCTGAATCACATTGAATTGCTATGACTCTTCTATCATGGTTTGGATTATAAATATACCTCAAAGATTCGTCTGCTGAAGGCTTTGCCTTCCATTCACCCTGACAAAAAATACCCGAGACAATCCATTTAAAGGAAGGACTCGTCATTTTAGCTAATTGTTTGGTTCATGGTCAGCTTTGGGTCTGAGGCAAGGTAGAATAGCATGGTAGAAATATAAGGTGGAAGAGGTTTCTCAGTTCAGGGTGGCTAGTAAGCAGAAAGAGAGGAAGAACCTGGCTGGCAGATACATCCTTTGAAGGCACACCTCTAGTGAGTGACCTGCTTTGTGTAGCTAGGCCCCACCCACTAAGAGTCCACTCATCTATGAAATTGTCAATGAATTAATCTGTGAATGAGGTCATGATCCAGTACCTCCTACAGACCCATGTGCAGAAGATCCAGTCCCCTGTTAAGGGTGCTCTTGGGGAGGGGGGTACATTTCTCTCTTTTTTTAATTATTTGGGGGGGGGCTCGAGAGATGGCTCAGTAGTTAAGAGCACTGACTGCTCTTCCAGAGGACCTGGGTTCAAGTCCCAGCACCCACATGGCAGCTCACAACTGTCTGTAACTCCAAGATCTGACACCCTCACACAGTCTATACACATGCAGCAAAACACCAATGCAAATAAAATAAAAAAATAAATTAAAAGTTTTTTCCCCCCACTTTACATACCAACTGCAGTTTCCCCTCCCTCCCTTTCACACTCACCCACCGTCACCCCATCCCAACCCCCATCCACTCCTCAGAGAGAATAAGGCCTCCCAAGGAGAATCAACAAAGTCTGGCATATCAAGTTGAGTCAGGACCAAGCCCCTCCCCCTGCATCAAGGCTAAGCAAAGTATTCTTCCAAAAAGCCAGTTCATGCACCTGGAATAAGTCCTGGTCTCACTGCCATGGGCCCCACAAACTGCCTAAGCCATACAACTGTCACCCACATTCAGAGGGCCTAGCTCAGTCCTATGAAGGCTCCCAGCTGTCAGTCCAGAGTCCATGAGCTCCCACTAGCTCAGGTCAACTGTCCCTGTGGGTTTCTCCATCATGATCTTGACCCCCTTGCTCATATAATTCCTCTCTTTAACTGGATTCTGGGAACTCCACCCATTGCTTAGCTGTGCATCACTGTATCTGCTTCCATCAGTTACTGGTTATAGGTTCTGTGATGACAATTAAGGTAGTCATCAAACTGATTACAGGGGAAGGCCAGTTCAGACACCCTCTCCACTATTGTTTGATTGTTTGGAGTCTTCTTTTTTTTTTTTTTTTTTTTTTTGAGCTGAGGATCAAGCCCAGGGCCTTGTGCTTGCTAGGCAAGTGCTCTTCCACTGAGCTAAATCCCCAACTCTATTGTTTGGAGTCTTAGCTGGGGTCATCCTTGTGGATTCCTGGAAATTTCCCTAGCACCAGGTTTCTCCCTAATCCATACCTAATCCCACAATGGCTCCCTCTATCAGGATATCTCTTTCCTTGCTCTTCTTCTCTGTCTCTTCCCCAACTCAACTATCCCAACCCATTTCCTCATCCCCCACTTCCCTCCTCCAACAAATGGTGCTGATATAACTGGATGTGTGGGGTGACTCATCCCTAACAGGGAAAAAAAAAATAGTTTCTGAGAGCCAACCTGGGTCTGCCTAAGGGCCTTAGCAACAGCAGCAGCTGAAACAAGATCTGGAGATGACCTGGACCAATGAGAGGCAGCCATGTCACACCAGTAGATGTATATTCATCAGACCTCCCCCAGGGTGAGGTGGAGGGTTATATAAGGCTTGCCTCTTCCTAAATAAACTGAGCTTGTTGTTTGGACATTCTTTGGAAGTCTTTGTGATTTGACACTGTGCCTACTTGGCCCCCTCCCCCAAAGGGAACAACAGCACAGAACCCTCTTACATATAGAATACTGCAAATAGATCTATATCTATTGCCACTGACAAAACTCAAGTCCAAGTGGATCCAAGACTTCAACATAAATCCAGTTACACCAAACCTGATAGAAGAGGAAGTGGGAAGTAGCCTTGAACACATTGGCACAGGAGACCACTTCCTAAATATAACACTAGTAGCACCGACACTGAAATCAACAATTAATAAATGGGACCTCCTGAAACTGAGAAGCTTCTATAAGGCAAAGGACAGTAAATAAGACAAAACGGCAGCCTACAAGATGGGAAAAGATCTTCACCAACCCCACATCTGACAGAGGGCTGATCTCCAAAATACATAAAGAACTCAAGAAACTAGACAGCAAAATACCAAATAATTCAATTTAAAATGGGGTACAGATCTAAACAGATAATGCTCAACAGAAGAATCTCAAATGACCAAAAGACATTTAAGGAATTGCTCAACATCCTTATTCATCAGGGAAATGTAAATTAAACTGACTCTGAGATAGCATCATACACATGTCAGAATGGCTAAGATCAAAAACACTGATGACAGCTTATGCTGGAAAGGATGTAGAGTAAAGGGGAACACTACTTCACTGCTTGTGGGAGTGTAAACTTGTACAGCCATTTTGGAAATCAGTATGGTGGTTTCTAAGAAAATTGGTAATCAATCTACCTCAAGACCCAGCAATACCACACTTGGGCATATATCCAAAGGATACACAATCATACCATATGGATATTAGCTCAACTATATTCATAGCAGCATTATTCATAATAGCTAGAACCTGGAAACAACCTAGATGCCCTTCAATGGAAGAGTGGATAAAGAAAATATGGTACATTTACTCAATGGAGAATTACTCATCAGTTATAAAAAAAAAAAAAAAAAAAAAAAAAAAAAGACATCATGAAATTTGCAGGCAAATGGGAAAAAAATCATCCTGGGTGAGGTAACCCAGACCCAGAAACACAAGTATGTACTCACTCATAAGTGAATATTAAATGTAAAGCAAAGGATAACCAGGTTACAATCTACAACCTCAGAGAAGCTAAGTAACAGAGAAGACCCTAAGAGGGACATGCATGGATCACCCCAAGAAGGAGAAATAGTTAAGATCTCCTGGATAAACAGGGAGTCAGAGGGGGATACCTTTCATTTCCACTCTAACAGGCTTGGTTTTCAGGGAATGCCACTACTGGGAGATGGTGGAACATTTAGGAAGCAGAACCTTGTGGAGGAAGCTAGGTCACCATCATCATACTCCCAAAAGACATTTGAAAATATCCCTTCCTGATGTTGAATATTATTGTAAGATGTGTTACATTTGTTCATGCTGTGGAACATTTGCTTTCATGATGCAAAGATATGTTGCATTCTTCTATGTTGCATTTGTTTAACTCTGTGAAGCTGTATTACTGTGCCTGTCTAAAACACCTGATTGGTCTAATAAAAAGCTAAATGGCAGAGAAAGGATAAGTGAGGCTGGCAGGCAGAGAGAATAAATAGGAGGGGAAATCTGGGAAGAGAAGAAGGATCAAGGAAAGGAGAGAGGACAATAGAGGCCAGCCACCCAGCCACACCACAAGCCATAGAGTAAGAAGGAAAGAAAGAAATATAGAATAGAAAAAGGAAAAAGCCCAGAGGCAAAAGGTAGACAGGATAATTTAAGTTAAGAAAAGCAAACAAGAAACAAGCCAATCTAGACCCTGGGCATTTATAAGTAATAAGCCTCTGTGTGTTTATTTGGGATTTGGGTGGCGGGCCACCAAAGAGTAAGAGTAAAATCAATCAACTACTCTCTCTTTGTTTCCTAGCTAGCATGGGGTAAGCAACTTTTTTCCACCATGATGTTCTATTTGGTCACAGGCTCAAAACAACAGAAATGACCAGAGAGTAAAACTTCTTTTCCTACTTAGACTGTTCATCTCAGGTCATGGCAAAGAACACCAACACAAAACCCTTCACCAGTCTGTGTTGGTTACAGCAAAGCAACGGCACCTCCTGCTGAAGTGCATAAGCATCATTGGGCTTTTAGGAAAATAATTTGCCAAAAACTGCAATCCACAAAAAGGTAAAATAAGACAACATTAGTATCTCTGGGTCAGTGGGTCAGTGTTTCTCATATATTTATACACACTGAGATTGCCTAGGAATCCTATTAACGTGTAAGTCTGATTTGGCAGGTAGGTATGAGCCAAGAATCTGCATTCCTAACTAGCTCCTGTGAGATGCTCATACTTCTGATCCATGGGCCACGGGGTAACATACATCAAAGAGGTGCTTGTATGGGGTGACATAATTAGATCTAATTCAGCTATGTCTTATGTTCCTGACCCCCAAATCCAGTGGAATTGTTCTATACAGGTTGTCTGAAAATGTCTACTCCTGTGGTACTAAAGATGACCTCCAACAAGTAACTAAAACTTGTTCTCTTAATTACACAGAACTTGGAGCTTCGTCCTCCTAGTTGCCCATTTTCCCAAACCCTTATTAATATATGTCAGTCAATGGCGACATTATGAAAAGAACTACATATTTCTAAGATTTAAGCTCCTCAAACCTATGATTTACAAGGAGGCAAAAAGAACAGAAATATCAAGGCTGGAATATTAGAAGAACACTCCAACTTCCCAGCCTTTGGTTTCTGGGATGAAAACAGCTGTGATAGTCTCTAGAGAAGAGGTGTCCATGAGAAGAGAGCCATGTCCAGCTGTAGACGAATCTATGTAAACATTTAGACAAGGCTGTTAAACCTGTAATAGGGTATTTGGCCTCCTGTGTCCCATATTAATAGAGACTTTTTCCTCAGTTCTTTCTCCAGTCCAGGAAGGACTCCTGACTCCAGGACCCAGGCAGTGGATAAAATAATGCTGCTTCTCCAAGTATAGGTATCTTGGACCTCTCCTTCCCACCTCCAGTCCATCATGATGGGAACTTAAAAGGTGAAACCAATGAATGAAAACAGTATTGAAGAAACAGAAGGGAAGTGGGGGCCCACTTGTGTGTAAGAGCCTGCTCCACAAAGCATTCACAGTGAAAGAGGAATGTCTGCTAGTCAGAGGCTCTCGGTCCAGTGTCTCATGTCTGAGTCAGCATGGGTTTGAACAGGCAACCCCAAAGGTCAGAGGTCAGGGGAAATTCCTCATCCTGAATCAGTCAGGGGATAAACAGGGCATTTGTTTTCCTTTCCCTGGAAAGGAATTATGACCTCTGACACATAGGCCACCACCACCACCCAAATGAGTTGTTCCTATAAATGAGCCCCCTTTCCCTCCCCCTGTCGTCGTGTCCCCCCCCACCACCACATTCATGACTGGGAAGCAGGCAGGAAGCCTGGAGGGGTGAGTTTTCCCACACAGCTGGCCAGTGGATGTCACTCCCCAGCTACATCTGACTTCCTCTGAAGTTCCAGAATAAGAGCTTAGAAACAGTTGCATTCTTTCTGTGTGTGGTAAAGGAACCAGCAGGGCTTTTCAGCTGGCCCAGAACTGGACTGCCTTTGAGGCTGTTCATGGCCTGAAACATCCGTCCCCTAGGGACACCATCCATCACAGGACACTGGTATTTAAATGCCACTAATCCCCACTCTTAGCAGGAACACAGCAAGAGGATACTTAACCCTTGCTTTGGGGTGAATTAGAATTGAACAAGTTTAAAGCATCCAAAATGTACCAGCATATCCTCACTAATTGAAAGCTTGTTGGTTAGAACCTGCTAGAGTCTCCCACAGCTCCATGGCCTCCTGTGTCACAGGGAAAGGAGGGCTAAATTTCTTTTCAGAGAACACATTTCATTTGTTTCCATGACAAAAACAAAACTCTTTATCTCAGAACAACTTGGCAGACAAGGAGACAAAGGCTGCTTTCCTGAGTGACTCTTGAGTAGGTATTTCAGAAGAATGTGTCACTGTCTCAGAAGCTTTGGATGATCCACAAAACGTTTTTCTACATAAAATTATACAATCTGGGCCTTTATATAACTGTTCCAAGTCATTATTTAGGAATGATCAGAAATACAGAGCTCTACACTTCAGGAAATAAACAGACTTACTCTTCACCTTGAAGTAAGTGAGATATGGGGATTAGGAACTGTGAGGTTTTCTCTAGCACATCGGAAAAGTCTATTTGGTCAACACACACACACACACACACACACACACACACACACACACCCTCTTCCTCCTCCACCTCCTCCTCACACTATTATTTGAAAATGAATGACTCGGACTTTGGAAAACATGCTCATAATGGACTATAATATCCTCAGGTAATGATCATCCCAGACCCACAAAGCTGGGACAAACACTGTGGACACAAGGGCTAATAGGGTATGACAGCAACAGTTCATTTGTGCAAACTGTAAGAAAGCACTTGGGGGAAGGATAGAAGACAATATATGTGTGTGTGTGTGCGCGTGTGTGTGTGTGTGTGTGTGTGTGTGTGTGTGTGTGTGTGCGCGCGCGCATGTGTGTGTGCATGTGTAGTCTTACTCATAATATTCTGAGTTTAATGCCTAGATTCTACAAAGAGGTAAGAGAGAATAGATTCTTGAGAATTCTCCTCTGACTTTCAAGAACACCATGGCATGAATGTACCTGTGCGCACGCGCACACACACACACACACACACATATACACACTTACATACACACACATACACACACAAAGTAAATATATAACAAAAAAAAACAACAAATTTATAAAAAAGAAGGAGGAGGAGGAGGAGAAGAAGAAGAAGAAGAAGAAGAAGAAGAAGAAGAAGAAGAAGAAGAAGAAGAAGAAGAAGAAGGAGAAAAAGTGAAAAGGAAAAACGAAATAGGCAGTGTGATTGAATTGTGGAGATGTCCTCTGTAGTTTGGGTTAGAAAAAAAAAGACTTTAAGCTAAAGGTCTGAAGATAAGAAAATAAACTAAACAGAAATTAGAGCTTGGGAGGGGGTGCCAGGTATAAAGAAGAGCATACCCAAAGCTCATGAGTCTAGGGTATGCTTGGTACATTTGAGAAGCAGAGAGAAGACATATTTCTGAAGGAGGGTATATTGGACAGAAGGCTGGCAGTGGGCAGTGCCAGACCAGAGAACACCCTGGAACCTTGAGCAAGAGATTTAGGTTTCACTCTGCTTTGATATACAACTAGCAGAAGATCTTAACAGACTAGTGTTACTGCATGCAGACATGAAGACTAGGCTGGCCATGGGAAATGGCTTCCAAGAATTAAGGGGAAAGGTTGAGGGAACTACTGAGAAGGTCAGAGCAAGGTCCAGATGACAGAAAATGACAACTGGGACAAGGGAAGGGGTTTTGAACCTCAAGACTACTGATATCTTGGGCCACCTGATCTCCTGTTGTGAAAGCACCATCCTTGGCCTCTTCTTACCTGATGGTAGAAACCATTCCCTCTTCCCCAGTCATAGCAATTAAAAAAACAAACAAACAAACAAACAAAAAAAAAAAAAAACACCTCCAGATATTACCAAATATACCCTGGAGAGCCAAACTATTCCTGCTGAGAATAAGTGGGCTGTAATGTTAGCTGTGCTGGTGACAGGAATGCAGATTCTGTACAGAGTTGACAGCAAGACAGAGTTGATGGGATTTGCTGACAAGAGCAGATGTAGAGTGTGAGAGAAAGAGAGAAGCTAATGATGAGATATCCTAAGGGGGTTGATTCGGGGCCACTGAGTGGAGGTGACAAGTATAGGGATGAGGGAACTGGAGGAGGGGAGATCAACCGGAGCATAGAGGATGTGAGATTTGGGTTCGCTATTAGGTCTCTATACAGCAAGGGGAAATTGACTGCTGGAGTGCCAAGGAGGGGTCAGGGTTGACTGCTGGACTTCAAAGGTGTGCATACATCTGTATAGAAACAGATGCAGAGATCGGCGTGATAAATGGATGATGAATATGACACTCCACAGATGAGAGATGGTGGTCATCTGAGAGACTGGAGAAGAGTAACGATAGATGAACACAAGGGGCACTTCTGCAGCTAAGTGTGTAGAAAGAAGCAAAGGACACCGACACAACTGGAGACAAACCATAATGACACAGCACTTCTAAACAAAGAGAAAACGTATTTCAATTAGCAGTAATTAACTGTGAAGTGAAGCAGAGAGACATCAGGTCTGAGGAAAACAAAAGAGAACCCACCAGCAACACAAAGTTCATTGCAAACTTTTCAAAGACAATCTTAGTGTAGTGTGCCAAGCATCTGGATAAAGACAACAACTATTCTTCATAAACCAATAAATGAACCAGAGTACTGAATATGTGTGTGTGTGTGTATAAATATATATATATATATATATATATATGAGTATATATACATATATACATTTATATGTATATGTGCACACACATGCATATATATATATATATATATATATATATATATATATACACACACACACACACACACACACACACACACACACTTTGTAGTCTGTTGGCCTTTTTCTTCTGCTGGAATCTTTTGATTTTATGGTCTTATGTACTTCTTTTGTTGCCTGTGATTTTAGTGCTGTGGATAAATAATAAAATAACATTACTATGTAGACCAATGCCAGGAAGTAATGTCAAGGCTTCAATGCTATCATTTTAATTCTCAGGTAATACACTAAATGAGTTGTTTTCTCCTCTCTTTCATATGTTCGATCCACAGTGGCTCCAAGACTTGCACTTCTCTCCATGAGATCTTTCTAGATTTTTCAGTTGAACCATGATCTTTGGTCCTCTATTCTCTACCACACTGAGATTTTTATAGTTTTCTTGGGAGGATGACACCATGTGGTGGTGAGCATGTGGAAAAAGTAACCCTGTACTTGGTATACTGCTGACAGGAACATAAGTTAGAACAATCATGAAAATGGTATGGAGATTCCTAAAAAAAAAAAAAAAAAAAAAAAAAAAAAAAAAAAAAAAAAAAAAAAAAAAAAACTAAGTATAATTACTATGTGATTCAACACTTCTGTATCTGGCTATATAGACAAGGAATTGAAATCAGGATACAGAACATTAAATATATAAAAACAATCCAAATGCCCAAACGTGGATAACACATACACCAATCATCCTTTGGTATACAAGAATCCCCTCTCTACATCCAGAGATAACAAAGTACACGATGCCCTACTCTATTACATATAGATTCTTTATAAACTAAATGCATAAATGTAGGACTAAAATGCTGAAAAAAACCTCCAATGGAATATCTTAAAGATTTAAAAAATACCATTCAAGCCCAGGAAAACTCAACACAGCAGGGATGTGATTTCTCCCCAAGATCATATACAGGTTCAGAATAATTCCTATCAAAATTTCATCGAGTTTTGGTAGACAAGATTATTCTAAAATTTCTATGGAAAGACTAAAGAACTAGAATCACTGAAACAGTTTAGAAAAGGAGACTAAAATGGAAGCAGTCAATCCACCTGACTTCAAAGCTAATTGCATAGCCACAGTAATGAAAAGTGTAGGCTATTAGAACTGAACCTAAACTTAGAACTCACTTAGAAATTTGACCGGGGGATTTTTATAAAAGCATGAAAGTAATTTAATAGAGGAAATACAGGCCGTCAATAAATGGTTCTGAAGAAATTAGGTAAATAAAGAAGGGAGGCATAAGGGAGCAGGGATAAAGGAAAAGAAAGAGACTGGGGGAAAGGAAGAGAGGAAGAAGGAGGGAGGTGAACAGGAAGGGAGGGGGAGGGAAGGAAAGGGAAAGTATCTTTGCTTAAGTATCATATATCATACTAAAAAGAATTGGAGGGATACTAAATTTAATGGAGGCAGAACCAGGCAGATCTCTGTGAGTTCAAGGCCAGCCTGGGCTACCAAGGGAGTTCCAGGAAAGGCGCAAAGCTACACAGAGAAACCCTGTCTCGAAAAACCAAAAAAATAAATAAATAAAAATTAAATTAAATTAAAATTAAAAAAACTAGGAAAACAGTTGGTTCCAATTTTAGTACACATTTGAATATAAACAAGAAAGCAAATCTCAATGTTCCAAAAGAAAAAGGAAAACCGGAGGCCAGAGATGAATGGAAGTTACAGCTGGGTGGCCCTAGGGAGACTCACGATCAGCTCTTCACCAGCAAGGGCTGGAATGTAGGCAAGAATTGACAAGCCAAGACCAGCACTTGTTTTAATAAGGCAGTATGTAAAAAAGGCTGTGACCAGGAATTAAATAACCCTTTTTGGCTAGGGAAAAAAAAATGTTTACTGACCAATATACTCAGTGCAGAAGGTATTGGTAGAAGTTAAGTGCCTCATAAAATCACAAGCCTGATTCTGTGTGGTGTGAGAGTATGAAATCTAACTTCTGTACTGTCCTTCTAGTACATAAATATGAACTGAAATACAACAGACTCATTGGGAACCAATCCCTTAAGGCACCTGCCAGCAGCAAACCCTAAACCATGCCTGCTGGGATTCTAACTTTTACTGAGGCTACGGTTGGAATATAACCCATTAAAGGATTACCTTTCTCCATTGAATGGCTTGAAATAGAACAAACCCACTAAGCTTTTCCAGCAAAACAAACTCCACTATTTCAAAGTTTATGAACATTTTGTGGAGATGGGATGATGTTCATGATTGGCAGGTAATACTCAGCTGAGGATGTGGATAACTCAGTCTGGATGTAGCTCCCAGGGTGGTGGGGACCTGAGCTATGAGAGAGGACATTAAATGAAGAAAGCTGTTCCAAGCTTTATATGAGTGATTTTCCGAGGGTCTTCCCTTTGAAGCCATATAGCCCTGCTTCAGAGCAGATTAAGAAACCTCATAGACAACTTTAAGAGGAAAAATGGAAAGGAAAGAAAAAAGCAGCCTCCTAAGTCATACACCAAAGACCACACCTGAGCAAAGAATACATGATCCCTGAGCCCTGGGTGAGAGAAGCACGTATTCTAGTTCCCATGTTGAGTTTCTGTGGCTATGATAAAACAATGGCAAAAATCAACTTGAAGAAGAAATGGTTTCCCACATCATGGCCCATCATCAGGAGAAGCCAGAGCAGGAGTTAAGAGCATGGAGGCATGCTTCAGTAACAGATACAGAGACCACGGTGAGATGATGTTGAATGGATTGGCCCTCCCATTGCTTGCTCAGGACTACCTATCCACAAGTGTCACCATAAGCAGTGGACCCAGCCCTTCCCACATCAATCAGCAATCAAAAAAAAAAAAAAAAAAAAAAAAATGCCCCCACAGAAATTCCCATAGGCTAGCCTGATGGAAACAATTCTGTAATTGAGTTTCTGTCTTCCCCTTGTATCCTCAGTTTTGTGTCAAGTTGAAGAAAACTAACTGGCACACGGTGAAAGTGTCCCATTCCCCCAAAAGGCTTCCCAAATGTGTTCAGTGCGGGATCATCCCTGTGTGAAAGAGAGGACAAATATTCCAAATGTCAGATTCTAGGCGTGTGGTCACGTAAAGTCAGATTCAACTCTATCTACTTCCTTCTGACCAGGACCATTCTAAGTGGGCATTGATGGATTTGGGTATATTAGCTTACACACTTAAAACCAGTCAGTGATGTAGCTTACCAACGGGAAAATTTTGCTTGGCTTTTGGTACCATTTTATAGTCACCCATTAATTGCTAGGTGATATGTGAGAATCTCCAAAAGAACCCCATTGGAGTATTTCTAACAAAATGATCCAGATGATTTGATTCTAAGAGTTAAAATTTTTGCCATCTTGACTACCCCTGTAGCCTCCTGTACTTAGTATGAATCTGGAATCTGACTCTGAAAATACCCACATGGTGGTTGGTATTCACTGCTCCTGGAACACTAGGAAGTTGAAAAGATCCTAGCATTCTATTCCTAAAAGAGGTAAGGCTTGGTATGCAATTTCCCTTGAAAAGGGAAAGGAAAGCAGGGGCAATTTAAAGCAGCAGTTCTTGCTGCAGGTAGCTGGTTCGAACTCCCTGGGGAGAACAGCTGCATTCCTGCTGGCCAGTACTGCTAATTAAGATTCTGTCTCCTGGTAACTTCTATTGACTGCACTCACCTGGGAAGCTTCACAAAAGACAGGTGCCTGGCTCCACTATCAAACCAATTAAATCACAGTGCCTCAGATATAAAATACCAGGCAACAACGGACACATTTCATTAATTTTGGGTTAGCACACAAAGAAATGGGTTTTATTATGATATTTTCATTCATATCGGGTGGTCCCAACATTGATCCAGAGCTCAGAACAAATGCTCCAGGCTAAGCTTCTCAGACTTCCATGAACATGAGTCACAGAGAACAGGTTAGTGATACTTTTCAAACAGGCATATCTGTGCTGTATTGGTACTTGACACGTTGCTTGGCCAAACCATGCAGATAGAGAGTTCTAAACCATGCAGAATAGGAATTCTCAGTGAAAAGCAGTAATGGGAAGATAATACAAATGCTTTCTGCAAGAATGCTGGTGTCCGAGTGATTTTGTTTGGCAAAGCTCAGAGCAACCATAACCCAACTTTCTTTATGAAGATTCTTCATGAAATCACAGGTCACCAGAGTGTGCAATCCTCTGAGCCTGTTTAATCATTGTCTCTACAGATGGCAAAAGAAGGGGAGGAGGAAGAGGAGGAGGAGGAGGAAGAAGAGGAGGAGGGTGAAGAGAAGGAGGAGGAGGAGGAGGAAGATCTACAGACAGCCCAGGTTCCCACAGGAAGTCTGATGAACAAGTACATATAGTCAGCCAGACATACAGTGTGAGTGCATGTGGCCCCTCCACTCAACTTGAGGGGAACCTCAGCTAACCTCAGCACGGTTCCTACACCATTTCCCATGCAATAGCTGGCAGAGCTGTCCCCATGGGTGCAGCTACAAGTAAAAGGGTAAAGGAATCAATCTTTTACATTCTTGCATTTATCTACCACTATTAGAGACTGAACCTGGGGCTTCAAACATAATAGCCAAGTATTCCACCATGCAACCCCACAGCCCCACAAATATATAAATATGTGTGCAGATTTTGAAAACCAAACTTTGTCACACTTTGAGAGGCAGTGTGTACTAGTGGGAATGTATACCAAAATTAACCAGCACAAGAAACCTATTCAGCACTTCCAGGCTTCCTCATGTTCCCTCAAAAAGAAAAAAAGGGGGGATGGTGGGAGAGGGACTTTAGACAAGCCACATCATCCATTCTGCATTTTTTTTAAATTAAAATAAGAGGAGAGGGAGCTGGCATTCATTGAATATAGTTATGTATTAAACACCCTCCTAAAATACACTACAACTACAGTCAGAAAACTTCTTCCATGAAAGCCAGATAGCATTTTCAGCTTTCAGAGACATATGACCCTTAGTAAGGCACTGCTCAATTCTGCTGCATGGTTTAGAAGGGGCCACAGATTTTATGTAAATAGCTGAATATGAATGTGTTTCAGTAAAACTTTATTCAAACAACAGATGGCCACGTTGTTCTCAACCCCTTCTCCGAGCCTGTTTTCTCATTGCCTCCGTTTTACAGATGAAACAAAACCAAAAGAAACAGAAGATCAACAACACCTACAGGCATTTCAGGGTCCCACAGGAAGTCTGATGACCAAGTACATCCTAACAGCCGCAGTTAGTATTCGTAACATTCTTACTCAGTCCAAATCAGAGTTTCCTAACTCAAAGCAAGAGAGAGAGTGAACCAACAGGTGACCCTGAAGCTGCCCCAAAGTGTAAAGACCAACTCAAACTCCCCTCCGGTTTTTCTGGTTTTGTTCCAAGCTGTTCCCCCTACCTCCCTGGAGCCCCCTCTACTTCCTAACCTCATTCTCTGCACCTCAGAATTGATTAGATTAGACCAGTATCCATAGTCTTCCAGTTCCTTTGGAATCCAGGATGGCCCCCACCACAGGGCTCAATTGGCATATGTCCGGTATGCACCTGTTAGCATACGGTTCTTAGGCTAAGGAAGGGGGACATGAGATACTCACCAGTCCTTGGCAGGCACTGAGGGCTGCTGTCCCAATTGTGGTGCCCTGCTGCACAACCGTGCCCCTGAGATGGCAGGGTGAGCCAGAGGAAGCCACCATCTTCACATGGGAAAGGTTCCCATATCTCTTCTCCACGACATAGCCATTGGAAAGAAATTCCCTGTTGACCGTCAGATTGAAAAACAGGTCTTTTTCTTCGTGTGAAATTCTGTAGTACACCTTGTCCTCAGAGTGGCCCGTGGATCTCTTTCTCCTGCTGCTGGAGCCAGGATGACGCAGTCCGTACGACAGAAAATGTCCGCTGGCATCTACTTGGACTGGCCCCACCACGTGATATTCTGGCAGGGCCTTGATAAAATGTTCTGCAAGAAAAGGAAATGAGCAAAATTCAGAGACCCAAGCTGAGTGTAAGCAAGACAAACACACTCCCATTTGGGGCTGAGGTTGCAGCTTGCCGATTGCAAAACCACCACTGCCTTAAAGCACAGAGAATGTTTCCCCCACACTAACACTGTCGACATGAAACTCTCTGAGCAACTAACATGTGCATAGCAGCTGTCCTCAAGGGCGCGCAGCAGTCTGAACTGACCTACAGTAGATCTTTGGGTATCAGCCATTCATTCTATCACAGTCAACTTAAGATGAGATTTGCTTTACGAGGAATACTGCCAGTGAAGAAGCAGGATCGGTGCGCCAAATAGAACATTGCCAGGGTAGGGTTCACTAATGTGATCTACAGAGCTCCACCGTTTATGACGTGGTTCTCCAGTCTTCAAGAACTCCTACTATGTCAGGTTACAAAAAATATAAACAGTGAACTCATCACACACGACCCCTGATAAACATCAACAAACTTCACACCTATGGCAGCATCAGAGGGTCCCACGATGTAGCAGGGTACTTAAGTAGACTTAGGGTTTAAAATATACTCAGTAAAAATGATAATGAAACGTCCTTGGATCTAAGGCATTGGCTCAAACAATGAAAACTGCCACTCTGGAAATGCATTTTACCGAGGCATTAATGGTTCAGTTTACTCATTAGAGCCATTATTATTTGAGAACATCAAACTACCAAGATGTACAGGGATTCTAATGGGGACAGCTGGTCCTGCAATTCACCAGAAAACTCATTTTGACTCACCCAAATTTCATCCTTTTCAAAAGAAGGAGGGGAAGAAAGAGAGGCCATGGAGAGGGCAAGGAAATGGGAACCAGGAAGAAGGGGGAGGGGAGGGGAGGGAAAGAGTGGGGAGGGGAAGGGAAAAGAAAAAGAGAAGATTCTACCTGATACTTTCTAGCGTGCACTACATTGCTCACATGGTTCCCAGGACTGTAAGGTCTTTTGCATTCTATCAGAATCTCATTTATGCTTTAAGATTAAAAAGTGAAATTCAAAGCTCTAGACATGGTGGTACTGCAGAGGCTGAAATAGAAGATCAAGAATTTGAGACTAATCTGAATTACATGGTGAGACCTTCCCTCAAAAGACAAAAGAAGAACAGAGTCCGGCTCTCCTCCATGCTAACATCCCCAGACAGCTGAAGCTCTAGTTCGTTCCTCTGAGAGCTCATTTCCCAGGATGGCTTTATTTCACACTGCCTTTTCTTTACTATATTACATATTCCAGATACTTTCAGAGGCAGGATCTCAGCATTATAGGCTGTATATCGTGTACTGACAAATCAGTGAATATCCATGTTGATGGTCTTTGAAAGAACTAGACTTGATAGAGGACAAGAAGGAGCTTTTCCTCAAAGCAAATTCCTTCAGTCCTAATTTTTTTTGACCCATTCTTCTCAGGCTTCGATGCGATATGGAGCAGAGCATGGAGAGTCCACTTTCAGGAATCAACAAAGAATCTTGATTTTTTTTTGCGGGGGGGGGGGGGGGGGGGGGGGGGGCGGGACAGGGTTTCCCTGTGTAGCTTTGCACCTTTCCTGGAACTCACTTGGTAGCACAGGCTGGCCTCGAACTCGAAGAGATCCTCCTGTCTCTGCCTCCCGAGTGTTGGGATTAAAGGCGTGTGCCACCACTGCCCGGAAGAATCTTGATTTTTAAGGGTAAAATATCCAGGCCTGTTCTAACTGCAACATTTAGGCACAAACCACATAGGGATAAATCTTATAAACAGTTTAATAAGAAGAATCTAATAATAATCTAATAAGCAACGTTTAATGAAAAATAAGAAACAAGAAAAATCCACACAGGGCTACTGATATTAATGGAAAACACACACACAATTAAGTTTTCCAAAACATGTGCAAACAAAAAACTACATACGGAACTCATTTGCAGGGTTTTCCATAAAGAGTGATGATCCCCTCCCAAAAAAATACATCAATAACTAAAAAAATAAATAAATAAAACATTTGTCAACAAACTGATGACTATAGTGTTCTATGAACTGAGGAATATAACTGACTCGCCCCTCACACATTTACCTCCCATTCACTCCTCCAGAAATGTCTGGACCAATCCAAGGTTGGCACTTTCCTGCCCTTCCACATTCAGATGCCAGTTAAGAGCAGGGCAGCCAGGTAGGATGGTGCAGATATAGTTAGCTTCTGCAGCACTGTCTCCCATTGCTCTGAACTACTGTTACTTCAAGAGAGGCTGGAACACTGGAGGGACACCATGGGGGGAAAAAAAAGTCCCCCTCAGCTGGGTGAGTGCTGAGATACGGTTACTCTAAAGATGCTGTAACCACTTTTCTTCAAAGAAGTTCTCTGGGGGAGGGGCCCTAGCGAGACAACTGGTCAGGAAAGTGCATGAAGATTCAAGTTCAACCCCAGCATCCATGTAAAAGTGCAGGTACGGCGGTGTCCATTAACAGTCCGAACACTGGGGAGGAAGGGATCTGAAGATCCTTCTGGTTCCTTTGGAAACCTTAAGTGATGAGTTCTGGCCCAAGAAAAGATGCTGCTGTGAGTTAGATAAACCTCTTTTCTGGATATATCAGCCAGCTCAGGTAATTTGTGATAGAAACAGAAAATGCACTAACACATTTTTCTTGGCTTCTACTCTCATCTCAGATAAAAAGAGGTTTGGACTCATACCTGTGAAATCTGAGCTCAGAGCTCCCCTCTGCACTCCATCCTTACTGTCTCTGGCAGGTCCACTACAGACCAAATACCACTTGGGATCATTAAGACTGGGGGAAGGGCAGGAGAGTGAGACAGTATAACTAGATCACAGCCTGCATAGGCATTTGTGGAAATGACAAGCCTTGATTAAAATTAGATTTGAAAGCCTAAACCACAAGCTTCAGTTACTTGCAACTATAGTAAAGAGGCTTCATGAGATGCTCTAAGAGCAGCCCATGGGTAAGCAGCATTTCGAAAAGACAAAACCAACACCAAGCAATCATTTGCCTTCAGTGTAGGAAGAAAAGTGGAGTGTGAGAGACCGTTGATCTGTTCCCGTGAAGTTTAGGTTAGATTATACATCATGGTTTAGGTTAGATCTGTATATCTGTATATCGTGGTTTAGGTTAGATCTATATATCGTGGTTTAGGTTAGATCTATATATCATGGTTTAGGTTAGATCTATATATCATGGTTTAGGTTAGATCTGTATATCGTGGTTTAGGTTAGATCTATATATCGTGGTTTAGGTTAGATCTATATATCATGGTTTAGGTTAGATCTATATATCATGGTTTAGGGAACTAACAGATGAGTCAGTGCATTGTCTCTGCTCAGCAGCCATGCTCCTCTTTCTGTGCAATTCCAATTTTTGTGGAAATTCTGCTAAACAGGAATCTATATTCATATATCTCAATTATTTCTATTATTAGTAGCTGAGTATCTTAGACTCTTTATTTATTTAAAAAGTTGTTACAAGTCCTGTAATAGAGGTTTGTTTCCATAATTATCTTCCACAGGTCGTTCTCACTGCACAACTATTTTATTAAAGAAATCAATAAAATTGATTGGCTTTTTTAAAAGAAAAGGCTAGCTTTATTAAATAATATATCTACTGACCAGATAATTTATTATAAATAACACAAAAATGACATATAATAACACAAAATGACATAGTTGTGAATCTCTTCCTACAATTAAAAAAAAAAAACTAGAATAATTTCCACATAGCAGAAACAAAAGATAATAGATTTTCTCCATGCTCTTCTATAAGCCTGTGTAGTCAGAGCCCATCTCTAAAATGAGATAAAGTACATGCCCTGCAGATGTCACAGAGTCACCAAGAGCAAAAGGCAACATGGAAGTGACCAGTGCCTTGTAGACAGCATGGGTGGTTTTCGAACTACAATGGCCTGCTTTCTGGTTTTCTCACTCTATAATGTCACAAGAGCCACAATTAACTTTGAATTTTGATCTTTTCTGGGATTAGAGATATTGGGAGTGTTTCTCTTACCATGCTGGGCAGCAGTAGTAAGATAGAGATGGCAGCCAGCCACATGGTCACAACAGTGGCCTCCCATGCTCTACAGAATCATGCTGCTAAGCTGTGGTGTTGTGTAAGTTGAGTGTGTCAAGGGGCATTTTAGGCAACAGTATTTGCAACTTCTGATAGACTATTGGCAAGTAACCACATCACTTGTCAGGAAGTGTCTGTACAGAAAAAGCTAAATTCGGGGGACCATTGTTGGATACAGAGGAGAGGAAGCATGTTGTATGCAAAGCCAGGTATCCTTCAAATTTTGATATTTGGTTTGCACAGAATCATGGTTTTAGTTCTGGGCTATCAATCAAGAAAGCCTGGAGAGGCATAACACATCTTTTCACCAACTGACTGATGTAGGAAGAGGGCTCTGCAGAATTAGCCCAATCTGTCGTGGAAAGGATTAGATTTGTCACCATACTCTTTCTGGGGACCAAAACCTTCAATATTTATGTCTGTGGTGCTGGGAATGGAACCCAGGGTCTGGCACATGCTAAGCAAGTGCCCTGGGGCTGAACTGCACCCAGCCCAGAACTAAAACCATGATTCTGTGCAAACCTGAGAACTGGAAAGGATGTGCAAGGCTAACTAGTGTGTAGACTCCTTTCCAGCTGCCCCACGGCTCTCTTCACCACCCTGGCTCAGTAGTATTCCCTAAGTGTTCAATACCTACATGCAAATCCAATCAATTGGTGAAAATGAGGATGGGTGGGATCATCTCTGAGTTTGCAACTCTGAATATTTGGAATTTGGGTGCTATTCTCCTTCCTCTCCTCTCCTTTTTATCTCCTCCTCTATTGTTCTCCTCTCCTCTCCCCTCTTCTTTCTTCTCTCCTATCTCTCCTCTCCCCTCCTCTCCCCTTGCCTCCTCTTTTGCTCTCTCCCCTCCCCTTTTCTTCCCTCCCCATCTCTCCCCTCCTCTATTGTTCTTCTCCCTCTTTCCCTCAGTTCTAATGGAAACTCACTAAGAAATGTCTTCTCAGAAAAGATCAATGCTTTTAAAAACTGAAAGTATTTTTAAATCCAAATATATTTGCATCATTAATACGCTTAGTGAACTTTAGAACTACTTCTGAATATCAAATATTCTCATCATATCCCAAAAAGGTCACTAGGGAAAAGAGTCATATCTCACTTTCCAGAGGAACAAGACTGGCCCAGCAGTGTCTGCTCTACACCACGATAAATTTTCCCTTACAAACATGCGAAGCAAGCAGAATTGGAAAACTAACCCAGGAGAATGTCTTTGAAGGAAATTATCTCCGCATGCCCTGGGAAGTGCTGGCGGGGCTTTGTTTGTGCTACCCCAGAATAGGGACCTTTCACAAAGGCCCTGTTTTTCAAAGAACAACAAAAGCTGCTATTTTAAACTTGGGGGCTTGAGATTGTATCTGGAACGTTTACACAAGCAAGTGCTGGCTGATTGACATCCAACCCCAGTGTTTGCCCACTCTGGCTTCCAAGTCAAGCAAAGGGAGGGGAGGGATTTGCATCTGGTTGCTCTCTAAGCCGCCCCAGAGGAATTCTCCAGCAGCATTTGACTTTGCAACGTGGGCAGAAAACACTGTCTAGCAATACCTTAAACATGGACAAGTGCATGCGCGCGCGTGTGTGTGTGTGTGTGTGTGTGTGTGTGTGTACGTGTGCGTGTGTGTGTGTGTGTGTGTGTGTATCCCTGCTACTGATGTCAGCATGGCTGCATGACTTTGAGTCAGGACACCTGGTTCAAAACCGTGTTTCACAAGGTCTCCATGTTCCAGCTTCCCCATTTGTAAACCAGCCATGGTAGCCATAGCACCTGAACTCCAGAAGGGTCTTGTCAGTAGTGGGAGGGGCTAACAGGCCATCTCCGCTGGGACACTGCCCCCCCATAGCCCCCCCCCCCCCCCCCCCCCCCCCGCGCGGCGCTCAGCAATACCACAGCAGTCCTCTCTGAATAGGAAACTCTTCAAAGTTCAATAAAAAACAGAAGCAACATCATCACTTTGCCCTGGGCATTAGGCCTAAAATAACAGTAATAATAGTAATATCATTGTTAATAATATTAGTAGTTATTATTATTATTATTATTATTATTATTATTATTATTATTAACCACCAACTGCAAACTCTCTTCACAGTCCCCCAGTGCTTTCTCTCAGAACACACACGGATCACAAAATTTAGAAAGAGAAAAGTCCTACAAAGCGGGACGGAGAAACTCGAGTCCCCAGGACGTAAATTTCTCCCCAATAGGGATGTCATTTGAAAAAAACAAAACTCTAAATCTTTCCAGGAAACCCAAACACAGCCAAGTGTGCTCAGCAGGGGGCCGGAATGAAATTTCTACCTTCCAGATCCGGCGTTGAAAATTGAGGGAACATTGCTAGGACTGCCTGCGACCAGCTGGGTCTCTTTAATAAAAATAAATTTCCATGTTAGAATCTGGGATGGGGGGGGGGGGGGGCTGGAACCAGGGGGGGGGGGGGCGGGCGGTGCTGGTCCGGGGAGCCCGCTCTTGCTCTTGGGTCTTTCAAAGCAAAGGTGTCTGTCACCCCTCAGTGGGCAGGGAAATACACGTAAGCCCCAGGTCAGAAGCAAGTCGGAGACGGAGCCCACAACCCAGTTTTCCTTAGACAGGCCAGAAGGCTCAGAGTTCTGCCCTGACTGCTGGGGGAAGGGGTAGCGGACAGACCAAGTTCCACTACCCTACCACCACGGCTTGAAAAAGAAAGAAAGAAAAGCCACTGACCTTGCCTCGGGTCTGGGAAGCGAACCGGGACGGGCTGAGCTTGTCTCCCATGGCAAAAAGCCCCAAAGCTAAGAAGCTGAGCCACCATCAAGGGCTTTGCCAGCCAGCTCCTCTGAGCACACGGCATGGTTCAGTTGGGGGGGGGGGGGGAGGAGAAGAAAAGTCAAAAAAAGTTTTAGCTCTCAGCTGCAGATACCGAGTCCTCGCCTGTGGCCGCGCAGGAAGCGGCTACGGGGCATGGTCCAGGCGTGGGAAGGGAGCGGCCAGCAAGCTGCCCGCGGAGCTCTGTGGCTTTTTAAAGCAGAAGGGGGCCGGAGAGCTTGTATTCTCTCCCTTTCCTGAAGGGTAGTGAATGAGCTGAGAGCTTCTACTTTCTGCAGGCCAGAGCGTGGCCTGGGTCCGAGCCAAGGGGCGCAGCCCACTCCAGATCCCCACCCCTCTGCTTTCCCCACCCGCCAGGCCTCCAGCCAGCAAGCACATCTTCCTTAGGGACGCCCTCCTCCCTCAAGCTCCTCCCTCCAGGCTCTGAGCCTGAGCCCTCGGGCCAAATAGGGGAGACCCCAGACAGCTGTCTGGGAAGGCACTAGAGTAAGAGCCAGTCAGAGGCTCCTAAGGTACTCAACCCCAGCCCCCCCCCCCCCCCAACACACACACGGATTGAAATGTACGCATAAATAGTGAGCTATGGGCCAGAGAGGACCCCCCCCTCTTCTCAGCTCCTCCCAGACCCTGAACTTACCCTATTCTGTCAAAACTCCCACCCACTAGCAACCCGCTGGGATTTTTCTTCCAGTGTAGGCTAAGATTTCCACTTAACAATTAATAGGCAATTTTTCTCTTCGCCAAGTCACACAGGAAATGATTCAAGCTAATGTGCTACCTTGACCCCAAACAAGTCTCTTCATCTGCGAGATGGGGGTGACTGGAAAAATGCCTGGGAGGCCTTCTGAGGCTGCAGGTCAGTGTCTGCTTTCCTATTTTCAAAACCCATCTCTCTTCCTTCACCTCCACCAGCAGAAGACTAGCATCGCAGAGAAAGGAGTCAGCCCAAGCAGGCCTTGAGCATGTATGCAGTTTACCAACATTTGTTGCCGGTGTGTGTGTGTGTGTGTGTGTGTGTGTGTGTGTGTGTGGTGTGTATGTCTGTGTGTGGTGTGTGTGTCTATGTGTGATGTATGTGGTGTGTATGGTGTGTGAGTGTGTGTGTGTGTGTGTGTGTGTGTGTGTGTGGTGTGTATGTCTGTGTGTGGTGTGTGTGTGTATGTGTAAGTGTGTGTGGTGTGTGTGTGTGTCTGTGTGTGATGTATGTGGTGTGTATGGTGTGTGTGTGTGTGTGGTATGTGTGTGTGTGCGTGGTGTGTGTGATGTATGTGGTGTGTATGGTGTGTGAGTGTGTGTGTGTGTGTGTGTGTGTGTGTGTGGTGTGTGTGTCTGTGTGGTGTGTGTGTCTGTGTGTGATGTATGTGGTGTGTATGGTTGTGTGTGTGGTGTGTATGGTATGTGTGTGGAGGGGTGGTGTTCATTCAGATGCTCAGACTTTCTCATCAGGGAGAGAATGCCACAAAGCAGCAGTTGCCAGGCATCTTGAGAATTTACTTAGGATAACCCAGCCAAAATTCTTTACCTCTGGGTTGAAACAGACCTCCTTACTCCATTCAGAAGGAATTTAGCCTCCTATATGGAGGTCTCTGGCTGACAGCCAGTCACTTCCTTCAACAAGATGTCTGGGATGTCAGCTCACCCCTGGCCTTGGATAGGGATAGAACAGCCAAGCCATCCCCAGGAGTACAAAATACAAGGCCTGAGATGGGAGGTCCCAAGGACTTCATCCTGGGGAGCAGAGCTATCAAGACCTTCTAGGGGGGATGTTAGCTTTCTCCTTTGGGCTAGTGCAAATTTGCAAATGTATTGCCTTAAAACAACCCAGATTTATTGTCTTCGGTTCTGGAGATCTGAAACAGAATTCACTGGGCTAAAATCAAAGAGCTGAATTCCTGTCTGGAAGTCTTAGGGAGAATCTATTTCCTGGCCTCTTTTGGCTTCTGGCTTCTGGAATTCTCTAGTTCCTAGAGCTCCTTCCCTATCTTCAAAGTCAGCAATGGTTGGTCGGGTCTTACCCATGTAATGTTTCTCTGACTCTCTTCTATTTTGCCTCTCCCCACCCTTTCTGAGTACATTGGGTATCACCCTCATCATCGGGATCATCTTGATCTGACTAGTGTGCTGATTCCACCCGCAACCTCAAACTCGACTTGCCATGTAGTGTAGCATGCTATATCCTGATAAGGAAACCAGGTAACTGTGTGGCTGAGCCTCTATTCCTATCACACAGGCAGGAAGAATCAAGTTCATATCCCGGGTCAAAATAGCTGAAATTTAGTAGGCACTGTGGCCTGCCAGATATGCGTTTACAAGGTCATTAAAAAAAACCCCTTTGAGCTGACCTCTCATGCATGTTCTTTTAATTCTCTACTCCCCACCCCCAGCCTTGTGCTCCTCCTTCTTTTCTTCCTCCTTTTTCTTCTTTTAAGAGCAACCAGATGCTTTCTGAAGACTGAGTCCTCCTCTGGCTCCTGTGACCTGGAAGGAAATCTGTTTTTTAAACAAGAAGTCAAAGAACTGTGTGGTGCTTTGGAGTCCTACCTCTATGTCAAGGATGAGCCCCTGAACTCTGGCTTTGCAGATTAACTTCTTCGACCCTGGTACCATCCTCCTGATCTTCTAACCCAACTATTCTCAAGACCATGCCAGGTTTGGATGTGGACAGTGTCCCCCAAAGGCCCATGGGTTAAAATAAAACCTCCTCCCCCCCCCCCCCCCCCCCCCCCCGTTTCTAGGGTAGTAGTACTGGAAGGTACTGTAAACATTTATAAGATGGAGGCTTGTGTAAGATCTTTAGTCATTGTGGGTAGGGCATCAAAGAAAATTATACGATATTTCTAGTCCCTCAGTCTCTCTGTTTCTTAGCTTGTAGCATGATTCATTTGTTCAAACATGTGCTTTTTACTCTGTCGCCTGGTGACTTCACCACAGGTCTGGAGCCACGGGCTGTGGTCCATAGCATGAAACCTTGGACTGAAATCTCAAATAAGCCTTTCTGTTGATAATTTTAACTGCCCCAGGTAGGTCACTGCAGTAAAACAATGAAAACAGACTAGGAATATCATTTATTTAGAAGTCATCCAAGACTAAAAACTCCAAATACAAAAGCCCACTAAAAAGCCTTTTATTCTGTCAGCCCATTCAACACACTGTAATAAGTGCAGTGGTCCTTCAGACCAAATAGACTCTCTCATCTTGGTCTCTCCAACCTAGGTTTTCAAACACCCATAAGCTCTGTCTGGTTCATTTCCTTTTTGTCCAGTGATAACTCTATGACCTACTTCCTTAAGCAAGTCCCTTTAAGATTTCACATTTTCTTCATCAAAATACACCTTTGTTCCACCAACTGCTGACTTTCATTGCTCTTTGTTGGACAGATGCTCATTGTTGCTCCCAGTGGTGCGATCAGCAATTCATTTCTTCAACCTTCGCAATGTGGCTCGGAACAAGCATGTATTTTGTTACTATTCTATCACCGATTTTCCCCCCACTCTTTCCAGAATTCATAAAATTCCCCTGAAGATTGAAGCTTTCTCAGAGAAAACCTAATCCTCCCCAACTTCTCCTCTGCTCAGTAGTGACTGATATTCAAGTTTGTTTGTTTATTTGCTTGTTTTTCCAGACAGGGTCTCTCTGTATAGTCCTGGCTGTTTTGGAACTCGCTCTGTAGACCAGGCTGGCCTTGAACTCACAGAGATCTACCTGCCTCTGGTTCCTGAGTGCTGAGATTAAAGGTATGCACTACCACTGTGTGGCATATTAAAGTTTTTAATTGTCATACACTGCTTTAAAAAGCCAACTGCCTTTCATAAGCACTATAGAGATCAGAACTGTCAATCACTGCATAATCTCTCAACCATCCTTGACTTGATGCAAATGTGCTGCCTTTGAAGGGAAACTACAAAAACATGCATGGTTCCAGAGTAGAATGACAGCTAAGAGTAGAGAGCATCCATTGATGCTAAGCATACTTGGTGTTGTGCTAACAACTCTGTCTACATCACTTCCTTTAATCACTACCAAAAAAAAAAAACCAAAAAACAAAAACCTAGTACATGGGTACTATTAGTAACCTCATGCTGCAGGAAACTAGACACTGAAACATTAAGTAACTTGCCTTGATGACTAGGAGATGAATAATCAGGGTGAAACAGTGGAGTCAAGACACTTTGAGACTTAGTCTGATCACTACACAGGTCCAAAGGCAGCTCCACATCTACTGAGAATGTCCTCACTCAAAAGGCAGAGAGGCTAAGAATAGTAAGACATGCTTCGACGTCATCAGAGTGCCTTGGGTAGTGACCTAGTTTGCTTTCTGCTAATATGATAAAGACCATTATCAAAAACAATTTGGGGGAAATGAATCTTTTTTTTTTTTTTTTTTTGGCTTATACGCATTTGACCACAGTCCATTATTGAGAGAACCCAGGAGGAACACAACAAAACAGGAACCTGAAGCAAGAACTGAAGCAGAGCCCATGGAAGAGTGCTGCCTACTGACTTTATTCGTGGCTCAGTGGACTTGCTCTACCTTGTATACCCAGGATTATCTCCTGAGGAGTAGTGCTATCCACAGTGAGCTGCGCTCTCTCACATATATCATTTATCAAGAAAATGCCCCACATACTTGTCAACTGTGGTGGTATTGTGTTCCCCAAAATATTGTGCAGGCTAATAAATGGGGTCAGAGAGCGGAACGGCCACAATATTAAACATGAGGATAGGCAGTGGTAGTACACGCCTTTAATCCCAGAAATCCAGCCTTTAATCCCAGGGAGTGATGGCAGAAAGCAGAAAGATATATAAGGCATGAAGACCAGAAACTAGAAGCATTTGGCTGGTCAAGCATTCAGGCTTTGGAACAGCAGTTCAGCTGAGATCCATTGGGATGAGGACTCAGAGGCTTCCAGTCTGAGGAAATAAGATCAGCTGAGGAACTGGCAAGGTGAGATAGCTGTGTCTTGTTCTGTCTCTCTGATCTTCCAGCATTCACCCCAATAACTGGCCTCAGGTTTGTTCTTATTAATAAGACCTGTTAAGATTCCTGCTAAATCAATGTGCCATCTGATGAAGGCAGCCTCTCCATTGAGGTTTGCTCTTTGTGGATGACTCCAGCTGTGTGGAGTTGATGGAAACTAACCACCACAGGTAATTTAATTCATTACATTAAAACATTTTCCACATAAACATAGAAATTATGACAAAATATTTAGGATACCTTTCAAAAAGTTCCCTCTGTTCACACTTTTTTCATAGCACAAGATATGGCTGAAGAACAAGAAAATTAGCTCACTGTATCTTTCATATTTGTAATTGTCCTTAACACTGGGAAGACAAAAGAAACTGATACATGGACACACACACACACACACACACACACACACACACACACACACATACACACACATGATTTGGCCCCAAGAATTGCAAATGATTACGCCACAGAAAGACATTTCACATCTGCCAACTCTGTTTAAACACTATAATCGTTATCTCAATTGCTATTTTCTTTTCAACATCTCTGTAGCCCTTGGAATAAGATGGGAATTGATCTTTGTAACCTTCAGGAGAATCAATTCACTTGTGTTCTTCCAACCAATTGTATTAAATGGGTAAGTGGGTCAATAATCAACAACTTTGCATAATTTTGCATACTCCCAATCCCAGAGAGTTTGTATTCCCAAATCAGCTTAAAGACCTTGTATTCTATTTGTCACAGGTTATATAAAGCTTCCTAACTTTGCAGTTAAGTGGTGCCATTCTGACTGGATCGTTCTTCTGATGCTGTAATTAATCAGCTTAATTAATGAAGCAATGTCATAGCAATGGCTAAAAAGGCCATGGGACCCTGATTAATGAAGCATACTGTTGGCTTCAGGAAACAGCACACCTCAAATAGAATATGTAGTGTTAGGTAACAATGCTATAGTGTATTGAAACCAGTATCTTCTTGTACATCAGTTAAACCTAATAAAAATGAAATGTAGCTAGACTGGCCAGGTGATAACACATGTGCGAAATTGTCTTCGTCAAGGTTATTGTTGCTGTGATGAAACACCGTGCCCAAAGCAACTTGGATTGAAAAGGGCTTATTTGGCTTATGCTTCCATAACACTGTTCATCACTGAAGGAATTCAGGACTAGAACTCAAGCAGGGCAGGAACCTAGAACCAGGAGCTGATGCAGAGGCCATGGAGGGGTACTGCTTACTGGCTTGCTCAGCCTGCTCTCTTATAGAACCCAGGACCACCAGGCCAGGGCTGGCCCCACCCATAATGGGCTGGACCCTCCCCTATCAATCAGTAATTAAGAAAACACCTTACAGGTTTGCCTACAGCACTAGCTTACGGAGGCATTTTCTCAATGGAGGCCGCCTCCTCTCCAATGACAGGAGCTTGTGTTAAGCTGACACCAAACCTGCCAGCTCCGAGATCAGCCAGAAGGAGACCACGTGAGGTGTGAGGAAGAAAAGGAAAAGCTTGTGGCAAGATGTCCGTCTGGACAATGAAAATGAGGCAGCTGTCCCTGTACAATGCAAGATCTCAGAGAGTGAAGAGGATGAGGAAGGCATCCATCTGAGGGAATGTCCCCCGAGTAGGGGCAGATAAGTGGGGTGATAGTGACAACTGATGGCTGTGATGAGGTGCGTACAGAGAGATTGATGAAGTAAGGGTAAATAATAGGAATAATGGGAACCAACTTCCTCACTGACAATGAAAAGAAGTAGAACATGAACAGAGAGAAAGTAAAATGAGCCCTGAAATGGAAATTAAGGTGCTGCTATGGGCTAGTAAGTAATGTTGTATGTTATAGATGCATGCAGAAATGAAATCAGGAGGGTCCATAGTAGTAGCACACACAAGCATGTATATATATATATATATATATATATATATATATATATATATATATTTTTTTTTTTTTTCCCAAGCCTGTCTACTTAAGGTCATTAGACCAATGACCCCTTACAAACAATGTGCACACCTGATCATCGAGCCTAACTACCCACTCTCCTTAGAGAAGTGTCTAATGCTAAGCCTTAGAAAATGGATAAGCCTGCTCAAAAAAACCCAAGAAACTCCTGAAGATGAGGTGGTGTCAGCAGGGCAGAGGAGCTAGCATGAAAGGGATGTCATGTGTCAAATGTCAGCAGAAAATTTCTAACAGCAATAAAGAGTTAACCATGTAATAAAACAGTAACTCACAGTTTGTGCCGATCCAAGGACATCAGTGAATACAAAAGCTGTTGAAGATTGGAAACGTCACATAATATTAAATATATCTTCTCAGACATTTATTAATTATAAAAGCCAGGAGTGTACTGTGGGGTAAATCTAGCAGATATCACCTCAAGCCTGTTAATAGCAAACATAATCAACAATGCAGGAAGTAGAAGCCATGTACTATCTGCTGGGTTGCAAGGAGAAGACCAGCATTGCTTATATAACATCAGTACCAAAGGTATATAACCCAAGTCTAACAAGGAGGAAACACTAAATGGACCAAAATTGCAGGAGATTGCACAAAATAACTGGCATTTAACTTTACAAGCCATAAAAGTCAAAGAGAAATGGAAAAGTCAAAGAGAATTTTCCAGGTGGAAGGAGATAGAAGAGATTTGACAACCAGGTGTCACACATAACTTTGAATTAGGTGCTCCTGTCACAAAGACCATTGTTGGAAGAATTAATAATACTTTTAAGGGGACTATGGGGGCTGAGGACCGGATGATCATTTTATCACCATTAAGTTCCTGCTTGTAGTAATTGGGATTAAGGAGGGATATCTGTGTTGACTTCTGACATGCATTCAGACATTTGGAAAATGATGAAGTGTGTAGTTGACAGGTCACTCTTAGACTGACTCAGAGCACAAAGACTTCTTTTTCAATGCTGTCTCCAACTTCCTGCAATCTTGGGACAGTTCCTAAATTAAAAAGTACCAGACTTCACATTCTTTATAACAATTTAACACTTGATAGAGATGGCACACAGATGAAAATTAGAGAAGACTATTAATTAATGAGGTTTATGTGTTCTGGAAGGCAGTAGCCAAGTACATGTCAGTGTATGGTGGTCTCTTGACAAGTGAGAAAAAGTGCACAGCCTGGAAACCATGGACTTGTCATCACCAAACTGCTCCTATGCTGGTCTTGAGCCTAATAGAAATACCCTTTTTCTTTTATTCTGTCATAAATACTAAGCACTAAGAATATATATATATATATATATATATATTTATAATATTAATATAATATATATAATATTTATAACATATGTGTTGCAAAGGAGAGGAAGAAATAAGGGATGAATGTATTGGAGAACTTTTGAGTGTTATTGTCATAGCAAACAGTTATTCATTCAATATATTTTATTGACTGCTTACTGTGTCCAAACATCAAGAATACAATAATAAATAAAATAGAAACTTTGTAATTGTACTTACATATGCTCTAGTTTGGGGATGTAGGAAACGGGAATAGAAAAATAAACAAACGTAAGTATGTAATGTGTAAGGCAATGGTAACAGCCAGTGGATACCAATAAGCAGTCAAAATATTATAGAACAAAGTATGTTTGGGAGCATAGGTTTATGTTTCACTTAAGAGGGCCCAGAACATCCTCTCTAATTCTGCTAAGATATTAACAGAAACCTAGAGGAAAGAAGAATCGGAGTAAAATAGGTTTCCTAGGCTGAGGAAATGATAGTATCAAAGTAGAAAGAAGCTTGGAGAATGTAAGGGAAAGCAGCAGTGTGTTGTGGCTAGAGAGCTTGGGCAGAAAAGCAAGGGAAGAGGAGCTTCAGGTAGATCCAGAGACTTTGGATTTGACCCTGAACAAGTTTGAACACCATTGGGAGATTTATTACAGACAGTTGACAGGAATTGACGTCAAATGTAAAGGAATCTCTTTGGCTGCTGGGTTGAGAATGACTGTGGGAAAGCAAAACCAGATGCACACAAAACACATTGGGCAGATAATTGAAGTAACCTAGGTAGGAAATAACTTTGCATTAGATAAGGTTGTTTTTTTTTTAAGGCATAATGAGAGTTGGATAGATCCTAGATTTAGTTTAAAGACAGAACCATTAAGATTTCTGATGGAATTGGATGTGTGATAGAAGGGAAGCCAAAAAAAATCATGGGTGAAGGTAAGGTTTAGAGTTCTCAGTTACAGAAATTGGAAAGATTGGAGGTATGAGAGGTTTGCTATAGTGGGGACCCTAACAAGTTCAATATGGGGGCTAGAGAGATGCCTCAGAGGTTAAGAGCACTGACTGCTCTTCCAGAGGTCCTGAGTTCAATTCCCAACAACCATGTGGTGGCTCACAACTATCTGTAATGAGATAAATAAATAAATACATAAATAAATCTTTTTTTTTAAGTTCAATATGAGTCACAGCCATCTGAAAAGACCAAGTGGACTGACGAATATTTATAATGAACTTCAAGCCAGGTTCTGGATTTGAGGAATATACTTGAAAACCATCATGGATATATGGGTAATATTGATATCCACAAAGATTAGTGAAATTTCCAACTGACTAAAGCTAGCAGATAATAAAGATATATGATGATTGAACCATGAGGTACTTCCTTACTTTCTAAATTATTTATTTTTTTCAAGCTTTTTTATGTGTATATGTTGTATGTTGAACATGTTTCACATCATACTTTCTGTATAGGATTTCATATATCTGTATAAAACCTAGGAACCACAAATGAGGGAAATAAAAACACAGTATTGTCTTTCTGCAATTGGTTTGATTTGCTTAGTGTGATTCTTTCCAGTTGCATCCATTTTCCTGAAAATTGTTCTTGTTTGAAGTGCTGAGAAATAAAGAATTATAAAGAAGCCTGCAGATTGGCTAATGAGAGCAGTAGAGAATTACAAACATTTACTTTCATCAAAAGTAAGCGGGAAGAGTTTCTGAGAATGTAGAGCACTCACCAGCTCCAACAGTCATTCAGAAGAGAAGAAACCTGCCTCTGAAGACTCAGAAACATGACTGACAAAAATGAAAACAAAAGCAGTTAAGAAATGGTAAGTCCACCCACCAGTAAATGTCGTACAGTCAGTGTCCTTGAAATCCATAAAGATGAGAAATTCCATCATAGAGTGCTGTCCAGAAGAGATGGAAATACCAGGGGATGTCTAAGTCTTGGTTTACTGCACTTTCCATGCTTGCTTGACACATTGCACTGAACCAGAAGCCTAAGGGTAGCATGGGAGTGTGGGGAGGGCTCTCATCCTCAGAAGAGGGACCAGCTGAGTATCAGCACATGCTGTTCTAGTCCTGGAGAATCACTCCTTGGTATTACTGTGTATTTTATTTGTGCTGAAATGTGGTGATATTTTATTTGTATGTTAATAAAGTTTGCCTGGAGATCAGAGGAAATAGCAAGCCACTAACACAAAAGTCAGGCAGTGGTAGCACATGCCCTTAATCTGATCACTTGGCAGGCAGAGTTTGTGTGTGTGTGTGTGTGTGTGTGTGTGTGTGTGTGTGTGTGTTCAAGGTCACACTAGGGAACAGAGCCAAGTGTGGTGACACGTGCCTTTAATCCCAATACCAACCACAAAGACCTGGAGGTCTGTACAGACAGGCAGTGACATGGAAGTGAGGTAGCTGGACTGAGAGCCAATGAGAGGGCAGAAGAGCAATGCAATAAAGGTGTGGTTAGACAGGAAGTAGCTCTCTTTGGAAGATATGGCATGGTGAGTTAAGGTCAGCTGGTGGCTCTCACTGTTTCCCTGATCTCTAAGACTTTTACCCCTATATTTAGCTCTGTGTTTTTTATTTAATAAGACCGCTTAGAAATTTGGCTACATTACTGGATTTTGGTATTCCCCTACTGGAACCGCTGAGAGCAGAATGTTAATTATGTCCCCAAGAAACTTGAAGTGAAAAAATGAGATTAGTTTAGGCAGTAATAAGTATAGTAGTATCCATTTTGTAAACAGTCATGATTGGAGTATAATTCAGCATAAGAAACACTAATCCTGTTTAAAGTATACAACTTTATATGTGTTGAAAATATGTGTATAGACCTGTGAGACCATCACTACAACATTAATCTGTTTCACATAATAATAAACATATACACATCAAACCAGCTGTTTCCTGGGTGGCTTCTTTGAAAGATCTTTCCTCCTGTGTCTAGTTAAATGACCCATAACTTCAGGCAGCTACTGCTCTGCTTCCTGTCACTAACATTTGGGGGTTGTTTTGGGCATATTTATAGAAGTTTTATGTGAATGAGTTACTCAGAAGTTCTCATTTTTATTTGTCTTGTTTCACTGGGCATTCTTTTTGAGATGCATGGATGTTGTGTGTTTCGTTTGCTCTTTCTGATTCCCAAGTTGTATTTCATTGTATGGTGGTATCACAATTTATCAATTGATTTTCCTTGTCGCTAAATATAGAAATAATAGAAACTGGAGCCTAAAACCAGGCAGAGACATTCATGCTGCTGCTGCATGTTGGAGATCTCTCCCTGGAACCAAGGAAGCAACTGCCCTGAGTACTGAGATGATTGACTTTCATGAACAGTATGTCTCTTCTCTGAATAATATAGTTTAAAAAAAAAAATCAACCTTGACATTAACCCTAGATAGAAACTAAAGATTTTTGTTGAATTTCAACATTGCTTGCCCACATTGCTGGAGATAAATGTGAATCATCCCCATATCCATGAGACAAGTATTTGTGGCACTTTGATTTTTCATGGCACAGAAAGCCAGGCTGTGTTCCCCAGCATCCTTGCATGAGGCCCATGAGACAGCTGTGGAGGGCCAAGAGCCTCTGCTAACACCTTTATCCATGGTGAATCCTGGCCTCTATGGTAGCTGGGACCTCCTTTATTGTTCTATAATTCCCTGTCTATTGCAGATAGCACTGACTCACACTATCAGTTATTTGTTCTATTGTCACACAAAATCTCCACTGGGTCACCTGAGAGGACTCCAGATCAAAGGGTTGTGTTGATTCAGCCACTGTCTCCTAGAGTAAAGCTGTGTCTATGATCAGATTAATGTGGTGTGATTCATCTTTAAAGGTGAGAGTGTTCATCTTTCTATGAATAGATGGGTAGTATCTTTGAAACTGAGTGTGAGAAAGTGAGAAGTGCAGGCTATGTTGACTGAATGTGTGGATTAGCATGCAAGAATTAGGGAAGTCTGTGAACACAAAGTGATAACTCACTTGATAGTGAATTAGAAAGTGGCAACTGAGCAGCATTTCACACAGAAAGACTCATGTTAATTAGATGGTTTTGATTGGTTTCTCGCTTGTTTATAAGCAGTGGGAGTGGGGACTATGTTTTATTCATTTCTGCATATCACTCAAAGACGCACCTGCTAAATATTTGATCATAGGATGGGTGTATGATGAATAACTGTGAGGAACAGTATGAGAAATGTTTGAGGCCCATAGACACACTTTTTTGCTAAAAAGATTTGATTTCTCTCCTAACTCCCACATGACCATGGAAAACAAATTCTGACTTCAGTGTTAAAATCTTCCTGCCTTCCTTTGCTCATAAGAGTAAGTATTTTCCTTTACAGATTTACTGAAAGCAAAAGTAGCTGGTCACATAAGTACATGTTTGTGTGTTCACATATACACACATGTACTACATTCCTAAGGGATACATAATATGTACTCAAGCAGTAGTAGATGAAGCATTGGTCTGTTCGAATGGCCACCACAGTGTCATTTCTGCACATGGTCTGACATCTAACCTTGGAACACAAGCAAGAAAGAGAAATCAAGAGTCATTGCTTTGCTGGTGAGGTCTGGAAACTGAGGCTTATCACAAGCCCACCAAGGTTTCCTCAGGGGCTGGAGTTGTATTTATTATTTGTTTCACAATATCTTATTATTGGTACTGCTATATATTATTTACACTCTTAAAAATGAGCACTAGTCTTGACAAGACCAGATAACACGTTGTCAAAATCTCACAGTACAGCAGCAACTTGAAGTACCTCAGCAATCTCTCTCTCTAACAACACCAGATGTTCCTTATTTAGATTGCTGATGATACGTGCCTTGATGAAGATATTGTGAAGACACTCTCCAACCTTGTAGAGACTGTGTATAAATATCTAGCGAAAAGGATATGCATCTGAAACGGTAACAGAGTATCAGAAGGACAATTTCATCTCCCTGTGTAAACAGGTGAGATGAAGGAGATGGTGGCGTTAAGTAAACAGATAAAACGAGGGATAGTGTTGCCAGGTTACTGTCAAGAGAGACTGCCCAGATTGCAATGCAGATGTGTGGACAGGCTTCAAACAGTTCGATGACATGTCATTGAGAAGACAGGCAAGAAATGGAGCTGCCCAAAGTGGCAAGGAGTTTACAGGAAAGGCTGCAGGAGAGGAAGGACCTGCCAAGAAGGAAGAGAGATGCAGTTTATAGAGGATTCACTCCCATCCCCTTTACTGAATTCTAATCATCCCATGCATGTAATAAAATTACCTGAAGCAGGGCGCGAAAGAAAATGTTCAAACACACACTGCCGACAACTGCATGTAGCTGGGAATCTGAAGTGTTACAGCTGGGGGGGGGGGGGCAGAAGAAAGAGGGTGAGAGAAGATAATTATATACATGTATAAAACTGTCGAAGAACTAAAAAGAATATTTAAAGGAATATCAAAGGAGCCATTATCCAACAAGGTAACATTTATCATATGTATCATCCAATTAAAAAATATCATTTCCAGAGTTGGAGATTTAGCTCAGTGGTAGAGCACTTGCCTAGCAAGTACAAGGCCCTGGTTTTGTCCTCAGCTCTGGGGAAAAAAAAAAAAAAACAGACAAAGTAACAACAACAACAATAACAATAAAATATTACTTCAAAGAAGCAATTAAATGAGGAAGAACAGATCCAGAAATGATTATTGAATTGTTGGTAATTGTTAGTTAATAAAGATATTTTTATATTCAAGTGAGCACATTATTTAGAAAAAGGCTAAGAAAGTATAGGCATGGTAAAGAAAGACATGAGAAATGTGAAAAAGCAAGTCAAACTTCTAGGGATTAAGAAAACAATGTCTGTATTACATGGCATTGTTAGTTAATTAGACACTGAAGAAGAAAATGTCAGTGAACTTGACGACATACATTTTTAAATAAAAAAGAGAGGAGATATATATATATATATATATATATATATATATATATACACATATTACTATTCTCTTCATATACAAGATAATTCAATAAATTGCAAACACAGAAATATAAAAACCACCCCAAGGGCACATCACAACCCAAATGCTCAAAACAAATAAGAAATGTGAAATCTAGTTTGTAGCCAGAAGAATAAGGTAAGGCATTCTACATGTGAACAGGAAGCAGAATGAGACAAACATTTCATCCAAAGCAAAGCAAGCAAGAAGACAATCAAGCAATATCTCTGAAATCTTGAAAGAAAAAGGGAAATGACCAACTAACAGAAAGCATCCTCAAGCATACTGGAAGCTGAGAAGTTCAAGATCAGGGCCTCTGCTGAGCAGCTGCTTTCCAGCTTATTTAGACAATGTTATTCTCTGTTTCCTCATGTCATGAGTCAGGTTCTGGGGTTTCCATACCATTTGTGAAGATTGAGCTTCCAAAGTCCTCAGCGGCTGGCAACATCCATTTAGAATTTCAACTTAAAATTTAGAAGGCTAGCAACATTTAAACCTCTTGAAAACAGCTTACCAGTTTCTTAAAATTATAACTACCTAGTACTATGACTTAATCCATTCCACTCTTTGGCACTAGCCCAATATAAATGAAAGCAATTGTTATCCACCCAAAGTCATAAGCACCATCATTGTCTTAGTTAGGGTTTCTATTACTGTGAAGAAACACCATGACCACAGCAACTCTTATAAAGGAAAGCATTTAATTGAGTGGCTTACAATTTCAGAGGTTTATTCCTTTATCATCATGGTGCAACATGGTGGCATGCAGATAGACATGGTGCTGGAGCAGGATCTGAGAATCCTTACGTCTTTACTCACAAGCAACAGAAAGTGGTCTTAGATGGTGGGAGTGTCTTGAGCATATATGAGACCTCAAAGCCTGCCTCTACAGTGACACACTTCCTCCAGCAAGACCACACCTACTTCAACAAGGCCGTACCTTCTATTAGTGCCACTCCCTTTGGGGACCATTTTCTTTCAAAGCACCACATTATACTTCTTGGCCCCCAAAAGCTTGTAACAATGTCATAATGCAAAATGCATTTAGTCCAACTTTAACAGTCCCCATAATCTATCACAGTCTCAACAATATTTAAAAGCCCAAAGTTCAAAGTCTCTTCTGAGATTCATGCAATCTTGTAACTGTAATCCCCTATAAAATTAAAATAAAAAAGCAGATCACATATTTTCAATACATAATGACACAGATATACATTACCATTCCAAATTATAGGGAATGGAGCATTGTGAGGAAATAATGGACCAAAGCAGGACAGAAAGCCAGCTGGACAAACTCTAAACTCAGCATCTCCATGTCTGATGTCAAAACACTCTTCAGATCTCCAAATTCTTTCAGCTTTGTTGACTACAACACACTTCTCTCTGTTGGTGTGGTTCTACTCCCTGTTAGTAGCTTTCCTTGGCAGGTATCCCATGGCTCTGGCATCTCCAACACCTTAAGTTCTCCAAGGTAATCCAGGATTCACAGATTCAAGCAATGACCTCTCTAGGCGCCCATTCAGGGACACCCCTGGCACATTCCTGGACTCAGTAGCTTTTCTTAGTAGAGATTCCATATCTCCTTTCTTCTGTCCTTAACTCCAGAACCACATGGCCAAAGCTGCCAAATTCTGCTACTTATTGAGGCTGGAACATGGCCTCCTCCTTCAATTAGATCTTCACCAGCTTTCAGTTTTCGATGGTTTTCTTAACTGCCTAAGCTTGGCCATCCTGAATCTAGATCTGTAGACCAGGCTGTCCTCAAAATCAAAGCTTCACCTGCCTCTGCCTTGAGAGTGCTGGGATAAAAGGAGTGCACCACCACACCTGACTCTAAACTTTTCTTTAATTCCTTTTTCACGAGTTAGAAACTTAGCTGTTTTGGAACTTGCCCTGAGATCATCACCCCCTTTATTCCATTTCTTAATCGGTTTATTACCTTGATCAAAAGACTTAGTTCCATTCCACTTCATGGTGCTCCTTTTTCCCTCAAATTATACATCTTGTATTTTTCCTTCTCAGTTTGTTCCTTCATTATAAATCTTCATTAGAGTTAACACTAGTAACCACACAACAGTCTATACTAGGCTATTTTTAGAGTTCCTTGGCCAAACAATTAATTCAAAACTCTTCATTTTAGGCTCAGGCAGACTTTTCAGACCAGGACAAAAAGCAGCCACATTCTTCACCAAGATATCACAAGAATGATTGCTAGGCAGCATATTAAAATTCTTTGTCTCTGAAATCTCTTGAACCAGGCTCCTACAGTTCAAATCTTCCATTCTCCTACTAGTATGACCCATTAAGCAGTGCTTAAAGCATTCTGCTGCTTTCCTAACCCAAAGTGCCAAAGCCCAAATTCCTCCAAGCAAAAACATTATCATAATAATACCCCAGTCCCTGTCTTAGTTAAGGTTTCTATTGCTGTGAAGAGACACCCTGGCCACAGCAACATTTATAAAGGAAAAAAATTTAATTGAGGTGGCTCATAGTTTCAGAGGTTTAGTTCATTATCATCATAGTGGGACATAGTAGCATGTGGGCAGACATGGTGATGAAGAAGGAGCTGAAAGGTCCGCATCTTGGTCTACAGTCAACAGGAAGTGAACTGTGCACCACCACACTGAACATAGCTTGAGCAGAGGAAACCTCAAAGCCCACCCCTAAGTGACACACTTCCTCCAACAAAACCATACCTTCCAATAGTGCCCCATGAACTTATGGGGGCCAATTTTATTCTAACTACCATAAACATCTACAGCAGTGCCTTCTATGAAAGCCCCAATTGGCAATAATCCAAATCTGTCAATATATAATAAATATATATAATATATTATATATAATAATTATATAATCTGTGAATATATAAATAAACTTTATTCCCATCTTGTAGAGTAATAATAAGCATTAAAAGAACAAACTACACTTGGCAGCACAGATTTGAGTACTCAGAGCCAAGGAGCCAGACTCTCTCCTCCTCACATATAAACAAGCACGGTGCATAGTGTGAGGTTGCACTGATAAACACCTCTATAAAAACAAACTCCTCTGTAATGACAGGCACACCAGAGTGAGCTAGTCAATAGGAGGGATCATTACAAAGGGGATGGGAGAAAGCTTTTGGATGCGTTAGAACTGGATATTATAAGTAGCAACTATATCAGCATTAAAAGTAATCTGTCTTCATCAGTGGCACCACTGACCTCATTGGCAAATAGATAGACCTCTGATTCCTCTCTGGTTTTATATTTCCTGACTCCAACTAGCCACATCTTGCTGATAAAACATTATTTCATTTTCCTCAAGTGATTTTGGTAGAGACTGGCTAGATTAATTGAACTTGTGGGACAAGCTAAATGGTTCTTTTATTTTCTCTTATAAAGATGTGTGTAAGGTGAAATTCGGTATGAAGTACACTTCCTTGAAACCTTGAAAAGAAGTGGTAACTATGGGTAAATGTTGAGCTGTTAAAAAGAACCTAAGGGTCAGGGAATGTGCTTGTTAGTGCAAGCCTGGAGACCTGAGTGTAGTCCCTGAAACCCACATAAAGGTGTAAAAGGAAAGCAGCCCCACAAAAGTTGTTTTCTGAGGCTGAATAAATGGCTCTGATTGAAAGAAAAAGCACTGGCTGCTTTTTCAGAGGACCCAGGTCCACGGAGGCTCCCAACTTCCTGTAATTCCACTTTCAGAGCCATTCAACACTTCCGGCCTTTGCTGACACCAGAGATGCACATGGTGCACAGACATTCATACATATACTATAATTTTTAATTAATTAATAATGTTGTTCTCAGACCTTTAGCTGCACACCACGGCATACATGCCCTCTACACACACCATTTGTGTGCTCACGACATTCACACATTCACACACCAACACAAGAGCCTGAAAGCTGTACGTGAAATCCAGCCAGGTTAGTTAAGCCAGGTTTAATAGATTTATAATGATAGTTAAATTGACATTTGATTTTGTTTTCAGGATGTTGTGAAGTAATGAAGACCAGTTTCAATATCTTCTGCTAGAGCAAGTCTTCATTAGTTCTTTGGGAGCCCTTACTGTTAGCCTGATTATAGAAGCCTCCTTACTCAAATGAGACCTGTGCAGGCCTCACTGTGCAACAATAATTTCCTATGCATTGAAAGTGTCAGCTTTCATGTTGTGCAAGGTGTGATGAGGAGACCTGGAGAAGTAACTGAAACAGAACTTAGTCATTGCTGCAGGGTGTTCTAACTGGAAATTGCTTTTCCATTGTTAAATGGATGTTAGTGGTCAGGAAAGAACTGAATTAATGACTCATGTGGGTTCAAGTTCCATAGGACTTTCCAGGCACTTTGTCAAGAGCTGAGGATACAAAATTAGCCTTGACTACAGTGCTCAAGATGCATTCAGTTTAGAGGACTTCGTTGTTGTGGTTTGTGAGCAATAAGCACAATAGCAGATGTTTATACAAAGTCCTCTGGGAACATAGAAAGAGTGATTGATTGATTCTCTTTTGGGAGCACTAAGAATTACCAAACTCTCCAAAGAAGAAATGAGGTATGAGTTGAATCTTCAAGACTGATTAATAGTTCAAAGTCGAAGTGTTGAGAATACATGACTATGGAGTGCTCAGTCCTACATGGGACATCTGTATCAACCCCTCCCCAACTCCCACGGCTCAGGAAACATCAAGGAAGATGGGCAGAAAGAATGTTAAGAACCAGAAGACAAGGAAGAGTGCTGGGAAACACCAGACACTGTGGTTTCAGCTGTGGTTACCTGTATGAGACTGAGCTCATCACCATTTCATCTTGCCAAGGGGAGGAATTCAAGACATTCTCCGATGCCTACTGAGGGATGCTGGACAGTGAATGGTTACCAGTGCTCACAGCCCCTCTTCAGTGGGAGAGCCACTGGTAAGATGCCAGTGTTCTGGGAAATAATCACAAATCATGCTCATGCAAGCAACTTCAGTTGAAGTCAGTGGGGGAGGGGCTGAAAGTAGGAGCATGGGAAGGAGAAGGACAGGGGCGGAAGAAGGCAAGAGGGATGGAAAAGACAAAAAATTCCTTATATGTGTATATATGATTTTCAAAAGAAATTTAAAGTGGAAAATGACAACATTACCTCTAAGAAAGAGAACTTGTGATTCAGACAGCCGAGAGACTGGAAATTCGCACCTGAGCAAAGAGAACATACGTGGTGGGCAAAGGAAAGAAGCTAGGCTGCTTCAGGATGTGGTGAATGACTAGTGAGTTAATATTCCTGTAGTTCAGAGTTTGGGATGCTGGATTGACAAGAGAATGCACAACATTGTGATGATTCATGTTTGTGTGAACTGAGGTGTATAATGGTGGCATCAGAGGCTTCCAAAAAATACATACATACCTACATACCTATTAACTAGACTCTTTCCCAGGACCCCAAGCAACCCTGTCCCCAGACGCTCTGGCCTCCTCCTGAGACCTCTCTATGAATATCTCTATGCTATAACAGTAAGAAAGTCAGTCCCTGATGCAACTGAGGCTCTGCCTGTGTTCCTCTGGTCCTACCTTCTGAATGTAATTTACTGGTCTTCTTCCAGTATCTTGAGTTGGAAGGTAAGATCATTAATTTTAATGTTTTCTTCTTAAAATATGTTTAGTGCTTATGAACTTCAAGAATGGTCACACACACACACACCTTGCCAGCAGGAAAAACCGTGTGGGATGCATGCCTGAAGAGAAGTAGATGAGGTGGGAAAGGTGCATCTTTTTCAGTGAATTGGGGGACCTTTCTCAAAATGGTAGCATTTTTTGCCTACTCTTGAAGTATAAGCAAGAGTGAAATGTTTTGACAAGGAAAAAGAGAGGAAACATTTACAAGAGCGTCTTTAACAAAGGCAGTGCCAGCCGAGGAAAACAGTTTGACAAGTGAACACCCACAATGTTAAAACTTGATCATCAAAATAATGGACTGCAAATGCAGAATGGACCGTGGCTGGTTTAAATCAGACTGTAGAAGAAAGGCAGCCTCTTTTTTACTTTTCCACAAGGTTTATACTCTTTAACAATATCAACAAATTACACATTGTTCAACTTTCCAGTAGGGATTCATATGGCAAGTCAAAAGAGGTGATGTTATTTTTAATAGCACACCTAACAGCATTTCACCCTGACAGGCTTTTCTCCTCTGAGTTTGTATGGGCTGTCTGAGCAAAACAGGCACAACACTGTTCAGATAAATGGTCTGAAGTTTAGTTTTTCTCTGACAATGAATTTGTCTGAAAAGGGAATTTGTCCTTCCGTAATACAGACTTAGTCACACACAACTGAAAGTTCTTACACATCATCTGCAATTCATGTTGGAGAACAGAGTAAGGAATGAAGATCTTTCTAGGTATGCTGGCATTTTGGCAACGTTCTGTGGGTGTGACACATAGGGACAGCCATCTCTAAGGGGTCAAGCTGAGTCCTATGTTAACGAGTTCTCATGGCCCCTCTGCAGCACGTAGCCGTTTCGAATCAACAGGGGCTTAACTGTGATATTAAGAGAATGTGACCATGGGCTGGACCGGAGAGATGGCTCAGCAGTTAAAAGCACTGGCTGTTCTTCCGGAGGACCTGGGTTTAATTCCCAGCAACCACATCACAGCTCACAACTGTTTGCAACTCCAGTTCCAGGGTATCTGACACCTTTACACCAATGCACACATAAAATAAAGTTAAATAAATTTAAGAGAGAGAGAGAGAGAGAGAGAGAGAAAGAGAGAGAGAGAGAGACTGTGATCAAGTCTCTCCACAGCTCCTTCACCCCATCCACAGTCAAGTGCGTAATAAACTGGCATTGGAGACCACTGTTCTCCAGAATTCAGAATTACCTACCTAGAGGTTTAGAGCATTCATGGAAATTGGTACAGAGGCTCAAATTTGGGGGGAAAAATTAGAGTTGCATGGCAGAATGTCCAAATTGTGGCCCTCTGGGCTCCTTTCCAACCCTTCTGAGAAGGGAATCTCTGGGGATGGTATGGGATGTGGAAAGGTCTGTAATCTGTATTTTTGACAAGCTCCCCACTAACTTTCATGCTGCTTGCCCAGCATCTACCTCAGGCTATTCCAGACTGCCAGTTACTTCCTTACATGGAGAATCTGCAGCTAGAAGCATCACTCGACTGTGGGATGGAATCACTATCTGATTGCTTGGGGGTCAGCCCTGAGATCACTCATTTCCAAGCAAGAGTGGCAGAGACTTTGACTTCTCTATTCCATATTCAAAATATCTACTGACTTGGAATGCCTGTTTGAGAAGTCTAACCTGAAACTTCATTGGGAGGCACATAAGAAGAAGATTTACAAAGCCACAAACACTTGTCTTTTGTTCTTTCCTTCCCTTCCAAGATGGGCCGTGAGTATCCATAGCAATGGAATATCCACTAGCTATGATTACAGCCCTGGGTGACCTGAAAGAGCTCTCAGTACAACAATAATGGAAACAGAACCAGGAGAATGAGCTTGCCTCACTACACATGGGGCCCCATTTTCCCCAACTTGTCTCATGTTCAGACAAGGCCAGGAGTCTCAGCTGTCATATATGAACCAGAGCTTCCGGCTCCCTGGGAAAATCTCCCAGTTTGATTACAATTTGATATAATGCCAATAATAGTGTCATCAACTCCATTTTAGTTTAATTGCGGAGCATCAAGAAAAGAGACAAGGCTCTCTAGTTGGAAGGATGTATTCATACCCTGAGAGGGGTATGTATGTAGCCTAAGAGACTATAACATGGTACTTTCTGTACATTCTTTTAACTCCTGCCCAAAGGCAAGGGCCCATGAATTATTGTCCTAGAAATGGGAATGGGGTCACAAGGATTTTCCACATCATTTTGTACAATGCTCTTCTCATATAATCTGCCTTTAGATCATAGTTTCTTAGTAGAGGGAAGGGAATGTTTGCTCCAGACAACACCTGGTCATATAAGGACAGTTTGGATGGCATTTCAGGAGTGAGACATGTTACTGGTATCTAGTGGGGACAGGTCAGGAGTCCTGGTCACCCTCCCACAACAAAGAATTACCAATCTCAGAATGTCAACATTTCCAAAGTTTCAAAATTGTCATTTAGACTGAAATGATTTCTCAGGTGAGCAACACACACTGAGGACCCCGGGGCCCAAACTCATGACTACATTCTTTCTCTTTGGCAGTTGTCTAGGTGAATCTCTTAGCCTATACCATAGATCTCCAATGAGCAGAATGTTAGCATCTCTGAACTCCATCCCATTCCCTTGGCTCCAGTTCCTTAGTGGCCAAAAGTCAATGAGACTCTCTTACTAATCTTAGTAACCCCTTTGCCCAGCGTCTGCCTCCTGAAATGCTGCTGAGTGCTGAGATCCCCTATGGTCTCTTGATCTCTAAACATGACTATTATTTCCATCCTTGCCATCCTTCACTCTCAGTGGCATTAGACACAGCCTCTTCTTTCCTCTTATATTTTTTATGTTTCCTGCCCCTTATTCCGCTTGTTATTGTCATATCCAGGTCTGCTGTCTTCTTCCGTTATTTTATTTTCAAGCTTCCACCAGTCACTGCCAACCCTGTGGTTTTCAACTCTGTGCTATTGACTCACACAGTTTTATCTGAGATCTAGATTTCAGAGTTGCAAACCCATGTATTCAACCATCCCCCGATTTCTCATTGATAGTCTTATAAGCATTTGCAGTCTCATCTGCCTAGTCCGAATGTGTCATTTTCCCACCACGTCATCTGAGAACAGTATCCCTACCTGCCGAGATGCCGAGTAGAATCTCAAGGCAGGCTCTTTGGTTTCCTGCTCACGTGCAACCTTGCATGCCGCCCCGTCAAGGTCCTAGTAGTCAGTTTTCAAAATATCTAGGTAAGTTTCATTTTGCTCTTCTCCATCACAGGCCAAACTGCAGTCACCTTGGTCATGCACCTTGCTTTAGCTTTCTAATTGCTTAAATGTTCCTGTTTTTGTTCCTTCCATCCTGTCCACTGTACAGCTAAAGGGATGGTTTGCATCTGCAAAACTGATCTTACTGCTTCCTTTTCTGAATTTCCCCAGTGCCTCTCCTTGCTCTGATGTTGAGGATCACAGCTCTTTGGCTAGGCATTATTATCCAACTCATCATACCTTACCTGCCCCACTTGCTGTGCTGTGGCACCGGGGTTTAGTCCCAGTTCTGGCCTTCAGAAGCAACTTACTCACTCCCAGCTGGTGTCTTCACTCACAACGTTCCTTCTGCACAAACGTTCTTTCTATTCCTATGGAAAGGGAGGAGCCCTTTACATAGTTACTGAATTCCCCTTCCTTTAAGACATTATCGTTTCCAAAGCCTAACACGTACTAATTAGTTTTCTAGAGAGAAAAACCCTTATCTCCTTAGATAACCATACAGTGATTGGAAATTAATAGCAATTTGAAAATGTTTAATTTGAAGAGCTGTGACCCTTGTTAAAAAATAGATAAGCTCAGAAAGTTCAGCCTTCTTATAGATGGTTTATAATTCATTTTACTTTGTTTTCTGTCTTGTGATTATAATCACATAACTCCTAAATATCTGTGTCACCCATCCAGATGTGAACTCTAACAGATTGTATTACCATGAAGTCGTCTAGTCATGGAATAATACCTAATATAAAGAAATATTAAGTAAGTATTTGTTGAATGAGTGAAAAATAGGTTAAAATGAAATGATACACTTAAACCAGCATTGTTTTAGTGAGAATATATGTATATATGGTTCTCTATTGCTGCAACAATCTGTCACAAATGCAGTGCTTTAAAACAAAGCAAATCCAAACTCTTATGAGACTTAGAGTTCATGAATCATTGTTCAGAGACACTGGTGGTGCTAGAGTGTTCTGGAGACCCTGTGAGAGAGTCCACATCCTGCCTCCTTTCACCTTTTAGTGGCTTAGTTTGTGGCCCCTTTTTCTTTTCTTAACATAAAAGCTTGGGTGGTCTGGGCTTCTGGGTGGAGAAGCCACAGCACCTCCAAGGGTCAACATACAGTTGAAGAGGGAGGTGGGGTTATTACAGATAAATAAGGAGTCAGAGTTATTACAGACAGCTGAACAGGGAGGCAGGTTTGTCTAATCTCAGTAGGAGCAGTCTATGTTGGGAAACTATAAATATCTGGTGGGGGAAGAAAGCTATGGTGGACATTTTTACCAACATCCGTACATTGACCAGAGGAAGGCTTTGACATTCCGTTGAACCTCACCACGGGGAAGGCTTTGCCACTCCAACAGGAATGTGGTATTTGGGTTCTTGATATGGCCATGCCCACGTCAACAACATGCATTCACTCGGGACTTCTCTTGATCCCTATAGGTGTCTTTAAGTATGGCAGAGGCTTTCTAGCCCCAGGTGCGGCCCCTTTTCTGTCTCAAAGTACATCACTCTTACCTCTGCTTCACTACCACATTAACTTCTCTGATCTTCGTGTCTCATGCCACCCTTTGGTAAGGGCTTTTGTGAGTGTATTAGGTCTGTCCAGGTAATCGATGAACATCTTTCTCATCTCATGACCTTCAATCACACCTGCGTGATCCTTTTGTCTACATGAAATAATATCCGAGGGCCCAGAGTTTGAGATGTACATATTTTGGAGAACATATTCCTCAGCCTATCACCTACTCTGACGTTGAAAGCTCTGGGGCAGTTATATCCAAGTTAGGAAGTGAAGAATGGACCAAAAGGACATCACATGAAGGTCAATTGAGTTATGGCTTAAAGCTGGTATGGAGACCTGTTAGAATGAAACCGGGGGTAAATCCTTTCACCTCTCCAGGCCTCCCCTGCACTGTATAAGGGCTATACTCTACAATTCTAGATGTGCAGAACTACATGCTAGAGTGTCTGCAGTGCCTCTGTTCTTCTCGGGATGTTTCCTGGACCACATAATTTCAGATATACAACCCAGCTCGAAAGAAAGAAAGAAAGAAAGAAAGAAAGAAAGAAAGAAAGAAAGAAAGAAAAGAAAGAAAGAAAGAAAGGAGGGAGGGAGGGAGGGAGGGAGGGAGGGAGGGAAGGAAGGAAGAAAGAAAGAAAGAAAGAAAGAAAGAAAGAAAGAAGGAAAGAAGGAAAGAAAGAAAGAGAAAGAAAGGAAAGAAAAAAGAGATATCAAGATCCCACACCCAGCCTCCATGGAGAAAAACAGCTTCTTGATGCTAATGTGTTTTTCTGTAGGACTCCATCGCAGCCTGACCTCACCTCCAGGGAAAAAGAATATAGAAAAAAATGGAGCACATGTGTAACAAAGCAAACTCCAAATCTTCCCCCTTGGTGGTTTATCCAAATTTAAATCCCCAAATAACCCCCAGCCCAAATCTAAAGTTGTATCATCCCATAATAGTACAGTAAACTACTTATTACCTACCCACCTCCAAAAGAAAATAGGGAAAGAGCTAAAATTATTGTCCATGTGTCTGTTGCAAGTCAACTGCACTCGGGATAACTTAATGACATGTAAGTCTAAACAAAAACTTCAGCCACAGGGCTCCTAAACGCACATTCATTTAGATTGAGTTCCAGAGGAGGCCAAAATGGAGGGCTTGTGTCCTGGTAGTATATCTCTCAATTTAGCTCAGGGCCCAGCTAAACGTGAACAGTCAATGAATGTGAGATGTCATGAATGACCTTCCTCCGATAATCTTCATCAAGTGTGTGAATGCTTTATGTTACCTGGGGGTGTACCAAGAAGATATGTTCATGGATGAGACTCGAAGCATGGAGACAGAGAAGTTATTTGTGTGGGTTGGGGAGTGATTGACACCAGCACACTAAAATCTTCACTGCAGAGGGCTTTTGGTATTACCCCAGGCTTCCTTATTTTTCAGTAGCTCTTGAAATACAAGCAAAGCAAAAGAGAAAATGACGGAGAAAGAAAAAGCTTATTAAAAATGAAAAAGTGAGCTTGAAGACTAGGCTATAAAGCAGGGGTGCCAAGAGGCACAAGTGTCCACAGCTGCTCAGAATTACCAGGGCAGGGAAGAGGCTTCAGATCAGAACGGATCCACTGCTGTTACGTTTGATTTTTATTAAAGCTCTGGCGGCCTCTATTGGTAAAACAGAGAAATGCAGCGTCTGCTGCAAAGTGCCCTTTTAAAATGTGCTTCGCAATTAAGACTGTTAAACTTCCTAAGACTGTTGAGTACTTCTTTCCTTTCTTATTGTTTCTCTTTTTCATTAAATGTCTTTACTTCTTCCACTACACCTAATGTTACAACCCTAATTGCTGTTATTAAAGTCAGGAACCCTTTATTATCCCAGAAGTTAGGACAATTTCTGCATGCTTAGCACACTTGGATTTCAGTTTAGTTCTTCAGTAAAGAAAACACTCCAAATTCATTAGGTCCTTCTTTAAAAGTGTAGTTTACATCAGAGCAACTAGTCTGGCATTTAAATAAACTACAACGTCGAGAAGTAACTGCCATAGTTCCAGTTTTCAAAATACACCCGATTCCAGGCAAACACCAATCCTTGGAATTCTGCCAATGTGCTAATTGAAGGGGAGAGGGAGCGTCAGTTCGCGTATTCGGAAAAGATAAATTGTCATTTGACTTAAAGAAGAAAGGGTGCCACTATTGTGTAAGTCGGACGATTTCAATGTGAGAGGAGAAAAGGCAAAAAAAAAAAAAAAAATGGCCATAAAAAGAATAAAAAAGGAAGGAAACAGACTCACTGAGAAAAGAAAAGGTTAAGACCACTCCTTCTGCAGCTAGGGAGAAGAGACGGGGTGTTGCCAGTGGTAGCTGCCTCCCCGTGGGTGGCGCGCAGAGTTCAGCACCTCGGAAAGCACTCCCTTCCTGCACAGGGGGATTACGCATGCTCTTTGGGGCTCTCCGCAGAGACTCAGTGGGTGCGAATGTAACTCCTGTAACTCTGGTTAGCCACCCGGGGTTGACAATACCGGACAAACAGAAAACACCAACTGAACTACAGGTTGCGATGGCGTGAAATAACCCCCAGGCAGAGTGAGATACGGATGTTCACTATCTCTGTTTTCTTTTAAAAGGAGAGAATCTCGTCCAGGCAACAGCAAAAGCCAACAAAGGTATTGGGTAGAGAAGCGGCCAGAGAACTGTGCTCCTGGGCAGAAGGCTGTGTCTAAGTCACAACAGGGAAGCGGAGAGGTAAGACTCAGTCCTCACCAGGAGGAGCCTTGATCCCGGGCCACTTGCCTGAAACTACCCTCCTCTGCTCTAAACTGGTTAAGAAGTGACGCTGAGCTCAGCCAAATCTTGAGCCCACGGCGGTTCTGGGCGCGGACTGGGCTCAGCATCCAGTTTCCAGGCGCAGCTTCAGCGGCTTCTTAGACTGCTCCAGCATCCGCGCCCGCTTGGGTACCACACCCGGAGCGAGCAGCGGTGCCTCTCGGGTGGTTGGCCGGCAGAACATGACCCAGAGGCACCTGCGCATGCAGGTGGCTTCTGCAACCACCGCAGCCACCATGAGTAAGGCGGCTGCCGGTGATGAGCTCTCAGAATTCTTCAGTCTCATCCCAGGCTTGCTGGAGGTTGCCAACACGAGCAGCAACGCGTCGCTGCAGCTTCCGGACTTGTGGTGGGACCTGGGGTTGGAGTTGCCAGACGGTGCGGCGCCCGGGTATCCCCCTGGAAGCGGCGGGGCAGAGAGCGCAGACACTGAGGCCCGGGTACGGATCCTCATCAGCGCGGTTTACTGGGTGGTTTGTGCTCTGGGACTGGCCGGCAACCTGCTGGTTCTCTACCTGATGAAAAGCAAGCAAGGGTGGCGCAAATCTTCCATCAACCTCTTCGTCACTAACCTGGCGCTGACTGACTTTCAATTCGTGCTCACTTTGCCCTTCTGGGCGGTGGAGAACGCCCTAGACTTCAAGTGGCCCTTCGGCAAGGCCATGTGTAAGATCGTGTCCATGGTGACGTCCATGAACATGTACGCTAGCGTCTTCTTTCTCACCGCTATGAGCGTGGCGCGCTACCACTCTGTGGCCTCGGCTTTGAAGAGCCATCGGACCCGAGGGCATGGCCGAGGCGACTGCTGCGGCCAGAGCTTAAGGAACAGCTGCTGTTTCTCAGCCAAGGTGTTGTGTGGGTTGATCTGGGCTTCTGCCTGCTTAGCCTCGCTGCCCAATGTCATTTTCTCTACCACCATCAGGGTGATGGGCGAGGAGCTGTGCCTCATGCACTTCCCGGACAAGCTTCTGGGCTGGGACAGGCAGTTCTGGCTGGGTTTGTACCACCTGCAGAAGGTGTTGCTGGGCTTCCTGCTGCCGCTGAGTATCATCAGTCTGTGTTACCTGTTGCTGGTGCGCTTCATCTCCGACCCGCCGCGTAGTGGGGACGACGGATGGAGCTGGGGGAGCAGCAGCGGCTGGAGGAGGCCTGAGTGCAGCCAGCGCTCGGAGACGGTCCAAGGTCACCAAGTCGGTGACCATCGTAGTCCTGTCCTTCTTCCTGTGTTGGCTGCCCAACCAGGCGCTCACCACCTGGAGCATCCTCATCAAGTTCAACGCGGTGCCCTTCAGCCAGGAGTACTTTCTGTGCCAGGCGTACGCGTTCCCAGTCAGCGTGTGTCTAGCCCACTCCAATAGCTGCCTCAACCCGATCCTCTACTGCTTAGTGCGCCGCGAGTTCCGAAAGGCGCTCAAAAACCTGCTGTGGCGCATCGCGTCCCCTTCGCTCACCAGCATGCGCCCCTTCACTGCCACCACCAAACCAGAGCCGGAAGATCACGGGCTGCAGGCCCTGGCGCCGCTTAACGCCTCTGCAGAACCTGACCTGCTCTACTATCCACCCGGTGTGGTGGTCTACAGTGGGGGGCGCTACGACCTGCTACCTAGCAGCTCAGCCTACTGAGACCTGCCGAGGCTCAAGAGGGCCTTTCAAGGAAGAGAAAAAGGGGAGAGCAGTTTAGGGGCTGGAGGATCGAGATAAGTAGGAAAGGCGTGCGCGGGGAAGAGCAATCTGGGAAAAGCCAGAGGCCTGTCTGTCCAGAAATCAGGTTAAAGGAGGAACGACTGCCAGCAGGTAGAGTCTGCAGCCTCGGCTCTTGCTCCCCACTCCCCACTCACTCCCTGTCCTTTACTCCAAGCTCCACTAGCCACCATGCCCTCAGAACACTCTGGAACACCCAGAAGCTGGGATTGGCACCGGGAAGCAGAGGGATTGGGTTGCGTAGGAGTTGGGCTTAACCAAATGATGTCCAGACGGGATCATTTGGCCCAGAGACTTTTATGGAGAACTTTATGGGACCTCAAGCAAAATCCCGCAGGGAAAGTGGCCCATAAAGCCTGTCTTAATGCGCTTTGATCTGTGGGACTGGCCCAAGCAAAGATCTAACTTGCTGTGACTGTCTGGAAAAGAAAATGAGAACTAGAACTCTGGTATCCTTTATCATCCTGGACAGGGCTAAGGTGCACATGCTGAGCCTGATCTCTCTGCTAAGCCTCTGAGAGCATAGGAATGTCTGTCTCTAGGAATGTCACCGTGAGTCTCTAGGAAGTGACATGGGGTGCAAGAAAGATCACTATGATGCAGCCCCTAAAGGAAAGGGGGGACTAGGTAAGTGGGCGGGAAGTGTAATGTCTCCATGGCAATCCTGGGTACCCAGAATCTCTTGAGAACAGTATGAGTACCTGGTGCTTTGGTATGTTGCTACAGGTGAGGCAGCAAGCACCCTGAAAGCTCCCCTGTGAGTGGGGGTGATCGAGCAGCCCACCTTACTCTTTGGGAATGGACTGACTGAGATGAGAAACTGGAGTAGCCGGTAAAGGGATGGCTCAGTGATGTTTGGGGCTTAGAAGAGCAGGAAGTGCTGTCCAGCTGTTTTCTAGAGGTTGGGTTTTGTTTGTTTGTTTGTTTGTTTTTGTTTTTGTTTTTTAAGAGAGAGGGGGGATTCAAGTAAAATCTATCCTACGGAGAAAGAAGAGATGGTTCTTTAGAGCACCGCAGAATTGTATGTGTGAAGCTATGCGCTGCTCTACTCCTGACAGGAGACGGCAGGACTCAGAATTTGGATAGACTACCCCAACCAAGTTCCAGGTACCCTTGAATGTTTTGCTCATTGCATATGCGGTAAAGCTACACACTGTCTCTGAGGAGTGAGCAGACTCCTCATGACAGCTCAGTGCTAGTCACGGTGTAAGATCTTAAGGTCTTCACAGTCCTTTCTTGTGTCTGCTCTGAGAACTGAGATCAAATATTAACCTACCCATCCCTCAACCAGGATCAGTCGAGAGGCTGCTATTCTCTTTGGCTTGGCCTGGGCTTTAGAGGCTGCTACAGCAGGCATCTCCCACTGTGGTGTGGTCACTTTAACACAATGAAGAACCATTAGAAAAGCATGGCTGCTTTAAATTGCCTCCTGTGCTATAGGACTATTTGGTAATTTTGTCAAAATTGCACTGTTCTGTGTGGGACTTTAAAGCTTGGAATATGGGATCTGCACGCCTGCCATCAAAGCCGCATTCTCTGCAACACAGTCTGTGCTCAGAGACCTTCCCACAAAAAGAGCAAAATCAAAGCAGCTCCTGAAGTTTGGTTTCAAAGCAAGCACACCAGTCCTCCTTTGCTCTTTGGCATTATTGATCTGGTATTGGCTAGTAACCAGGCTAGCAACAGTTGGAACATGAGCCCCTAATGCTCTGTGCTGGATAGTTTTACATCAATTTGACAAACTAAAGTTGTGTGAAAGGGGGAAACTTCAACTGCCTCTATAAGATCCAGGTGTAGGGTATATTTTTAATTAGTGATTGATGGGGGAGGGCTCAGCCCATTGTGGTTGATGGCATCCCTGGGCTGGTGGTTCTGGGTTCTATAAGAGAGCAGGCTGAGCAAGCCATGGGGAGCAAGCCAGTAAGCAACACCCCTCCATGGCCTCTACATCAGCTCCTGCCTCCAGGTTCCTGCCCTGTCTGAGTTCCCATTCTGGCTTCCTTCAATGATGAACTACTATGCCAAATAAACCCCCTTCTCCCCAACTTGCTTTTTGGTCATGGTGTTTTGTTGTAGCAATAGAAACCCTAACTAATAAATAAATAAAAGGGTCAACGTAAGAAGAAACAGACAATAGCATGTTCACGTACAACATCAGTGTTAGACTATTCCTGGGAGATTAATGTCACTTGCTATTTCAGTTTTGACAATGACATTATTTGTGGATAGCTCAGAGTTCTTAAGAAAAGTTACTGGTGTGTGTGTGTGTGTGTGTGTGTGTGTGTGTGTGTGTGTGTGTGTGTTTCTGCTGTGGGCATTACAGAAAGTGAAGATACTGTGCTGGGGCTCTCTGTCAAAAGGAGCCTCTCTGTCCAAATCCAAATCTGAGGGCTTCAGTGAACACCACAGGGGCGGGGGTGTCAAAGACTATGGATTCTGTCTGCTCAGAGGCAGAACAACAGGAGGTGGCTGGGCAGCCCCTCTGTGTGCCTGTGGTCAGGGAATAAACCAGACACAGCCACAGACTTCACAGTTAGGACAAACAGCCAGAGAGCAAAGCAAGACAATGCAGAAAACAATGATTTGGACATTCAATGAGGCTACAATAAAAGAAAGGGGGTACGAGAATCCAAGAAAAAAAGACAGATTTTGCTCAAAATAATATTTGAGTGGGTCCAGGGAATATGGATGCAATGTTGACAAATGATTCTGATGGTGGAGCGGGGAGGGGAAGCAGATAGATTGGAGAAGCAGGAAGCCAACAGTGTACCTCCCCTTTGTCCCTCAGGGGTTCCCTGAATTTCTAGTAAAAATGTTTACTCCCCTACGATAATTTTATTTGTCTGTGGTTCAGATGCTTTTTGCCAGAATGAACTTCATTTGCCCAAGGAAATAAAAATGTGGGTTTCCAGGAGTGATTAAAGGCTTTTAAAAATTGCATTATGTCTATTCATTCAAACTTAACGGGGAATTGAGTTCAATGGGTAAAGTGTGTGTGTGTGTGTGTGTGTGTGTGTGTGTGTGTGTGTATGTGTAAGAGAGAGACAGAGACAGAGACAGAAACAGAGATAGACAGAGACAGAGACAGAGAGACAGTGACACAGAGAGAAATTGCTCTAGGCCCTTACCCCAGCTCAATACTCTATCAAATGTTGTAAAATCAACACTGTACATTGGTAAAGTAACATTTATTGCTTCATGTGTTAACTTTTTTCATAAACCATGACCCATTGATGTTTGGTTGCTTGTAATAAAGGTCCTGTGGCTGATCAGTGGTGGCTATGCTTGACTTCTTTAAGGCCCAAGTAGGATGGCCCTCAGATGAACGACATATCCCCAGCTGGCCCATTCATTCGCTCCCAAGAATGAATTATGCTTAAGAATGACATGGAATTCTCAGGGTACCATAGAAACCTTATGGAGATGAGCATAAGTGGGAAGAGCAAGAGAGGTAGCTTGGCCTGCTCCTTTTGTCATGGCGGGAACTGACACAGGACCTCTTAGAAGCTGCTCATCACTGTCTCATGCTATAGAGTTCCAGGGTCACATTTCTAGTCTGTCAAATTCTCAGTTCTCCAACATAGGTCATGGTGGTTGGGATAAAGTCTAGGACAGTTGGGATGACTTTACACATGCCCCCTAAGAAGATGATTTCATCTGTGAATTAATGTACTAATAGAATGCAGGGAGACCTGATTGAGGGGCAGCAGATGAACGGCACCCATGTGGGGAAAAGGGAGAGCAAGGTAGCATGTAGATTGATAAGTGAAACAGTAGCACACTCGGGTCTGGGAACAAAGCCCAAAGCCCAAATCTGGAAAAACCAGGGATCCAAAGAGTCCTTTCTGCATGGGTCAGGCACATTTGGAGTTGTACAGATGATACTTAACAAAGGCTTCAGGAAACCTAAGGAGAAGGGGCTGGTGATGAGGCTTGGCCAGCAATGACCACAGCATTCATTAAGCACAGATCACATGCCAGCCACCTGCTTGTGCTTCCTCTCCACAGGAAGCAGTAGAGACAAAGCCCTGGATTCAAAGTCCAGCTCTGCCACTTCTGAAATGTGTGCCTTCAGATGAGTTCCCTAATTGCTTTTGGCCTCAGTTCCCTCCTCTAAATGTGAAGACCAGCCATAGCACCCATTGTCAATGGCTGTATCAACAAAGTCTAAACCTTTGCAATGATGGGAAGGAAGCCCTCCACAAGTGTTATGTACCCATTGTCACAATGCTCTGAGAATGGAATTCATTATACCAAATGCATACATGAGCATATGCTGTTAAATATGCTGCCATTGAGTATTAAAGGAAGGCTTAAAACTAGCCAGGCTCTAAAGTTCATGATTAGTTCTCCTATTATTAAGTAACGTGGTCTCTCAGCACGGTATCGATGCAATCTCTTCAGGCTGCTAAAAATTCCCCACGTGGGAGCCAACTGAGGGGTTTGGCTAGAGAAAAAGTGTTTAGTTGGGGGTGGGACATAATATCATAGGAGGAACCCAGGAATTGCTTCTTGAAAGTGTCGATTCCAGAGGATAAAATGAAAGTACAGACTCAATAAAAATATTTTTACCGCATCAATGAATCCAACGAACACTCTTAAGTTGCACAGCTTTCAGAATGAGACATTCAAAGCAGATTCATTAAGAATGCCATACATTAACAGGAATTAATAATGAGAAAATTACATTTGAATAAATCAACACCATAAAACAATCAGCAATATTTTAAGTATTTTTGAATTTGATGAAATATGTGATTTCCCAATGATATATGGACTGCTTTCTTAAAAATTACATTATCAGCATCACAGGTAGGCTTGATTTGCTCCTCAGATGTTATCAAGTCCTGAAATGCCCCTGGAGAAGTGGAAGCTGATTTTCCTCTGCCTGCACCAAGGGGCGGATGGTAAGGGAGATGCAGAGGGGCAATCCTACCACACTCCCCTTCTCCCACGTGTGCATGCACGGTGAGATTCCAAAATGGGGCATACAGTTCTCAAAGCCAGAGAGCCTGAGCAAAGACTGGTTTCGTGCCATGGCCTCATTTGTCTGAGGTTTGGGTCGATGTCTCTTTATAAACCTAATCGACATATCGAACAAAGAGGGCCACAAAGCAACAGCCTATCAGTGCTACCGCAGAGGCTGTCATCACCACCACGATGACACTCCCAGCCATGTTGACCAGGAAGCCCAGACCACCACCAACCAGGATCTGAGCTAGCTGCACCATGCAGGTGAGCGCAGCACAGTCTACACCTTTGCCTCTCCCACTGCTGCCAGGAGCTCCAGGGGCTTCCTGCTGCTTCTGCAAGAAAAACACAGGAAGAGCAATTGATTGACAAGGCACTGTCACACGGGGCCAGGGGTCAGCTTACTTTTTTCTGAGAAGAACCCATTGGTAAATACCTTTGGGCTTCCGAGGATCTTGGTTGTAACTGACTCTGATCTCACAAATCAAGAAAGATTTCAGGTAAGAACAAATTACACTCCAATACGACCCTGTTAGATTTCATGCCAATTTTATGCACCACAAAACAGCATCCTTCTTTGAATTTATTTCAATCTTTTAAAAACTTAAAAGGGATTCTTATCTTATAAACTGTCTGAAAACAAACAGCAGGCTGCCTTGGACCAGCAGACCATAGTTTGCTAATTCCTAATTAAGGGACTCCAGGGAACTCCATTGATGCTGTGTCCTTACATGCCAGGAAGCCTTTTCCTCCAACTTTAATGAGCATATGGCGTAAACATTAATGTGGTCAGGATTCTCTTTGTAAGAAGTAAATAAATACAATGTTGCAGAAACTCAACAAGGCATCAATTCAAAACTTTTTGTCTTCCCTGGTGTTAAAAAGGCAAGCAGTTTCAAAAGAATGCTAAATTACTTTTAAACATAGGAAGAGCAAGTTTCAACCCCCCTCACAGCATGGCTATTTGGTTGACATGTTAACACCTGGTAGATATTTGATATTTGGCCCCAACTGGTTCACAATGTCATTTGGTGTCTCTTACATGCAAGGCTGTTTTGCAGTTAGGATCTTATTTCATTATTAGCACACTAGGTGCAGATGTTGCTGTCATGATCCCCAGGACAGAAAATAACTCTGTCATTTTTGGAGTCCTGTGAGGTATTAAGTAAGTACTGTGCTGAGCACAGTATCTATATGTTCATGCTTACTTTCCCACCTGCTTTATGTGGTGAATGTTATTAATCTCTCCTGACTGATAAAGATATCTGGTGCCTGAGTGATCATTCCCTCTACTCGAGTGAAATAAGTCTTGGTAGAGAAAAATGACTATTATCTTCTCAAGGAAAATGAGGAAGTGTCAAAACACATTCATGTTTGCTTGATTTTCATTTAAAAACATGGAAAAGATAAACTTTAAGAACTTGAGCAAGAGTGGTAATGTAGCATGTGTGGGTACAGACAAAAATAATTTTTTTTTTTTTTGAGGGAGAGACTTCACAAAAACACTTTTGTATAATGTGATTATTGAACCTTGTGAGACTATAACCTCTTGTAAAAGTGAGTTCATTTAAAGTGCTACTTAATGACTAAGTGAAAAATATGGTCCGTGTCACACAGCTCCAAAGGGGACAGAATTTCAGTCTAGTTTTCTGTGACTCCAAAGCATCTTTGCTATTTTTTTTTCTTTGCCATGAGTTAGATACAAAGAAAACTCCATTTCCCCCCAAATTCTGGTGGTTAGACAAAAGCCAGCATTCCTCAGTAACTTGTGAACCTGAATCCCCTCTACCAAAAGGAGTCATTTCCCTTATCACTGGTGGAATGGTGGAATGGATCTTTTTGGTGGCTATTGGCATACCGAAATGCATGCTGGCCTCCAGGCTCCCTCAGTATCACAAGTATATGTTACACATTTCAGAGTTCATGTTAACATGCTAGCTCTTCTCACCTCTCCCCTACCCTAAACTCCTCCAGCTCATGGACTTCCCTCCTGCCAGCTAGTCATTCTCCTTATAACCCTGCTATTTCAGCTATGCTCCCCCCCCCCCCCCCGCTCTCTGACTCTCTGTCTCCCCTTCCCCCTCCCCCTTTCTCTTCTCTCTCTCTCTCTCTCTCTCTCTCTCTCTCTCTCTCTCTGTCCTCACGCTCTGCTCTTGCTTCTCTCCTTGCCATGTCCAGTCTGCGGGCCATGCTCCGTTTACTAATTTCTCTCTCTGCTCTGGACTCTTCCAGATGCCTCTGACTGTTCCCTCGTGTCTACAATGGAAACCTCCCCCTTAACCATACCATAGAATGGTCATGTTGTCAGTTTCTACATTTTGGTGCCAGTAACTTTTTCCAAAAGGTGTGGGGGGGGGGGGCTTTTCTGGTGACTGCCTTTTAAACAGCAGCCTGTCCCTACAACGCACTACAGCTTTTACAAGGGGATAAGGACAGTCGCCATGCTTGCTCAGAAAGTCTTAACTCTGGTGCAGCTCTGCCTGGCTGCACACACCAAATCAAACGACGTAAATGAATACTGAAATGACGTCACACTGACATGTGCTTGGCGCTTTTACGGTTTCAGGGTGAGATGAACTCATGGTTCTCACTTTAGGTTTCTCATCATTGCTCCATTTCAGGCAGCACAAGTCAGTTTGCAGAGAGAAACTGTGGTATGCTTTTATTAGAAGAGATAGCAATTCTAGAACAGAACTACTCAGACTTCTCATTGTCAGGTCCAAAGGAAACTCCAATTCCCCAAGTGCGTATGTCCAGAAATGACAGTCTAGGCCCAACTCAAGCTAGATAATAATAGAAGGATTTCTGGTTGGATAAAAGCCAGCAATTCTCAGGAACTTGTGAAATGAGTTCCCACTCTGCCAAAAGGAATCATTTCCCTTGTCTCTGGCAGAAGGGACATATGGCTCTCCATTGCAATATACCTGTGGTTACATACCTAAGCCCATGCCAGCCTCTGGGCTCCTACTGTCTTTATTCAAAAGTACCCCTTATACATTTCAAAGCCCCCATCCTGGCCACACACACACACACACACACACACACACACACACACACACACGTCTCTATCTCTATCCCCTCGGCTTGCTCAGCTCACAGGTTCCCCTCCTTCCAGCTGCCCTTCCACCTCCCCGTTTTCACGTGGCTAGTCTCTGCCTTTCTCCGGTCTAAACTCTTCCAAATGTCTCTGGATATTTCCTCTCTCTTATCCACAATAAGAAACCCCTCAATGATAGAGCAGCCATTTCAGTGGTCTCTTTACTACCCTCCTTGAATACAATCAGGAGGACTGTTTAAGGTCCTTCGTTATAGTCTGAATTCCAAGCCATAGGTGGGCAGCACCTCTCCAGGAAGCATGGTAAGAATCAGGTCACAGCTCCCACAAACCCAAGAAATGGCAACTCCTCTGCAGTGCTTGAAACAGGGAAGGCATCATTATGAGTATCTAGAAATGCTGATGTAAACTGGGAAGGCCTGTTTGGTCCCATTCCTTTGTCTCGGTCTGATTGTGGACTGGTTTCTCAGCATCACTGAGACTACCTTCTTGAAACGGATAATTGGGAGTCACTATCATTGCCCTAAAACTCAAAAGGTGCACCAGGGTTCACAGCAAGGAGGAGGGAAGAACTCACCTAGGCTGGTAGTCATATCTGCATGGTGATAATTGTTTACAAACTCTTCTGCCAGATTCCTCCCTTCCCCCACCCTTCAGGTAGATTTCCTTAGTTACCCACCTCCTTCTCCTCCTCCCGGTGGTACTCGGCAATGAGGTTAAAGGGCACAGTGTACAATGTGCTGGACATCACACCAAACATAGAACAGAGGACCAGGGTAGAGTAGACATTTGGGAAGAGTCCTATGAATCCTGTTCCCAGGCCAAAGAGCAAATATCCCATGAAATAAAGGCCCTTTAATCCAATGTACGAAACCAAAGCTTTCTGAAAGTCTGTAGAGAGAATAAAGGGGGAAAAATTACAGCTGGCAGGTGCCTCACAATGTCTAATAATTTCAGATAATCCTTTCCTTTGAAGATGCATTTTTTTTAGATGACTTCCTTTGATACTGAGTCAGGAACAAAACACTTCCTTATCTGTGTGCAAGAAACAGCTGGATGTAGGGATCAGTTTTAAATCCTTTGCATAAAAGACAGCATAAAATTGCCTTGCTGATTTTATTGTCCATAGAAGAGAACCAGGTACTTTTAGCAACCAGCCAAATATCAAAAGAATGTAAAAAGAAGAGACAAAAACCAAACCTTGGTGATGGGATTCAGAGGGTGAAAGATACAGAGGAAGAGTCTTGTTCATTCTGATGAGAGAGGACTGGCCTAAAAGGACCCAGTGGACAGTGTATGCTTAACCTGACCGCACCACCCAAAGTCAGGTTGGGGATATTAAAACAACCAGGTTTTGCAGAATGAGCCAAATCATTCTTAGTTTCTTAGCCCCAATCTGAAGGCGGTCTGTACAGGTAAGAAAGATGTGAGGTTCTCAGCAGACATTTTCCCTGTCTTGTCAATCATCCAAAGGCTGTGAAGGGGTTCCTACAGTTCCCCACGGCTGGCTCCTTGACAGAGACAAGTTACTTAATTGCTCATCATCTCAGCTTTCTCATTAAAAAAAAAAGAAGAAGAAAAAGAAAAGAAAAGGAAGGAAGTAAATTGTAGTGGAGGTTGTTAGTCAGAATCAAAATCAAATGAGGCGAAATCTATAAAAAGTCACCCAGGTCACTAAAAGACACAAGAAAGATATTCAGTTAATGTGGCTATTGCCATTTTACCAACTGCAGGGTGGGCCAAAGATAGCTGACTATGGACTTGACTCCCCTCTTAGCATACACTTTGCACATACAAATATAACTATAAAGACAGAGTTATCACTCCTCTACTTTACTCTATTGGACCACTCTTCTGGGCCACAAGATTATTATAGAGATTCAGCTGTGTATTAAAGCTATACTTTAACTTACCAAGGGTCCATCAAATGGGAAGCCATTTATCATGGAATATTTGGTGTTATACAGGTTTAATATTCAGCTGTACCTTGCTATGAATTTCTTGTGGGCCCATATACTACTAGACCAATTGGCAAATAGTTCAGCTTCTCAGACCTGCTGAACCTCTAGGTAACTAACTCTCCCCCTGAACCTAGGAGACAAGTAGGCTACAGATGCATAGCTTTGTTTCTTGTGCAAATGAAGCTCAGACCATGACCCCTTCCTTCAGACCTAGGGGTGTGGCAGAGAAATTGACTGAGAACAAAGGAGGTTTTTGCATAACCAGGTGCAGTAAGGACTAGAGCAGAATTCCAGAGGCAGACACAGAACAGTGTGGTCAGAGAAAAGAGAGGAAGACAAATATTCTGTAGAGGGTAAAGCAGATCTCTAGTAGAGTTTATCAGGGCCAGGGGTAAGGAGCCAGGAAGGATAGATGGAGGATGAAGGAACAAAGGACGAAGATGATATCAAAAGCATAAGGGCTTAGTTATTACCAGGGCTATGAGCAGACAGAAAAAGTAGGTACAAAGAGTAACTGAGACTCAGGACAGAACTGAAGCTATGTAGATAGAGTCTTGTCATAAAGGAATAAAGTAAACGGACAAAAGAGTGTAGTGTATGTAGATTCCTTCCTCTCAGATACCCCAGGCCTGACTTAGCATCTTCCCCAGGACTCTGGGAAGAATTTTCTCAGGTCTGGAACTTGGGAAAATTCTGTAAGACCATATCAGCTAGATGCTTGAGATGTGCCTATTAAGAATGACTAGCTGCTGGAATTATTATTGGACTTATACTTCATGGGCAAGAAACAAAATCAGTATTATATTTGAATCAATTACAAAACAAAACACTGTCTCAGGTCACTGGAGGGAAGACAAGCTGTAGAAATGACAAGCAGACAACATTACTTCCTCTATCAAATGTATTCCATGTCTGGGGTGCCGTTGCTAAGGCTTGAGAATGCAAGCAGCACAAAGCTAGTTCAATTTCATAATAATCCTTGACAAGCCTGTTTGTTTAATGATTTATATTCATGTAGAAAATTTAGTCTAAGGTGTCTCAGTGCTCAAAAGATGTTATCAATGCATAGGTCTTTTCTAGCTGTGTTAGCAAGCCAAAGAGAGGCAAAGAAAGATACAGAGATATTTGAACACATCTATAACAACAGTATAAAAGATGAAAGTCTAGTTTAAAGTGCTTTATTCATGAAGAGAAGTCAGTACATCTCAGGGACAAAATTTCCTTGTCTCTGCTGCCTGTGATACCCACGACTGGCCACACCCTCAACAGTACTGTCTTTATGGTAGGAAGAAATTGTTGAGTTGAATATTAGGCATGAATACTAGTATAGGGTAGGAAGATCAGCTATATCCCATTGCTCAGTTATTGTAGTAACTACTAGAAGGCTGTTTCTTGGTTATGCAGATGGAGATGAAAACAAGTTTGGTTCTCTGTCACCATTCTCCACCCAGGCAAGCAGGTTGCACTGTGGAGCTCTATGTAGCTGGAGGTGCTGAATCTTCACCTGATGCTCTGTGATGAATTGAGAACAGGGAGCAGCAGCAATAGGCTCTGAGATGAAGAAAATGATAGCTTCTGCCAAGGGTGGGTTGAGAAGCAGAAGGAAAACTTGAATAATATCACAAAGGAAGTACAATTTAAGGTAGCTAGAGTAGGAATTTAGGCATCATCTACAAATTTGCTGAATCATCTATGAATTCTACAAAACAGCTCTGAAATCACGAGTGGTCTTGCTCCAGCAGAGCATGGAGCTGCTGGAATTCACATCTCATCTGTCCAATATCTCACCATCTTACTCACAAAATTCCCTTTTATTTTCTAAAAAATATTTCCCAGAAACCCACTGATTACAAGCACAGTTCAAGGGAAATGACTCCTAGAATTGACCATGAAAAATGACACTTTCACACGATCCTTTCTGAAGGAACAATTGGTCCTGATTTCCTAAGCATGATCAAGACTGAAATATTTTAAAGAGAAGCAAATAGATTTTGCAGTATACGATCTGGGTCCCCCTGCTAGCCATTTGAAGACTCTCTTAGGTAAAGAACACTTACAGGAATAAAGTGAAGAAAACAGAGAGTTGATACACAATCCCCAACATCCAACCTCAACTCCTCTTTCATAGATGAGAAACTCCGTGGAATTGTGTGAACTGTAGGGATCCCCGTGGTAGACGGTCTGAAAGAGAGGTTCCAGTGGGTGAATAACTAGGCAGGCAGCTCTTCTCGTGCTTCTCAACACCTGGGGGACGGGGCCCTTCCGAGGGCAGAGAGTGATGTCAATCAGACATCACCAGGTCCCTCCATTCATCAATTTTTGTCTCCTTCAAGGACCCTCATGAAGTATATCTATCTGTGCATCAAATATAAATAACACTTCTCTGGGGTGATCTTTAACAGTCCCCCCTCTCAGCCTAGCCCCATCTGACTTAGTACCATTCTCTAGTACAGCTAACAGACTTCGAACTCACCTCTGTCCACACCATTCCTATTCCCACGTAGAATTCTTTCTTTCCCTGTTTAATCTCTGAAACCCCAGTCACCTTTCAAAGGCCAGGCTCATGCCACATACCTCTTTTTCAAAGCTTCACATGAGCTCTGAAGATCCTATCTACTCTTATCTATTTGTTGTATTTGATCACATAGTGGTAGATCTTAGAGTATTTTAGTTTTACAGGATGTAGCAGCCTACTTCTAGAACGTATCTATAAACCAGTTTCCTGAAGGTACTCTTTGTTATACCTATTCCAAACAGACAGAAGAAGCTCCCAATAAGTGTGTGAGCATAATGCATTTATTACCTGTCCCATGAAGTCTGTGAAGAAGAGCATGTTTGACAGGAAGGCAGTCCATCCAATGAGGTGGCTGATGCAAAGACAGCGATAATGGGAAGGCATATTCACTAATGCCCTTAGAAGTGACTTCATTGACATTGCCCTCTGACTCTGGAAAAAAGCATGGATCTTCAGTGTAGGTGCCCAACTAGCGGCAGGAGTCAAAGCAACAACCATCTCTGTCACTTGTCTATCACATGACATCACATGTAGGTTTCCACGGGGACAAACTTATGGATAATGTGCTGTTAAAAATGAATGACTACTTAGCAGTTCCAGGCCCATAAATAACTTCCATAACCTAAGGGTGGAGAGTTTGGGAATGGAACTATACTCAGTTCAAGATGTAAGAGACAACTAACCCATCTTTACATGGTATTCTGCAGGAAGACAAAGCCCACGAGTGTAAACAATCTCTTAGGTAATTATTGTTCTTAGAGCATGGTGGGCTAATTCAAGATGGAGTTCATGATCTCTTGTCTTGATGGTACCCACAATTATGTTTTGTTACATGTAAAAATGGATCTGGAAAAATACAATTAAGGTTACTAGCTAGAGGACCTTGAGGGAATTAACAGGATGGTTACCTGGTTAATACTAGTTGAATCACACAAGCCCTTAGGAAGCACAGGGTTTTGTTTTTGTTTTTTGTTTTTTTTTTTCCAGTTGTGAACAGAAGCAGAATTCAGAGCAACTTGCAGCATTAGGGTTGAAAACAGAAAGAGCCACATGGAAAGGAGCTGGAAGTAGTCCTTCAAAGCTTAGGGCAGCTCCTGGCCAATAATCCACAAGAAAACAGGGACCTTACTCTTATACCTCAAGGAAGTAGATTCTGCCAATGACCTGAATGAGCTTGAAGATAGTTTTTATCCAGTTGAACCTCCAGATGAGAACACAGCACTATTGACATCATGATTGCAGGGATGTAGGACCCTGAGCAGAGAACCCACTAGAGCCTACCAGCACTTCTGACCTTCTAAACTATGAGGTGATTGATGGCTGTTGCTTTAACCTGCAATATTTGTAGTGATGTTTAAGGAAACTAACACAGAGAGCTGATCAGCTCCCTGCCCTTGGCTAGGTAGGTTCCTGCTTTCAGGTCACTTCTCCGACTCTAGCCAATGATGGGTATATGTAAGTGAGCTTTGTGTTGAGTTAAAATGTGAACAGTGTAAACACACACACACATATATAAAAGATGAATACTCATGCCCCAGATTCCTTACTTTAGATTTATGCTTTAACAGCAGGGGCTGTAATTATTATTACTATTATTATTTAGTTTCAGTAAGCTTGAGGGAGTTAGAGTTGACACAACTGAGTTATCAGACAGTCTCCTGAGATTGTCTGTTTTCATTATAGTAACATATTTTTTATAACTCCTTTTATCATCTATTGCCATATAGTACTTTATTATGGAATATGTTTCTTTACATAATAGTAAATACGAGGAAAGAATAAATTTATGATGAGATAACCCTTCACTCCATTATATTAAATGTTACATTCCTGGTATTTTTACTGCATGATATTTTCTGCATGTGAGACTTCTTTCTTGTCTTTGCTCTGTTTTATAACCCTTTTTTTTTTAAAGTTACTTTTTGTTTTATGTGCATTGGTGTTCTGCCTGCATGTATATCTATGTGAGGGTGTGTCAAATTTCCTAGAACTGGAGTTACAGACAGTTGTGAGCTGTGATGTGGGTGCTGGGAATTGAACCTGGGTCCTCTGGAAGAGTAGGCAGTGCTGATTCATCTCTCCAGCCCCCTGTTTTATAGCTCTTAAACTTATCTGATACTTTTTTAAAATTTCTTTGTTGAAGATATTAGATTTAATAATTTCAGGCTCATCATATAGTTGATTCTTTCAATTTTCATCATCCTTGTTTCCATTTTGTGTTTTGAGACAGGATCTCATGTAGCTCCTGCTGGCCTTGAATTTGCCCTGTCCCTGAGGGTGAGAGAATGACCTTGAATTCCTGGTCTTCTTAACTTCACCTCCTAAATTCTGGGATTACAGACATGCACCATCACACCCAGCTAACTTAATTCATCTTATAGTATTTAACCCACTGATAGTGACTATACTAATCTTATACTTAATTAGTATCAAAAAAGCACTCTCTTGTATTTAGGAAAAATAACAGTACTCTGTATGCAGAATGTAACACCTAAAATAAAAGGTTACTGTAACAAATGTGTAGAATGTTTTTATTCATAGGGAAGGTAGATGTTGTCTAGGGAATGGCCTCTGATTTTCATGCTTTAAACTAAGCGCTTTCTCTTCATTTTGTCTCTCCTTTCCCCCAAAACACACAACCAGGAAAATCACTCTGGCAAGCATGCATTCTGCCTCACTCCAAATATTAATGTATCGTTCTGCCTTCCACATAATTTTCAGCCTGCTCCATTGTTAACCTAACTTCTCCTTCCTTCCAAAAATAAATGTGAACCTTCAAATGGAGCTTAGCATTTCGGTAAAAGCTGGAAATATAAATATTTAGTATTTTAACACAGAATGAAAAATCTAGCTGGCATCTTACCCCTGACTCATCGATTCCCTGAGAAAAGCCTTTTCAGTGGCTCTGAACCCCCAGAGTCATTGCACAGGTTCGACTCCATCGTCAGCCAGTGACTGGAAAGTGATGGATAGCAAGTGAACAAGATTCAGAGTCCTCACGAGGAAGACACACAAAAATATCCTCTCATGAGGAAAACGAAAATGGTAAGAAGACAAATTATTTTGGCATGCAGGGATGGGAGACTGATTTTGATGGGATGCCACTGCTGATGTATATTTATGAAGTTTATCGTTTGGTAAATTGATCTGTTTATCACCGATGATGCCCTTCAACGTCTTTTTAAATTTATTTTGTGGAGCTGGGTGCCAACTCCAGGGCCCTGCACATGCTAGATACATGCTCTACCAGGAAGTCCCACCCTTGGCTCTCATTTTATGGACTTGACTGGAAGTCTGTTATCTAAGAGTGGCCAGTGTGGAATTGTTAGCACTTTCCTTCCTCCATACACACTGAGGGGATTTTTGTTTTATTTGTTTTGTTTTAACTCTATGGTTTTGCTGTTCCTCTTTTCTCAACCAGGATCATTCTTCCCAAATCTCCACTTCAAATCCTGACCATCATTCAAAGCAAGCACCACTCTAGGAAGATGTTATTTTTTCCCCCATGAAGCCTTGCTGTATTCACTTAAGAACAGTCTCTGCCTTTTGCAAAATCAATTGTACTTGCTATGAGAATCATGACCATCCAAGCAATGTGCCATTTTGATCTCCGGCTGGGGAACACATGGATGAGTGACAGTCTAAGTGTTGTCTCTCTAGATTTACCACACATTCTTGATGACGGCTAAGCAAGATGTAAAATTCTAGTGCCAGCCTCTTCCCCTAAGACTTGGGACTTACCTGGGGCCAGTTTGGCTGAGAACAAAAACAAAAACAAAAACACCTAAGAACTGCAGCACATATGAGAAGCATCCTGATCTGCCTACGTCTCTTCCCTTTCATAAGTGTTTGACTTTTATCTTGATAGGAAGATGCCACTTCCTACTTCTTCTTCCCTTCGTCTTTCATGTGGCATTACCCCTGAGAATCTCTTGAATATGTAATTCTACCCACCTGCTATTTAGAAAATCTTAATGGATACATTGCTTTTATAGCATTTTCCACTTTGTGCCATATTGTGATGGTATAAATGGTTTGTGCTCATTTATAATTTCCCAGGCATGGGGACTGGTTTATAAATTCCTTAGCACAGGGTCTGGACATTAGTCAATGGAATAGTCTCTGAATACAGTGCTGTGTACATACTCAGTATCCAAAGCAATTTGTTACATGAATAATAATTATAAACAATATGCTTATATCCTTAATGTCAAGTCTAAGAAACACCTTTCTATCTGGTAAATAGGCTAAACCAACAGGAGATCTGACCTCAAGGACAGCTGTGACTCATTGGGCTGTTTACATGTCTTTGATTGTGCTTAGAGCACTCAGCATTCACAGATTCACTGGAACAATGCCTAAACGGTACCACCTTATTATCCAATGGGAACCATCCTGAGTGACTGACATAGAATTACCCCATGTGAACTGCACAATACCCTTGCTGGTAGATGGAATTACTTTTCCAAGGCCATACATCTAAAAAGGCAGTAGTGTCAGAAGCTGACCCATGCTCTAAATTGTTAGTCCATTCTAAAGCCACCCTGCCAGTTATTTGTCAATGAATAATACAGGTCAGCCAGGTACAAGATTCCAATGTCTATGCTAATGAGTGGAGCCATTGTACTATAGCCCCAAGAAATGGATATCTAAGGGCAGCTGATGGAATAATGCAGTTACTGCATCAATATTGTCCAATTTGTCTTTTTATAACAATGGAGAAGTTCTACACTTGCTGTGCCTTGGACAGCAGTACCTGTCCCATGTAGCTTTTAGCTTTCAAAATATGGCTAATGCAACTAATGAAATGAGGACTTAATTCCATTTCATTTTAATTAATTGTCATTTAAGTAGTTGGGTGGGGTTAGTGGCTTCTATATTGGTGAACACGATTCTAATCTCTTCTCTGATCTGACCATTTCTTTTGGATCTTGATCCATTTCTCTGCTATGCAGTGGAGGATATTTTTTTGTTATTGGTGTTGTTTTGTTGTTATTGTTGTTTAAGTTGAAACTAATGAACATTTTGCCCAACCAAGTCATGTTATGCAAATATTGTTTGTCTAATCCAGTCATCAACTCAACAACATTGTCATCTGGAGGGACAAAGTTATAGACTGTAATTTTTATATAAGAGACTGTTATCTGTGGCCAGGGTGTGGCTGGAGAGCTCTCCTATATTCTAACCTCTTACAGTTGCCATCACCTTCCCCAGTTTGATGCTTTGAAAGGAGTAAGAGGCAAGAGAACCACTGGGGTACAAAATTCTCATGCCAAAGGCTAATGGCTAATTGAGGTTTTGAAGATTCAAACAGACTTCACATAACTCTTCACATCAGACAAGCAAACCAAACAATTTTTCACAAAGAAGAAAGTGAAGAACTTTCCCCCCCCCCATGCTGAGAAAAAGAAAAAAGACTTTGCATCTTTACCTGTTCCGTGGCTTTTTTGTTTTTCCCTCCCTGCATCACCAGCTCTGGGTCTGCGCCATCATGCTTAACTTTCTCAATAGAGCCATACTCGTGCATCCCATCTGCTGACAAGGACGAGCCCTGGGAGACCTGCTGTGAGGGAGGGTCTTGTGCACTGTCTCTGAGTGGGGCTTCAGGGATACTGCACAGATGGATGACAAAGCACAAAGTGAGCACCAGGGCCGAGAAGAAGAACATGACCTGGAATTCGGTGCCCAGCAGCCTTCCCACTTCCAGATGCACCCAGTCTATGGCACCCAAAAGGTAGCCAAGGGCACCACCAAAACCTAGAAGGCAAAGGGAAAAAGAGAGAGATGAGTTGGCATTGTCTGGTAATTATGTTTGTTTCCTACCATGCACAGGCCCTTAGCTTTTGTGGAAAAAGTCCCTGGGGAGACCAGAGACAGCCTGGTAATTATGAAGGGACAATACAGCAAGAGACTAAGACAGCTGTAGGGAGGCAGTGTGGGTTCAAGTCCTAGCTCTGGTATTTACTTGCTGTCACCTTTGTCTTGCTCACTTATTATGCAGTAATAACTGACAAGTAACCTACCTGTAAGGTCACCAGACACACAACAGGTACTTAATAAATTACCACCATAGGAAATACTGTGGCCTTCCCAAATTGTGTTCTCTATACTCGTTAAAAAACAACAAAACAAAACAAAACAAAACAAAAAAGAAACAAACAAAACTCACTGGGTGGTGGTGGCTCTCACCTTTAATCCCAGCACTCGGGAGGCAGAGCCAAGGCTACAGAGTGAGTTCCAGGAAAGGCACAAAGGCACAAAGCTACACAGAGAAACCCTGTCTTGAAAAACCAAAACCAAAACCAAACCAAAACAAAACAAAACAAAACAAAAAAACTCTTCTACAGATTCAAGGCAATCCTCATCAAAATCCCAAAACAATTCTTCACAGACTTCAAAAGAACAATACTCAACTGCATATGGAAAAACAGAAAACCCAGGATATCTAAAACAAATCTTTACAATAAAGCAACTTCTGAAGGCATCAACATCCCTGAATTCAAGCTCTGCTATAGAGCTATAGTAATAAAAACAGCTTGGTATTGGCATAAAAACTGGCATATGGACCAATGTAATCAAATTGAAGATCCTGACATTAATCCACACACCTATGAACACCTGATTTTTGACAAAGAAGCCAAAACTGCAAAATGGAAAAAAACAAAGTATCTTCAACAAACGGTGCTGGTATAACTGGATGTCAACATGCAAAAGATTGGAAATAGATCCATATCTATCACCATGCACAAAACTCAAGTTCAAGTGGATCAAAGACCTCAACATAAATCCAGCTACACTGAAGCTGATAGAAGAGAAAGTAAGAAGTAGTCTAGAATGCACTGGCACAGGAAATCACTTCCTAAATATAACACCAGTAGCACAGACACTGAGAGCAACAATTAATAAATGTGACCTCCTGAAACTGAAAAGCTTCTATAAGGCAAAGGACACAGTAAATAAGACAAAACAACAGCCTACAGAATGGGAAAAGATCTTCACCAACCCCACATCTGACAGAGGGCTGATCTCAGAATATACAGAGAACTCATACCAAGCAATCCAATTAAAAAATGGGCTACAGATCTAAACAGAGAATTCTCAACAGAAGAATCCCAAATGGCCAAAATACATTTAAGGAAGTGCTCAACATCCTTAGTCATCAGGAAAATGCAAATCAAAACAACTGTGAGATACCATCCTACAGCTGTCAGAATGACTAAGATCAAAAACACTCCTGTTGGAGAGAATGCAGAACAAGAGAAAACTCTTCCACTGTTGGTGGGAGTACACACTTGTACAGCCACTTTGGAAATCAATATAGTGGTTTCTCAGAAAATTGGGAATCAATCTACCTCAAGACCCAATGATACCACTCTTGGGCATATACCCAAGGAATGCTCAATCATACCACAAGGTCACCTGCTCAACTATGTTCATAGCAGCATTATTCATAATAGCCAGAACCTGGAAACAACCTAGATGCCCCTCAACTAAAGAATGGATAAAAAAAAATGTGGCTCATATATACAATGGAGTAGAAAAAAAAAAAAACAATGACATCATGAAATTTGCAGACAAATGGATGGAACTAGGAAATATCATCCTGAATGAGTTAACCCAGACTCAGAAAGACAAACATGGTATGTACTCACTCATAAGTGGATACTAGAGGTAAAGCAAAGAATAATCAGACTACAACCCACAGCTCCAGAAAAGCCAGGGAACAAGGAGGACCCTAAGAGGGACATACATATCACCTTGGGAAGGGAAAACAGAGGAGATCTCCATGAGTAAACTGGGGATGGGGGAGCAATAGAGGGCAGGGGATGGGGACTTGAGGGAATGGGATGGTCAAGCTGGGGGAGGGATGGAGTGGGAGAGCAATGAAAGAGATATCTTGATAGAGGGAGACATTATAGGGTAAGGGAGAAACCTGGTGGTAGGGAAATTCCCAGGAACCCACAAAGACAACCCCAGATTAGACTACCAGCAATAGTGGTGAGGGTGCATAAACTGTCCTACCCTGGTAATCAGATTGGTGAATACCCTATCATCATAGAGCCTTCATCTAGTAACTGATGGAAACAGATACAGAGATCCACAACCAAGTACCAGGCCAAGCTCCAGGAGTCTAGTTGAAGAGAGGGGAGAGGGATTATATGAGCAAGGGTGGGGTGGGGTGGGGTCAAGATCATGATGGGGAAATCTACAGAGACAACTGAACCAAGCTCAAAGGAACTCAAGAACTTTACACTGACAGCTGTGGAACCTGCATAGAACCAGACTAGGCCTTCTGCATACAGGAGTCGGTTGTGTAGCTGGGTCTATTTGAGGGGCCCATGGCAATGTGATCAGGATCTATCCTTGGTGCATGAGCCGGCTTTCTGGATCCCATTACCTATGGTCGGACACCTTGCTTACCCTTGAAGCAGGAGGGGAAGGGCTTGGTCCTGCCTCAACTGAATGTACCAAGCTTAGCTGTCCCTCCCATGGGATAACTTACCCTTTTGGAGGAGGAGATGAGGGGTGGGTCAGGGGGGAGAAGGCAGGGTGAGGGGTGCAGCAGGAGGAGGGATGAGATGGGGATCTGTGATTGATATGTAAAATGAATAAAAAATTTAAAACAAACAAACAAAAAAGATTTAAAAAACTCAAATTCTTGACCTAAATGAGTCCATAAAATGAATTTCTGGCAGCATTAAAATGATTTTATTGTCCTCTGTCTACCATTAAACTTCTTAAGAAGATATGAAACTAGCGTGGTATGATCAAAGAGACTTGAGAACTCTCTTCTTCACCGTGAAAGAAATTTAAGGTACTTGTTCGCAGTTATAGCTACAGAAATAAGAACAACAGTTTAAAGATGAATTTTTCTAAGTCTATTATCATCTTCTAGGACACTAAAGTAAAGGCTTTCTGGTTCTTGCTTTATATGCTTATGCTTGACACGGTGTCACTTGAGGGGCACTGAGACAGGGCTCATCAAAATTGATTCCACCCTAGTTCTTACATCGGAAACACCGTTATTAGTGATCCCTTCTCTTGACTTCCTGCTTTAAACACAAATGTTCCTTCTATGCACAAGACATTATACAACCCAGCACAGAAACAGTACTGTGGCTCAGATGTTCCTCTCAGGGCAGATATGGGGGACTTCTTATAACACAAGGCTGAAACGGAGACTTGCCAAGAAATCTGAAAATGTGCAGGAGATGACTGATGCCAAACACACCCTCCGTATTATGTCACAAATTTGGATAGGGCTGATTCTTCTGTCCAAAACTCTTCAACATCCTAGCCTCCCATCACGCCTAAGCAAACATAAATCGTTTGCCTTAGTGGATCACTTCGTAGTTTTATTTGGTGAGTGAGGTCTCCATCCCAGATAAAAACAATATCCTTACCAACCACAGCATCTAAAAGGAAAGATTATTCAGAGTTCCGATCTCTGATGATAGGAGAGAGCTCCATTGACAATGTGCTTGTCCCACGAGCATGAGAATTGGAGTTCAGATCTCCAGCACCCACATGAAGTCTGCACCAGGGCAGCAGGAGCCTTCAATTCCCCGTGTGGGCAGGCAAACACTATGGTACCTGCATCTGCTAAGGGGCCCTGAGAAGTGAGAGGGGAAACAACCACATGTGGAAGGAATGAAGTGTGTGGAAAGGCCTTGTTATATAAACAACCTGCTTCGTTAAGAACTGGTGCAGGCCCCAAAGCTGTTGCTAGTGGATTCAATAGAATGTGTGCAGGAGCCTCAGAGCATTCACAGTGGGAGCGTTCACAGGTGGTAGTCAACCACTTTAGCACTGATGGCCCAGCTTCTCAGCAGACTTTCTTGGGGTTGGAGAATGGGAGGTAAGAAAGAGCTCTCCCTCCTCTGGGGGGTTTGGGGGGGGGGCTTGGGAAATCGGGACGAGAAGGGGCCCCCTATAAGGCAGTAAAACTTCCATGAAGTAATGGCTGTGCAGTAAATCTAGACAGATGATGAATTTGTTGTGTGCCCAACTCAGTTCTATTTGTCACACACAGACACAGTCAGTCCTCAAGACACTCCTTTAAGGAAATATGCTAGTGGTTTGCAGTCGCTACAACCTATGGACTTGCCACTAGCGATGCATTAGTAAATGATGAACCACTGTTCGTGGGGAAAATTCCAGGCGGAGTTCCTGGGAGCCTCTGTCTTGTCACATTTTTGGTTCTGTTTAAAGATACTTTTACTATAGTCCATTTATACCACCGCCTCCTTGGGCTTAGAAACATTAGAGTGGATGGCCTGGAGGAAGCTGAGAATCCGAGGTCTGAGGGAGCCTTTTAAGTGAATGAGAGCTGACTCAGTGTTGAGTTCAACCTGACCACTATGATATGGTAGGACAGAGAGCACCCCAGTAAATGCCAGCGTGAGCAGATGTCACACAACCTATAGACTTTCCCTTCCAAATCTTTGCTTTCTACATCACCGATGCTTGGATGCAACCCCTGAGAAAAGAAATGGAAACAATCCCAATCTGGTCGAGGCCAAGTTCCACCTGTCTTGTGGCAAGGCCCTTAATATAGAAGCAACTAAACTGTTTGCCTTTTTTTCAGATTCACATCTATTTTAGACGTAACATTTCATCCAGAGTTACCCTTTGCTGTTACCTATACTACATGCTAGAAAATTTTCAGTCAACCATTGTCAAAATCATATTGTTCTTACTCAACCAAATAAATGCCAGTAATATGCAAAGTGCATTTGCCCAAGATTGCACATACGCTGAGGTCACACGTTTTGTTCCAGCTGGAAGTTTCTAATTTGTGTGAGCGTGCCTAATCTGATAATGGTTCATGCAAAAGCATCAACTGTAATTATCTAATCATTTTTCTACAAACGGGTTTCTCAATTTCAGCGCAGAAAATGGCTTACTAACCTAGTTCAGAAACTCCTCATTTTCTGACAGGACTCATAAAGTCTGGATCCTTTTTCTTTTCTTGACTAAGGATTAGAAATGAATGTGTTTTCAGCTCATTATCTGGTTTTTGAGCCATTTGTGAATGCCTACAGTTAATTTTTCAAGTCTAGAGAACTAATATTTATAACTCTTATGTGCTATTGCATCAACAAGGTGAAATCCTTTGTAAAATGCTCTAGCACCGCCTAGTGTTGACCCAGAAGAATTGGGGAACTAGTACTGGAGGTAACGTGCTGAGGGGAAAACCCTTTTAATCCACACTGCAAATCTCAGCCCAGTTCTCTCTTGCTCCAGCAGCTGCCATGGTGAATATTGTGAAGCCAAGTAGTTTCACAGGTGCACCTGGACCTCACGTTACTTCAGGGAACCAAATATCTCCTTAAACCACTTGGGTTAGTGGAGGTGAATCTTCCATCCTTCATCTCCCCAAATGAAGAGCTCTGAGATGCCCTTTACAAGGCTCCCTGAGTACCATGGGGAGATGGAAGGTAGAAGCCAACTCCATAATGTCTGGGCGGCACCATTTGATAACATTTCCTTGCTTTTCTATGCAATTAATTCCCAAATAAACTGTGTGTCCATATTCCTTTACAGGAATCCAAACTAAGACAGCCGCCACATTTTCAGTTAGGTGTTGGCTCATTGGATTTTACCCCTCCTCTACATCCAGCCAGGTGGCCTTGGGTCAGTCACTTTACCTCCCAGCATCATAACTTAGCTATTGTGAAAACTGAGGATGTTAAACTAGAATATTCACCACAACAACAGTGTCTGAGGCCCTCCCATATTCTATGCACCGTTGAAAGCTCTGGTCCTAGGGCAATGAAAAGGAAAGACATTCCTGCCAGCTAGGGGCGAAAAAGCAGACAAAGAAACCACAAATGAATGAATGAATAACGTGAGCTCATGTGTGAGCATGGGATCTGCAATCAGAACAAGGAGGCAAAGGAGGCGATTGGTATCCGGGGACACTGTGCTAAGTGACCAAGCTCTCCCAGGGACATTGTGTCAAGCAACAAAGCCAAGCATGGAAAAGTATATATAGTGAGTGGAAGCAAAAAGAAATTGAGCACATAGAAATAGAGCATAGAATAGTAGTCAGCAGAAGATGGGGGCGGGAGGTTTGATAGTCAGCATCTTTCTACAGTTAGGTAAAAAGAACGAAGCCTAATAGTCTATAGCACAGCCAGGTACTGACATTCTACAGCAATCTGTTGCATAGCTCAACGTAAATAAGGAAGAGGTTGAAGGTTTTCAACCCATTGAAACAATCAGTAAAAGGGGGGAAATGGTAACGGCCCTGATCACTGCACACTGTAAACAGGCATCGAAGACACGATCACACTGAACCCTGGAAAAATAGATGCAGAGTTTGAAACTAAAAGAATTGAAGTGGAGTGGGGGAGTGTCTGGTTTCTGCTCTGGCTGTGTCCTTTCCAGGGCACCTGGGGGAGGAGATGTGAAAGTTCTCCGCAGGCACACACTTCAAAAGGAACCCCCGCTGATGAAAAAAAAAAACCACTCACCCACCAATTATTCACGAGTGAGGAGAAGTTAAAATAGCCCCAAACATGAAAGGTAGGTCTTCCCTACTGAACAAAAAGTTTGGTTAAGGGGGCTCTATCTAAAATTCATTTTTAACTCTCTTTTTTGTCTTTAATTATTTGCCAAACAGAGCATTTTATTTTTACATGTTAATATTTTGTGCGCACTTTGAAGTACTTTTTTGAGGTTAGAAGAAGCCAAGCCCACCAAGTTGCTCCCTCTCCTTCTGAAGGAGTACACAGGATCAGTTTCTCCCTGAGGCATTCATTTACAAATACAGCTTTTGCAGATGGAAGCATCGAGAAATTAAGGGAGCATACATGTCTGGCCTTTGGCTCGTTGCACATAGAGAAATTAAGTGAGCGCATTCTGGGCATGGGCCCTTTTGCCAGTTTGTTTGCGACTGACATCATAGACTCACAGGTTGGGTTGGGGGAGGTGGACACAAAGTTCAGACATCCTGAGCCTGTACTGCAGCTAAGGGGAGGCAGGATTTCCCAGCCTGCCAGATTCAAGTTTGTCACCAACAGATATATCGATCTCACTGCCCAGGCCAGGGCAGTCTGAAGTTCAATTTAGCACAAATATACTGGGTTAGGAACTCTCCATAGAAAGAAGACACTTCCTACCTATACGTATGGATTTGTTGGTTCACTGGGTTCCATGGCCTCAGCTGATCTCCACAGTGACTGGTGTGTATGCTGAGAGGCTAAGAGCAAGTCCACCAAACCCATCGCAGCTCCTGCTGAGCCAGGGCTGGAGAGATAACAGTCACTTTGTAGTGGAAGAGACAAAAGGCTTGAATAAAATAGCTCCCTAAGGGACAGTAGAAAAATTCCTTTAATCTCTCTCTCTCTCTCTCTCTCTCTCTCTCTCTCTCTCTCTCTCTCTCTCTCTCTCACACACACACACACACACACACACACACACACACACAATGTATGTGCCTGTTTGCATACACAGAACTAAGCATTCTGTATTTCATGAGTGATCCAGTAGTGTCAGTTATGAATAATGCAGAGCACCATCACCAAGTAGTTAGAGACCTTGAAAACTAAGATCTAAATTGGGTGGGACTCCAGAGTAATGCCCTAGAAGATGAGGGGTTTGATTTTGCTCTTCTCTTGGGGAATGGTAGACTTACTAGAAGCTATCCACACACAGTTATCTCCTATAGGACCAAACACAGGCCATGGAGACTGACTAATATCTCATAGGACCAAACACAGGCCCTGGAGACACTGACATCTAGAGTTTCGTACTCACTATGAGACACAACAAAGAAAACCAGGAAATCAAATGTTTCTTTAAGGCCGAAGTGCAGTTATGTCTATATTTTGTAACCATTGGCTTTCTTCTACTTAGTAAAAATGTCCCTTCTCCCTTGGTAATGGCTCCCAATTTGCTCCAGGGAAGTACATGCCGCTCCCTCCATCCCTAAAAATAAAAAATCAAACAAAGCCTCACTTTTCAACCTCAAGAGCCTACTGGATGATCTAATTATGCTAAATAAGAGTAAAAAATGTCTGTGGGGAACAGAAAGCTCCTGCTCCCCTCATCTAAAAAGACCATGGAGGTTCTTCCCTCTCGCTGCATCCCCGACTCCCCTCTCCATCCCTCCTGTCTTGATAGAAACATGATGGAACCATAGCAACCAGCATGTATCCAAGAGGCACCACACTGACAGAGGAACCAAATGCGAGGTAAGTTGGTGCAGACATGGGCTGCTGACCAAAAGCCACAGTGCATTCCCTCCCTGACTTGTTTTACTTAAGAAAAGCAAACCCACCCAGGTGTGTAAGCCACTGCGTGTGAGCATTGTTGTGACCAACCCCTTTCCCAGGCTATGCATTCCTTGAGCACCTGCCACCCCACGGGAGGATGGGGGAGAGTCAGGGTGTCAATGAAGTGACTTCAATCAGATAATTGCAAGTAGTTCACTAATAAGCTGACCATCTCTTTATCCCACCTCCCTTGCCTTCTCACTCATTTACACACGTGTTTTCTCTACATAGTTCCTCCTGTTGTGAAATGCACGGCACACCTGGAGTGGGCAGAAATGTTCTAAAATAGGAGGGAGAGCAATAGCCAAGGCCAAGAACGAGATTATGTGAAAATGACTGATCTTTTCAGCTGAGAAGGATGACGTAGTTTCCTCACAGGTGAGCTGAACTTGTCACCAGCTGCTCTTCCCATCAAACCAGGGGCTGAAGGTATTTTAGGAGACTTTAAAAGAAGCATTCCGCAGAATGATCTGAGAACCACTGGAGTGAGACCCAAGAATCATGGTCCTTAGACCATGAACATAAAAAATAGAACATTTAAAAAAATACTCTTTTTATAAAGAACTTTTGTGCTCTTATGTTTATTAAAACAAAACAAACAAACAAAAAACCCTAGAATATCTCCAGTATGCTAAAAGGAAAATGCAGGGAACTGGAGGGGAAAAAAGAGGAGAAAAGTGGGTAGCTCGATCAACATTGCATCTTTTCCTAGGAGAGCTGAGCTCGGCAATGGCCATTTTATGGACAAAAACAATCTGTCCTCGAGTTCATGTGCTGACGTCCTCAACCCTAGTGTTGTGCACAGGGTCTTTAAGGAGGTATAGACAGTTAAATGAGACTGGGAGCCTCAGTCTAACAGAACTGGTTTTCTTATACAAGAAAAACACCCCAGGGGGCAATGAGAGTGACGTGGGGGGCACATGGACAGAAGTGAAGTCATGTGAGGACACAAGAAGACGGATGTTTGCAAGCCAGGAAGAGGCTTTGCCAGACCCACCTCCGCCAACATGACCTTGGATTGCCGTCCTCCATAACTGTGAAGATTACCTTCCTGCTGTTCAAGCCAGTTAGGCAGCATTCCTGGGGTACAGCAGTCCAGGCTGGCCAGAGAACCCCCAGGGGTGGTACACTGCAGGATGTGTGAAGGGTGAGGTGCAGCCCCCTTTTCCCTGCTGGAGAAATCCACCCAACAGAACCCCTTTGTATCTGTATCCAAACTTTGGCACTTTGATTAGTTTGTGGATTGAAAACCACGTTAGAAATGAAGTCTAATTGCAATTTAGAAAAGAGTAAGAGGTCTTCTCTTTAGGAGGAGGTGGGAACTTCAGGGTACTTTTGATTTCTAAAGGGCTTTTCTGAAGGAGCCAAGACCTTGAACCCAGAGAAAAGAAAGGGAGAGGGTCTGGAGCAGTTGGGAGAGGGAAATGATATGACCAAAAGAAATGATTTGAAATTCTCAAAGGGTAAATAAAGGCATTATTAAGATACAAAGCGAAGAAAGAAAAAGCAGGCTCCTTCTTGCATTGGGTTAGTATTTATTTTGATCATCTGCAATGAGACTGTTGATGGCCGAAGGGGGGGGGGGTGGGGATATGAATGAAACAGACTTGATGTCTGTGCTGGAAACAAGTTGAGAATTATTCACAGCATGGAGAATATGAGGGGGTTAATGGGAAATAAAGCTTGAGGTGTGGAATGAAAACAGCTTGTGGGTTGGGGTATGTGGGGAGAGATGACTTAGTAGTTAAGAGTACAACAAAGGGAAAAATTCGACGGGACTGGACACCCAGGTGAGAGGATAAGGTTGCTGAGCAGTAAGAGCAAAGGTGAGGTAGAGGTTTTCTCAAACCCTGGCTTTGTTCTGCAGCATTTTTACCTCCTGAGACACAGAGGTCAGAGACCACTGACAGACAGGACTGCCGCTCTGACCCTCCACCTTCCCCCAAAGTGGTGGGAACAGCTTGCGGTACTGGGGCAGCCTCATCCCTTCACAGTTGCATTACTTAAATTTTTGCCAAAATGACAAAGCTAGATTCGATGGCTTCCACGTGCAGGAACTAACCTTGGGTCTGGAGGTAGGGCCCTACATGGCCAGGGAAGGAGACAAGATGCTTCCAAACTTACCTGCATTTGGCTTGATGATGAAGACAGTATGACAAAGTGGCCTGAAAAGGGCCCTTGCTAGATATAGAAATCCCCATGGCTCGGGGTCCTGCCTTCCCTTGGCATGCTAACAGGGGCTTGCTCATCACTCCTGGTGTGCTTCCAAGCACTGCTCAGGAAACGGCCCAGTGGCAATCAAGGGAGGCGGGCCACAACCCCCTAGCAATGGAGAGAGCCCTCTCTGCCCACCCAACCCGGACATTTAAAGTGAGCAGGCTGATTTCTTTATAGAATTAAGAATTCTTGAAGATGGTGGGGACTCAGTTGCTTGCTTAATTCTAATTTTGGTTTTAAATGTATTTCTTATGACACCTGCCACACCACGTGGGGTCTTTACCAAATAAAAGGCAAATTCCTGGGCCCCATCTAAAATGCACTGAATCAGCAGAACTAAAGAAAGGACCCAAAAACCTGCTTTTTCAACACATCCCTAAGCAAGGCTGGTGCGGACTGATGAATGCCTTAGGCTCGACACTTTAAAGAGAGGGGTCAGTGCACAGGGCTCCTTTTTACTTCAGCTGTACATGTCTCCACAGTGTTCTGAAGAAGCCTCTTGTCTAAATAAACTTCCTTTTCAAGAACTCTGAAGCCCTGGTCAGAAGCTTACTTTGTTCAGAGAAACGAACTGAGACAGGGCAGAGCGCGTGATAGGCGCTTCCTATCACCTGATCCATTCATTCAAAAGATGCCAAGCACAGAGACGCCTTCCCTTGAAGTTTCTCCTTGTCTGCAAAGCTGAAGGAGAGATTTTCTGGAATATTCCCTACCTGTGAAGAGGGCATGGTAGTGGAGGCCCTTCTCCTTGTCCTGGTGGGAGCAGACGTCAAACAAGTAGGCTTTGATAGGCCCATCAATGAAGTCAGCAGAAAAATCGAAGAGAACCACACCTATCATCGTGATGGTTATGGCCCAAACCAGCTTCCTCTTGGGGTTAGCAACCAAAGCTAAAACAGAACAAACATTGGTCTTCCAAAGCATGTTTAGAACAACCTATATATTTGTATTTCACTTAAACTGTCATCAAATCATCCCTTTTTGGTTATGTGGTTTTCTTTCTACATCTAAAAAAATTGGCACTTTTTTTTTTTCATGTTTAAGAAAGTATGCAACTGAATGCCCAGGAAAGACAAATCTACAGGCAGAAAGCAAATTAGTGATTGCCTGGTACCTGGTGCCGAGGGAAAAAAGGAAGTGACTTCCAATGGGGGGTGGGTTTCTTTGGGGAGGGCATGAAAATGTCCCGTAAGTACACAGTGGTGATGGTTGCTCAGTCTTAGGACTATTTTAAAGAGCACTGGGTCATATACTTTATCTGAATACTTTGGGATTTTAATGACATCTCTTTACATTAAAAATAATAATGATTTAAAATATCCTGAAGAAAATCCTAGCTCCAAAGATGGCTACTCTCTGAGACATTCCTTTCTTGCATGTGCAGGCCCACAGTTGTACAGAGCTGCCCAAACACAGGGCTTCTCAAACTCTGGACAGCCTGACTGCTGTCTGAACCATTTTGTCAAAACACAGATTGCTGCCAGGCGGTGGTGGCACAAGCCTTTAATCTCAGCACTCGGGAGGCAGAGGCAGGCAGATCTCTGTAAATTCTAGGCCAGCCTGGTCTACAGAGTGAGTTTCAGGAGAGCCAGAGCTACACAGAGAAACCCTGTCTCAAGAAAACCAAAACCAAAACCAAACACAGATAGCTGGTCCTATTTCCCAAGTCTGTGACTTGGCATTTGTAAGGGGGTGAGTATGACAGCTTGTAACTCTATAACCCCATGATAACACAATTTTGAATGCCCCAGGCAAGTGAGATCATGGAGTATAAACATGTCTGTCCTCAACCAACTCTCCCCAAATCCTATTGGTTAAAAAGGCCCTGTAGTACTTTTAACACTTAGGTAGGGCCCATTCCGTCCACATGCTCTATTTATCTACCCAGTCCTCCAAGAGTGATATACCGTTGTGTCTCTTATATTTTGTTGACCTAAGGATAGTGTTCAGTATATAAACATATTTGACATATTCCAGTATAAAAGTAAGTGAAAAATACGTCTACTCTCTCTTTCTTACCTCCAGTATGTATCTTAAATTTCCTAGATATTTCCTACATTTCCATATTTATACATCCTTTTTAATCAGTGGCTCACAACCTGTGGGTCACAACCCCTTTGGGGAGGGTTACATATTTGTATCCTGCATGTCAGATATTTACATTATGATTAATAACCATAGAAGATTACAGTTCTTGAAATAGTAAGGAACTAATTTTATGGTTGGGGTTCACCTTAACATGAGGAACAGTATTTAAGGGTCACAGCATTTAGAAGGTTGAGAGCCACTGGCCTAAATATATACAAATATTACCTGCTTATCCTGTATCATAATCACTCATTCTACTGGCATAAATGGTCTAAAAATATGTGTTTCTTCATGATGTCCTTTTCAATGTGCTGCCACCAAGTACTTAGGAGTTAGTAGCTGGTCTGTAGCTAGAAATATTGCTTTAACACCAAATTTGTTTTCCAGAATTCACAATACAAAGATGTCCACAGAGCTGACAGGGTACTAATTACAATGTTATCCACCCAGAATTAACTCTTATTTGTACACAGTAGGTGACTTGTTATTCATGCTTGAAGCTGGACAGTTTGATAAAGTATTCCATGAGACATAATATGCTCAAACATCCTTCAACTGAAAAATAAGTAAGAATATTTAATTTGGTGAAAGGGATAAAAATTCAATCCATTTTGAAACCTTACAATAATAAAAGACAATGTTGTGATGTTTCTGGAAGCAGGCTCCTCAATCATAGGCTTGGGGGTCATTCAAAGGTGGAAGGGAGTTTACTGCATGCTAGGAGAGACCATTGATTAGAGCCAGTTTCCTACAGGCACTGAAAAATATTGGTGATATTTCACAGTAACAGTGAACTATTAGGCCTGTGTACTCCACTTACCTGATACAACAGCATCTCCATTGAGGTACAGGGCCATTCCCAAGAGCATCATAATGCCCAGTGTCAGGATGTAGGGTCTCCGGCGGCCCCACCTGGCCCTGCAGTGATCACTGACTGATCCCACTACAGGTTGCAGCAGGAATCCCAAGATGGGGCTTAGGAGCCACACCATGCTGTACAAACTCTTGGGCAGGCCCACGCTGAGCAGAACTGGCATCACATAAGCCGCCTCCACTGCATAGCAAAATTCTCGGCCGAACATGGCCATGCTGTGCATGACGAGTCTCCCCGTGGATCTCTTGGGTTGCTCCACAGAGCCAAAGGGGCAATCCTCGGCTAGGGATTGATAGGTACGGGTGTCAGCCTGCCCATTCCTGCCACTCATGACCACAGAGAGAATAACCTTCCTGCGTGGCCCTCAGGTCTGTGCTCCAAACTGGATCTGACATGGAGCCTGTCTGAGCAGAGATGGGCAGGCTGGAGGAGGAGCTGAAATTCTTTCATGCCTCCAAGATCACAAGTTATGATGAGAAGCAAAGGGGGTGTTGGCACTTGGAAGCATGACAGAGATTAGCTGTTGTGAGCCCTCTGACTCCTTAGAATGCTGCTGTTTTTCTAAAGACCTTCTCCCCCTCCCTCCCTTCCCCTTCTCTCTCTCTCTCTCTCTCTCTCTCTCTCTCTCTCTCTCTCTCTCTCTCTCACACACACACACACACACACACACACACAAACATACATAATTGTACACATTGTTTCCATAGTTTTCAAATCATAAAGTCTCCTATACAGAGACTAAATAAAAATATAAATGATCTAATTATTTGTATAAACTTCTTTCTATAGAAATTATTCTTTCTATAGTCCCTTTCCACAAATTTACAATTTCTACATACAGCTTAAAAAAACCAATGTACATAAAATAAATTATTTTAAAAAGACAAATTAACCAGACTTAAAGTGGTGGGTAGTGAGGGGGTCTCATCCTTTCCTCAAACCATTAACTGTCACATATGCCCCTGAACTGTTTTCTGATTGTACTCAGTACATTTTCAAATGAGATAGTTCAGTGTTTGTGATAGCTTCCGTTATTTCCTTAATTATATCCTTTGATTATCTTAAGGACAGAGATCAGGTTGATCTATGGCATCCCCAGCATGTAGCCTGGCACCTCTTAGGTTCCCCAAAATATTTGCTAATAAATACAAGTTGAATGAATGGCATATATGCAGTCTATGTTTTGTGCCAGTCACTTCCTCCTACTTTGCTTAGATCCTATGGGACTAAATTTCCCAGGCTCCCTTGTTCTCTGCCTTCTAGATATATTTGACTAACAACAAGCATTGATAAAAAGCCTGGGTGGAAGGGAGAACAAGCGTGATCCTGTTTTCGTCATCCTGAGGTACTCTTGGCATTGGCTGCATGTCCACTGTGAACCTACTTCCTATCCGCCACACTGGGTGTGGGGTCTCCTTAACTCCCCATAGCTATTGATCCTGCGGCCCTAGGTGTGACCCTGGCTCCTGGATTCTGCCCCTGTCTGGATGAGCAGATACTATCTCTGCTCTTTATCGCCAGAGTAATCCTCTAATTAAATTTACTGTTTTAAAGACTTCAAAAAAAAAAAAAAAATCAGAAGCAAACTTCTGCCCTCCGGGGTTTTCCCATTGTGCTGTAAGCCTGTATTTAAGACCTCTTCCCTCCTTCAATAAATGGCATTTGGCATTCAAAAAAGAAGAAGAAGAAGAAGAAGAAGAAGAAGAAGAAGAAGAAGAAGAAGAAGAAGAAGAAGAAGAAGAAGAAGAAGAAGGGGTCAACATCATGATGGGGAAACCCACAGAGACAGCTGACTGGTGCTAGTTGGAGCTCACTGACTCTGGACTGACAGCTCGGGAACCTGCATGGGACTGAACTAGGCCCGCTGAATGTGGGTGACAGTTGTGTGGCTTGATCTGTTTGTGGGGTCCCTGGCAGCAGGTCCAGGACTTATCCCAGGTGCATGAACTGGCTTCTTGGAGCCCACTCCCTGTGGTGGGACACCTTGCTCAGCCTTGATAACACAATGGGGAGGGGCTAGGCTCTCCCTCAACTTGGTATGCCAGACTTTGTTGACTACCATGGGAGGCCTTGCCCACTCTGAGGAGTGGATGGGGGTAGAGCGGGAAGGAGGTGAGGAGGCCGGAGAAGGGGAGGGAAGGGGAACTGGGGTTGGTATGTAAAATGAAAAAATTTTAATAAATAAATATAATTTTTTAAAAAGAAAAGAAAAAAAAAGACTTCAAGTGGGTCACATTTTTCTTACTGGACCCTAATAAAAATCCTTGGTAGGAAAAATATCTTAGAAGAAATGCCTTTAAAAATGGTTCAAGAGCAAGGTATGGAGTCCTTTTATTTCGGTGCAAGAGTCGGAGCCTGAGGGAACAGAATTCCCTCCGAGTGCGGCCCTGGCCACCTAACCGCTGCTGGTCATGGCAGAGGTGCAGTTGCTGATTCGGACAGTCGTGGCTCAAAGGCAGCAACAATTAAGTAAAAGGACAACATCAAGTCAACAGTGAAGCTTGACGTTTTGGCAGCAAATCCGAGGCAGTTCAAACTTCCAAGGTCAGATTGCACTGTAATCCCTTCCGTTTCACTTCTGTGCAGCTGGGTTCCCAGGTTTCCCAGTCACTGTGCTTCCAGGGCAGGGGAAGCCATGTAATAATAGGCACATGTGTCCTGCTAGTAAGAAACTCACTTACAATAAAGAAAAAACAAACTGTTCTCTTTCTACCTGTGCATACTATGGTTTCAAACAGCGCGTGAGTTCTTAGGGTATGGTATATAAGTTCCTTGGACCTAATTATATAGAGCTTGAATGGTTAGGGTTGGTTTGTCTGTTGGCAAAGGGGTACCACACAGGTTTCTAGGACATTAAGAAGTGATCTAAGTGTATCTCTTTTTGTCATCCGGACAATGAGGAAAGCTGCTGTCCTGTCTCCTTAGGGCCTATGGAAGAACAGCTTATATACTGTATATGATGGCCCTTAGTGTCTGTCTACCCAACATCCATTCTCCATCTGGATGGAATTGGGTTAGATTCTGGAACCCACATGTCTTCCTCACACCTAAGTGTGTGAGGAAGCTGAGATCATGCAGCTCCAGAAACTGGATGGATTATCTTACTGTCTCTACCAAACATTGGTGTAAGGATGGCAGTAATTTCATTCAGTCCTGAGATACAGGACAAAACTAATTCAGCCTTGCTGGGACCTTCGCTTCAAGGATGTATAGATCCAGAAGTTAACTACCAGCCTAAGGGGATCTACGCCCAGAGAGTGGAAAGCTCAGAGAATGGAAAATAGCAGAGAAATAAGGCCAGAGGGTCTCTATGCAGCCCACCCTAAAGCTCATTATCCCTCTGGACTCAGAGTTGTAAGTCAAAGCATGTCCTCTTTTGTAAATTATGTTTCTTGAAATGGAGAGCACCTGACTTCATGTAGGGGAAGAATTTTGAAAACAAAATGCAATGCCATTGTTACCAAAGCCTGAGATGTAGCTCGAAGGAAGATATGGACACAGATACATAGTCTGGATGTACCAGTCATCTGTTTTATGTCCCTAAATACAATTTGTCCCTACAGTTTGTGGCATCTCATTCCGCCCAATGTGTTACCATCAACAGAGTGAAAATACATATTGAACCATGTGTTTGAAAATATAATTCCTCTTTCCCTTTGACTTTCCCATATTAAGTTGCCTGCTTCTTTTCCATCCTTCTCAAAGTTCATGCTTTCCCCTTTCTGACCAGATTCCTATGTCTAAATCTTCAGTTTTTCACATAGAGAACTTTTATTTATTTATTTATTTTTTAAAAAAAGAAGTATAGAATTTTCTTCAGTTCCAGATCTCCAGAAAAAGGAGAGCACACATCACTAACATGCTACTTACCTTACTTCTTTATTCTTTAAATTCACAGCCTACCAAAAATAACTTCTCATTCACTTTGTGTAATCACCTAAACACAGAAATCAGCATCTACATTAGCTCATCTGATTAGCCATAGATTTTAACCAATTTGCATTTATTTTTCTCTTACCATTCCACTGAACACATACTTTTCCTGAGAACATATTGTAATAGTAACCATGATTTTAAAAGTCTTGCTTGGTTCATCTCTTAGAACGGTGCCCCTTGTAATGGTTTAAGTGTCTTTTTATGTATGTGGGTGTTTTTTCTGCATGTGTGTCTATGTACCACATGCATGCCTGGTGATGATGGAAGCCAGAAGAGGGTGGTGGATCCACATGACCTGGAAATACTGTTTTGAGCTGCCGTGTGAGTGCCAGCTCCTCTGGAAGAGCAGCCAGTGCTCTTTACCTCTGAGCCATCTCTCCAGCCTAGTGATTGTTAATCTTGTTGCCAACAGAACTGGATTTAGAAGTCCCCAGGAAATTAGCGAAGCACATCTCTGGGTGTGTTGATGAGGGCATTTCCATATGGGCTTAGATCATGAGGACTCTCACCTTATGGTTTAACGCACTGACAGATTTATAACATGGATAACCTCTTGGGAGGCAGTGGAGCTGTGGGAATGGAGCCTGATTGGAGATGTTGGGTTGCTGATATGGGGGTGCCTCCTTGGTGGGGCTATTTCATGCCTTGGCTCCCTCCCTACTGTTGCTCCATTTGCATCCTGCTTACCACAATCCTTGCCTTGATGGCCTGAAACTTCTGAAACTTAGCAAAAGTAAACCATCCCCAATATCATCTGTCTCAGGTACTGCGGTCACAACAGTAAGCAAAAGCAACAGAAACTAAGCGAGGTGGAGGCTCTGAATTGTGAGTTATGTGCAACCACATGGATGCTTTATAGAAATGCAAATGTGTGGGAATCACCCTTGCCCACTGCATCAACTTTCTGGGGGCAGGGCCCAGGTTCTGTGTTGGCAGACTCCATAAATGGTGTTTTTGAACTAGATATAAATATTACAGCAGTACCCCAGGAGCTCGTGGCTTAGTAAAGAATTTGTAAATCATAATAAAAAGTAATTCCTATCCTTGGACATATAAAGAGTACAAAGGGAATATAGCAAGAGCATAACAGAAAGAATGAACAATTTCTGAGCTTTTACAATATGTCAGGCACTTCCAAAGTATTGAAATAGACACCATATGGGAGAGTGAGATTTAAACACATGACCTTTCTGACATTAAAGCTCATATTCACTGTACAAAATCATCCTAGAGTTGAGAAGGGCAGGAAGTTTAACGAAGAAGGCTGTGTTTGAGTCAACAGGAGTTTGCTAACCAAATGGCAGGAACCAAAGGTGTATTGTTATTCCTGGGAAACAATGCAGCACGTGGAAGGAACGGAAGCAAGAGAAACATGTAGATATTTCAGGTGGTCCATATACGTGGCTGCAGAGCAGGAGCTGAGGATGGGATTGATGATCTAGGTAGTTTTACTGTTATTCTTGTTTATTGTTATTGTTAAGATTATATTTTATCCCATAGGAGAAAAATGCACTATTGCAAAATTTTGCAGGACTAAAAACAAAAACAAACAAACAAAAAACCAATAAGGTAATATACCAGAAATAAAAGCAAAGAGAAACAGCAGTTACCTGCTGGGAGGGAGTTGTGTTGAGGTAGGTATTGGAAAGGGGAGTATGGGGTAGATATGATCAAGACACATTGTATACGCAAATGAAAATCTCAAAAAATACTTTAAAAAAAGAGCATTTCAAAGGAGCTGGGAAGCCATTACATGATCAGGGGTTAGGCTGCTATAGAAGTATGAACCCCAGCACTGGGCAGGGAAAAGCATGACTCTGACCCAAGGCTGACAAAACCATTAGCATCTTTTGAAGATGTAACAGAGATGTCCAAAGATGAGAAGCTCACTTTGTTCATCCCAGCTGTCAGTCATGGGTCTCACTGCCATGCGGCTCAGCATTAGGATGTCTTCTTCTCACTGGTGGCTTGTTCTGTTGCCCATGGAGTACCTCCTGACTTACTTACCTGCTTACTTAAAGCTGCTTATTATTGTGATTTTCGAGAGGCTAAGCAGAAGGACTTCTGGGGACATGATCAGTACAGAGGCAGACATTGGAGGGAAGAGCTTAGCAGACTTTCATTGGATACAGGACAGTTAACTGCCAGATGATGGAGAACAGGCCACCGAGCTACTCACACACAGCCCAGCATCCAGTGCAGTGATTTGAAGCAGGGCTTTATGATGAAAACTTCAAGACCGTTTGCTAACATCTGAGTTCAAAGACAAACAGTGAGTGAAAAGGGTTTGACTTTAAGGGGTATGCCTTTTTGTTAACAGTAGTGCCCAAATATTTAATGCATCAGAAAATGGTATTTAAAGGGCTTTCTAGAAAGCTTTCACAACTTAAAAACAGTGTTCGGTTCCAAGAGGGAGAAAAAAAAAAAAGCTTTATTTATTAAAATTATATTAATTCATTTAAAATATATCATAGCTATATTTATATATACATGTTATCAAGTGAACTGAAAGGCAGAAAACGTGCGACAAGTTCCTATCAGTATGCACACAAAAATATTCCTCAATCAGAGGCTCTGAGAAGCGGTTGTTTCAGAGTGTAATCATTACTCTGTAATCAGTCTTTAGTTGTGTCTTGATTGGAATACTTGGATCACTTCATTACTGTTCATCCCCACTGCCATACACACAATTGTGGGTGTCATTCTCCAGTGTAAAGACAGCATTCAGGTTCACGTGAGCCGGGAACCTGTGAGTCAGAGGTTGGCTTTTGGCTTTTTACTCTCAATGATTCTATCTGAGCACAGCTGACTAATCTCGTCTTGACTGAACCCAAACTCTTTAAGAACCTCTTCAGTGTGCTCTCCTACACAACACTCCCTTTTGACAGAAGGGATAGCTGGGGTTCTGGACAGCTGAGGTGCAGGGCGGGGGCTTGTCTGCTGCTCCTCATTAGTGATAAACGAGGCCCGTTCCCTGTTGTGACTGTGGTGGGGGGCCTCTTCAAATGTCAGCACTGGGGTCACGCATGCATCTGTCCCATCAAAGATCTGGCACCACTCTGCCTTGGTCTTCTTTGCAAACACATCTGCAAATTTCTTCTTCATTTCCGGCCAATCAGCTGTGCTCATCTGTGCGGGGAGTTCATCAGACTTGAGTCCAAGTCCTGAGAGGGAAATGTAATGTCTAAAGTTATTATGCTTTGAGAGGAGCAGCTATAATCAATCAAGAGTCCACTATGTCAACCTAAATCACGGTTTCTCAAATGAGTGGCAAGGAAAAAAAAAATTAACCAGAAGCTAGAGCCAATGGCTGCAAAAGGCAGGGACAGTAGCAGTGATACAACTCAAAACAAGCCTGTCATTGTCAAGAGTATTTCACTGACATTTCAGGAAAGGGAGTCTGTTTTCGGTGATCTAGTTTCCAGAAACTCATTTCTTTCCTGAGTAGGTTTTCAAAAAGAAATTTCCTCAGGATGGCACTATCCATCCAGTTGAATTAAAATAACTCCATGGTTTATATAATATTCCCAAACACTTTAGAAATAAAATTTTAAGTTTTATACCTGACTATCACTGCTGCCAAGAATGGAGCCTCAGGATAAGTGATAAAGCACAGGGCTGAGGCTTTGTAAGTAATATTCTTTTCTCTTTACCTTGACAAATTAAGAGCTCAAAAGTCTTTAAGATAGCCAGGGTCTAGGCAAAGATTTTTGGGCCTCACATTGGTGTGAATATTTGCCAAACAGCTATTACTTTTCATTTTCAGTGTTCAGTAAGTTATATGGAATATTCGACAGCTTATTATTTTAAAAAAGCTATGGGCTAGAGGATTTTTCCAATTGTAGTCTAATGTAAATGATTGGAGCACATTAAGCTATGCTGTTGAGCAGATGTAGCAGATACATCTTCAGTGAGTAGTTGAAAATTCTCATTTAACTGCCCATGAGTTTATCTGACTATACCACTGTCCCAAGTTTAGGAGCATCTGTGCAGCCAAAGGGCCACTTTACAGGGGACTGCTATAAATCTCACTTTTCCTCTCTCATGAAAGAGGATTCTATAATATGAATGGTTAAGAGTACAATGATCAAAAATTTTTAAGGAGAAAACTTTTGGAATTTCAAGAGGATGCTAAACAGTGCAAACACACTTCCAAAGCCTTTGAAGGCTATACAGTATACAGAGGCACCATCTACCCAAAACACATCCACCAGAGGCCTGGACTGCTTATCTGGGAGGCACTGCACAAGGGAGAAGGCATAATAGTCTCACAAAAGGATGGAAGATTTTCTGGATCAAGACATTGATGAATGTGTTTGTCCACTCAGTAGCTGAGCACTAAGCTAACTAGGTAGATTTCAGTGGTTATATATACCAAGGGACACAGATGTAATTGATGAAAATCATTATAAACAAACAAACCTGCAGCTAACTCCATTATCTAATCTGGGGAACAGAATGCCATGTGAATAAGGAGAAATGAACAGTGCCTCACAGACTTCTAAGAAACCATCAAATACATTTACAGATAAATGCATTAGAAGAGTCATAAAAAGACAGGAGAGAAAAGCAGGAAGAAAATTATAAGTATCTTAAAAGTTCCAAAATTTGATGAAAACTCTTAATCCACACGTGTAAGAAACTACTCATCAGAGAAGGAATTCAAACTACATAGCATCACTAAGATTTCAGATGTAAATAAAGCAACACACGTAGCCCATGTAGATGGACTGGGGTGCTTAATATGGCTAACATGGTAATATCCCCCCAGATCAAGGAATACACTCAACAGAACCTCAGTCCACACCTCAGCTATGGGTTGGAGAGATGACTCAGTGGCAAAGTGTTGCCCCAGAAGCAGGAAGGCCTGCTTTCAAATCCCTGGAATTCATACATAAAGTCAGGGGGTAGAGACGTGTGTCTAATCCCAGAGCTCCTACAATGAGCTGAGAGGCAGAGACCAGAGAATCTCTAGAAGCTCATGGGCCAGCCAGCCTGGCAGATGCAGCAGCGAACGATGAGAGACCTTGTCTCAAACACGGTGGAAGGCAAGGACTGGCCCCCAAGGTTGCCCTCTGAACTCCTCACAAGTGCTGTGGCATGTCAATGCTCACACTATCTCACACAAATGCATGCACATACACATATCATACACACAAGCACATTAAAAAAAATCAGATGCCTTGTTTGCTGAAATTGAAAAACTGATCCTAAAATTTACACAGAAATCCAAGGAAATCTCAACAGCCAAGAGACTGCTAAAGAATACATACTTCTCAGTTTCAAACTTACTACAATAATCAAGACACAGTGGCATAAAGACAGCCAATGAAAGGGAATTCAAAGCACAAAATTAGGGCTGAGGCATTGCTCAATGGTAGAGTACTCTGCTCCCATGTGGGGGGACCTGCGTTCAATCCCCAGTACTGTCAACAGTAAAAAAGAAAGAGAAATAAACCCTTACATGTTCAAGAAGGATGCAAATACTATTCCATGCAGGAAAAATCGTCTTTTCAATCAACAAAACTGGAAAAACTGGAGATCCCTAAGCAAAAAAATAGAGTTAAATCCTAACTCACCCTGTACACAGACGTTAATTCAAAATGCATGAAGGCATATGTGAGAACCATCACCAACACAGTCTTCAGAAGAAACCATGGGGGTGAGAGTGAACAACTGGGAGTTTCTTGCACTAATTTCTGTGCAATGTTTATCAGAGGATAAAGGGACAATGTACTAAGATGGCTTTCAGGGAAGATACTAGAGCTCAAGAGAAGCTAGAAGTGTTTAAGAGTCCAGGCTGTAGGCTTTTTCAAGGCAATTGTCTGTGAATGTTGACAAGAAACAAACTAAAATTTACTGAACTATATAAATATATTTTCTGTAGACAATACACACACACACACACACACACACACACACACACACACACACACACACACGACTGTTATATGATGTAAAGCCCACCACGCTGTATCCCTGCTGCTTTCCAGGGCTCTGTGACCAAGACATTTTGCACCAACCACTGCCCCTTTGTCTAGCATTGTTCAGTCTGGAACTCTGAAGCAAGTCCTTAAATATAGTTTCAGTTTCCAGGCAGAGAAGAATCACACATGATTTACACAAATCATCCTGTTCTATAGTTTTATCAACTATATTTGAATTAGTAAGTTAATGCCTATGATCATAAAATGCTTTGGGATGTTTGTAAAAGCAATCATGACAGGTATATAGAAATAATTTGTAGTAGTATTTGTAGTAGCATTTGGAAAGCTACCAAACAATGAAACTCTAAAGTAGGAAGTTAATTGTACTATATCAGTTTTTTACACAACTGAAAAATCTCCAAATAGACATTAATCCCACTTCTTTTTTTTTTGTTTGTGTGTGTGTGTGGGGGGGTTCGAGGCAGGGTTTCTCTGAGTAGGCCTGGCTGTCCTGGATCTTGCTCTGTAGACCAGGCTGGCCTCAAACTCACAGAGATCCACCTGCGTCTGCCTCCCAAGTGCTGGGATTAAAGGCATGCGCCCACCACCGCCGGGCATTAATCCCACTTCTAAAGCACCTGCACCCATAAAATGATTTAAGTCCTTTTCTGTGAAAAACTCACCATGTGGAACTGTGGGGATACAGTAGATGGTAATCGACACCAAGGCCCACAACTGGACGATGTACACACACAGTGTTCTCCTGTCTCTCAGCCCTACATGGGATGCCTTTATCAAATTCCTCCCCCCTAAGCTCATGGGTCTATGCTAAAGATGAGGCAGAAAGACTGTAAGAGCCAGAGGGGATGGATGATTCCAGGGAAAGAGTGCCTTCCAGATACAACAGGGGTGATGCACACGTGAACTCCCAGAGACTGTGACAGCATGTACAAGGCCTGCACAGACTCCAGCCAGACAAAATTCCAGCACTGAGAAGGGGCAGAAAACACAAATCCCACCCTTAATCAAGAAGGTAAATTTGCGATCGATACCTGCTGGGAGAGGGAAAATCAGTTTTCTCCAATGGAGTGACACTGGGTATATCAAGTACACTACAGGGTGGGTCCCGTGTAGGGTAGCTCCCGTGTAGGGCAGGTCCCATGTCCAGGAGGGTAGTTGTCCAACACAAAATAAACTGTGTTGTCTTTCTGGTGTGTGTGCTTCTGTGTGTGTGTGTGTGTGTGTGTGTGTGTGTGTGTGTGTGTGTGTGTGTTGTTTTTGTTAGTTTAGTTTGTTTTTGAAACAAAAAGAACATAAAGTTGGTTGGGAAGGGAGGTGGAGAGAAACAGAGGGCTTGAGAGAGGGACAAGAATACGATCGAAATACAAATGTAGTGTATAAAAATGTTTTAAGAGTAAAATAACTCTTAAGTAATAAAAAAGATTACAAACTAAAGTGGAGAGCAAATGAAGAAGATGCTGAACTCAACCTCTAGGCTCCACATGCATTGACCTACGGAGTCAAGTCTACCCTGGAACTTTTTATGCCTTCACATGAAGATCCCTCTTCTCTACTTCCTGAGTTGCTGGGGGTATAGGCATCTGCCACCATGGCCAGCTTTCTTCAGAGTCTATCTGAAACCACTTAATTTATCTGTAGTCCGAACTTTGAACTGAAACATTTCATATCACAAAATAACTCCAGTCCAGTTGTTTCACAGGGGAAGAGGCAACCCCAAAATTCCCTCTAATTTGTGGTTGCATGCCAGGAAGACAAGAGTTCACAATAAAGGTAAACTTCCAAAGTATCAGGTGACAATGACATTGTCCAGCTGCATCTCACTCACCAAAACCTCTGTGCTCAGGTGACTTTACTCCACCTCAGTACCATAAGAGACGTCCATCAAGGAACAGGAGCCAAGAGAACCACCTAACTCCTTTAGGAAGAATAAGGAAGGTCTGGGGACATGAGGTAGGATAAACATCCATCCATTCATGTCGCCAGCAGACGAGTACCTGCTTTCCCACTAAAGGGATTGTTAATGTTTCTTAAGTCCTGAGTTATCTTACAGAGTAGTAAAATGATCTGTCAACTTAAAAGGCAGTGAAAATGCCCCCACTAAGTTGATGGCTACAGTTACATTAACTAGAAAGTTGGATGTAAATGTAAAAAAAGGCATCATGGAATTCAAAAGGTCTCAAAAAAGAGCTCACAGTAAAAGAGGAACAAGAGACTCGGAGCTGGTTACTTACCTTTGACCAGCAGCTCATAGAACTGGGGCTCTATTGCGCCAACCGCCATGAACTCCCCGTCTGCTGTCTTGTAGGTTGTGTAGAAAGGAGCCCCGCCATCTAACATGTTTTGTCCTCGAGGCTGGCTCCACAGCCACGTGTGCTGAGTCTTCCACAGGAAAGAACTTAAGTATGCTGTTCCTTCCACCTTTGAGGAAGGAAGACACTTTATGGATGCAGGTGCTTAAGTAAGTATAAAGGAAGGATTATTTAGGGCAGTTAATATTTATGTAACTGCCTATTTTAAGAGGCATAACAATTATGTCTAACCATATAATTTCTTTGATATTTCTGCAAACCAAGGTAGAGAGGGTTGACGGGAAAATGCTGTTAGTACACTCAATTGGGGAAAGCTTGTAAGACTTAAAGGAACTATATATGTATTCTTTTCAAATACTGCCAAAGTGTTGATGATTTTTGAAGTTATGTAACAGTGCACAGACACTCACTGAATTATTATCTCTACTTCTGTTTGTGTGTGAGTACACAGAGGTCAGAGGTCAATGTCAGGTATCTTTCTTAACTGCTTCCTGACAGTCTCCTACTGAACCTGGAAATCACCAATCTAGATTGGCTAGCCAGGAAACCCCAGGGATCTCCTGCCTCTGCCTCCCCAGCGCTGGGATCACAGGTAATGCTTTAGTTAGTTTTTTAAAAATGCATTTTTACATGGGTGTGGGGAGTGTGAACTCAGGTCCTCATGCTTGGATACAAGGCACTTTACCAATTGAGCCACATATGTTAAAACTGACTTTGAGTATCTACACATTTGATTTCATTGCACACACACACACACACACCATGCCACATTGTAAAGGGAACTCATAAACCAATATTATTCCAACTTTCCTCCAAGTCTGTGATCTTTAATGATCACTGGTAGGTTATAAAATAAACATGAACATGTGAGTAGCAAACATTCTAGTTTTCAAAGTCCAAACACATCAGTTTGGAAGTACTACCCTCCCACCAGCTCCCTAAGTAATCAATGGGGATTCCAGTGCCTAGGTGTCATTATCACAGGGCTCAAACCTGAAGCCAAAAGGCACCTAATGCAAAAACCTATCCATTCCTGCAGGTTGTTTCTTTGTTGCTGTTGTTTGGGGCTTGGGGGGCAGTTCTGGAGTGAGCCCAGGGCCTTGCACATGCTCAGCAATTACTCTACCGCTAAGCTATGCCCTCGGCTCTCTTTTGGCTTTTAACTTTGGACAAGATCTCACTAACTGCTCAGGCCGATATAGATGTACTCTGGATCTTCATGGCTGCTAGCCCCCTGCCTCAGCTTCCTGAGCAGGTAGGATTATCTGTGCCATCTGGCCCTACTGTCTAAAAGTTTTACAGTTCTAATGATGCCAGTGTCCCCGGAAGAATCTTACCCTGAGGCTACCCACAGAAGGTTCCTCTCTAATAGCACGCATGGGATTCCTCATGTGCTGGCTGTGAAGCAAATGTAAACTATTTTTTCAATATAACCCAATTCTTCCTTTCAGCTTACAGTCTCAGATGCACCTGAATTCATGGCGAAGACATGTGTCATTGCCAAATCCAGTCACACTGTAGCTTAATGATGGGGACTACTTGTGCTCATGTAACTGGCCTAGCCACAGGTGACGCTTTTGTTTGGGGGATCACGTGAGCATTTTTGTATTTGTCTAAAGACCGATAGTGATTCACACACAGATATACATATGCACATAAGTATGTCGCTGCTTTAAGTAAACTTTATGTTTATCTATTAATGCTTTAATCCCGACAAATCAGAGTTCAGTCACATTCATTAGTAAAGTTTTTCCCTCCCCTTTTGCATAAATTTGAGCTTGTTATTAAAATACTCTGAAGGAAAACTATTGTTCTGTACAGATCTTAATTTGGGCTTGCTCGTTCAAAATCCAACAAGTTAGTGCCTGCTCTCTCCTCAGGCTTCACACCTGACAGACAGTTAACGGAGCAAATAATAAGCAAGCTGGGTTACCGGGAGCAGTTCCCAGGGGGAGTTCAGAATACCGATCATCTGACTTTCAGACGCAGGCCAAAGAGTGTGAAAAGCTGTCCGATTCCAGACTGAACCAGTCTTGGCACAAAGTCTTTCTGCTGTGCTTCGTAAATGAGACGCACTTAGTGTCACAGGAGGCCACAGGCAGAGACCCAGTGCAGCAATCCTCATCTCCTGGTGAGGCTCAGCAGTGACTACCTCATCACTCATCTCTCTCACGCTCTTCCCGCCATGATAGCTGCTCAGACAAGGGCCTGTGGCACGGGAAAAGGGAAGCCCACCACTGTCATGCTGTGGGCCCACAGCTGTTAGAACTAGGATTCTATTACACCAGGAGCCATGAACTCCCCGTCTGCTGTCTCGTAGGTTGTATAGAAAGGTGCCCCGCCCTCTAACAGGCTCTGTCCTCTAACAGAGACTGTCCCCACAGACACACGGGCTGAGGAGCTTAAGTATGCTTGGTGTAGGCAACTCACAACACCAAGGTCAGGTGCATTCCCTACAGTGAGCAGATACAACAAAATGGACCTTTTCCATAGTTGCCTTAACCCCACAGGTTTTAGGGGACAGACAGCGCTGTGATAAAAAAACAGGCTCCCTATCACTTGACGCCAGCCAGGACCAAGATTTCTGTTGCTAAACAGCAAAAAGCTGCTGGCCTGTCAGGAAAAGACATCTGCCTCACCTTAGGCAGGGTCTACAAGGGCTTTGACATGGTCGTAAAGTGACCCTCCCACACGGTAGGTCGTAAAGTGGCCCTCCAAATGACAGAGCTAAGAAACTGCCGAGCTAGGAGGAGAGTAGTCAGCGGTCACCCTGGGCTCCGCTGCTGCGTGCTATCTGTTCCCTGTCAAGTCTTCCGCTGGCAGCCAGGAACACGGTCCTCTAGGTCACATGAGCCAGAAATCTGGCTCCAACCTCTGTCCTTTCCTCATCGTGCATTGCCAATCATTAACAACCCCACCCCCACAATCTTACATCCGGTATCCCTTTAATCCAGTCCTGGTCTCATATTAAAGCACTAATTGCTTCAGAGTGTGCCCGTGTTTGCTCAGCAAACCCCAGTTAACTGCTCCCTCTACTTCCAGTTTTGTCTCCCTCAAATCTGTTCTCTCTCTGACCTCCACAGACCTCGTAGCCCTGGGCTGAACTCTTACCGAGGAGCTGTGAGAGCCCAGATAAGTGTCCAGGCATCATGACAATGTACAATCTTCCCCCTTAGATGGAATTTCGTTTCAATAGCTACTGTTTAAATGAACCATGGTCTGAAAATATTAACTAGAAAAGTCCATAAATAAGCTTTTTTTTAGTACATATTTTATGCTGTTCTATTTTTAGTATTTTATAACTGTTCTATTTTTAGTGTTGTGTTAACCTCTTACTGTGTCTAATTTATAAATTCTGTATGCAGGTATATCTGGGGAAAATATAGTAATATAAGGTTTAGAATTATCTTCAGTTTCATGCACCCAATGGGACTCTTGAAACATACCCCAGCAGAAGACAGGAGAAACAGTGCCCTCATCTAGACTGAAGGGAGAAATCATAGAGAAAGGGCCTCACAGGAAGGCGTGAGTGCTCATATACAACAGCGAACACAGAGAAACACGAAACTGAAGCATCTCCTCAGAAATGCAGCAGGAAGTCTGGACAGGAAGACCCATCATCCTTAGCATCTCTAAGGACCGCCTCCACTGGCTGGGGACCACTTCTGAAGCTCAATTTTGAAGGATGGTTACTTGGTAACTCTATTTTAATCACAAAAGATGGGAGGAAGATGTTGAAACACAGCACAGAAATCAGGTGAGTTTTTAAAAGCCAGGAGATAGGCTTAGCAGGTAAGGGGGCCTCCTGCCATGGCTGACACCCTGAGTTCAATGCTCAGAGCCTCATGATGAAGGAGGGTACTGACTCACACGAGCTGTCCTCTGTCCTCCAGATATATTCTTAAAACACTCACACAAAACAGATAAATAAATGAATAACATTTAAAGTGCCGACTCCATACGTGGCTTCAATATGGCATTCTAATGCATACAAAAGGGTGGGGCTACTCGAAAGAAAAAGATCTTTTGTCAGGCATGGTGACTCCCATCTTTAATACCTGCATACAAGAGACAGAGGTAGGTGGATCTCCATGAGTTCCAGGACAGCAAGGGCTATAGAGAGAGACCCTGTCAAAAACAAAACAAAAGAAACAAACAAACAAAAAAAAACACCAGCAAAGAAACAAAACAAAACCTCTTTGGTGACTTGAATTCCAATATTAAACCTTGTTGATTTCTTGTCTTATTCAGAAAGTTTTGAGACCATCATACATCATAGGGCAGCCCTATCACCCCCACCTCCCCCACCCAATTAATACTCACCATGTTCGCATCAATGACCTGACCTTGGCCAGAACGTGTGCGTTCAAAGAGAGCAAGCACAATGCCCAGTGTACACATGAGGCCACCGCCGCCAAAGTCAGCCAGGAGATTCAACGGTGGGTATGGGTTCTCACCACTTCTGCCGATCTTTGACAGAACACCTGCACCATGGACGACACATTGAACGCACCTCTAAATAAACACGTGAGCATCTTGGAAGTTCATTGACCCAAGTGAAAATGGTACACAGTGCTCTTCAAACTATGAACCCACTTAGTGTACTTACAAACAAGCTTTCCCTGAAGATAGGTGTCATTTGCTTTAACTTTTCCTCTCTATTAAATTTTCCTAAAGCCAAGTGGGGTGGCACACACCTGTAACCCCAGCACTCAGTAGACTGAGGCAAGCAGATGTAGATTTCTAGACCTGGGATAGATAGATAGATAGATAGATAGATAGATAGATAGAATATCATCCCAACTGACATTTTTAATATTTTATTAAAGTTTTCACTTACTAAGTTTTAGAGAAAAAATAATTACTGTCAAATTGTTTCCTGGCTTTAAAGCAATGTAATACACTTTCACTTTTATTAAAAAGAGATGTAAGAAAATAATCACACAAAAAAGGAACAGGAATTAAGTTTTGAAAAGATGAGAAAAGCCAGTATTATACTCTCTTCCCCCTCAATCTTTCAATACTGTCTCACAAAAAGTAGGAGCTTTGTTTCCATCAGTAACACACAGTTCTTAGACATCATAGAGTTAGGCCATTCTAAAACACATTCTCACAGGCAGATTCTAACAGAGTGATCGTGAGACCCGAAACTGTGGGCTTAACATTGCTCACAGAAGTCAGAAATGATGGCTCAAAATGATTCTTGGAGAGGGAATATTAGAATCAAACTGAATCAACTTTCCCAATATGTGGAGTGAGCACTCATCTTATTACCTTGCTCCTCATTCCCAGTAGGGACCCTTCTGAAAACTGACTCCCCAACTGTAGAAAATAGGTGTTACCCATTATTACCCATCAAATGAGTTGAAGGGGGGGGGCATGCAGGCACAGCTTAAGAGTGGCAGTTCAAATCAATCTGTTTTTAACAACTATGTTCTCTTTGCCAATTCCAATAAGTATTTATATCTTTACATTTTAAACTTCTTGTTAATCAGGGCTCAGGGCTAGAGGGATGGCTCAGTCATCCAGAGTGTGTACTGCTCTTGCAGAGGACCCAAGTTCACTTCCCAGCACCCACATAGCAGTACTCACAACAAATACTCTAGCTCCAGGTGACCCAGGACCCTCTTCTGGTCTCTAGAGGCATGTGCATTTACATTCATATACCTACACACATACACATAATAAAAAATAGTATTTTTTAAACCCTGGTCAATCAATGTAACTGCACTTCCTGATTTTGAAGCCAATTCAAAGTGTTTTAGAAAAGCATTTTCCAACATACCCGACAAAGCCAAGTAGTTGATGTCATGGCCAGCTGCCTTGGAGAAACTTCCCGACTGGCCAAATCCACTCAGCCTGGCATAGATGAGCTTTGGATTGTCCTTCAGTAGAGTCACTGGGCCAAGCTGGAGCTTCTCCATGACCCCTTTAGAGAAAAGTAAACAACTGTTTTATGGTTATTGTTTTTAAAGAGAGCAAGCGTCGAAGACTAGAATAAGTCCATCTACAGGGCAAACTATGAGTGTATTCTCACACGTAACACTGACAGTATTTGTTGTGATTTGGGTGAAAGTTATCATAATTTAGGAGTCATTTGGAGACACTACTGAACCACCCTCATCTTCAAATGGGGCATTTTAATGTTATGATATAATCCTTAATGTTACCATTACTGTCCTCAGAGACATCTGTGAGGGCTAAAAATTACATGCAAATATGCCTGGTGCCCCATTCCCATCCCATTCATTGTCAAACTTACTGGCTTCCTGGTATCGACCAGGCAGCAATGTCAGTAAGGAGCAAGAGTGGCTAAAATCAGTGACTGACGAAAACACAGGCACAGGGGATGCTCGGGGCTAATACCAGAGGAAACACCATTTTTAAACAAAGACTTGGTTCAGAGTTTGTGACAGTTACAAAAGCCTATGGACAGCCAGGTGGAGGTGTATGTCACCAAGCATGCAAGTCTACAGCTCGAAACTGTCTATAGTGCATGAAAACAGTGTTTTTGCACAGCCCATAGTAAACAAAGTGATCTTGAAGCTAGAGTTTGAGAGGACCATCATTCAGGGACAGGTTAGCAGGGTCAGTGGCTATACATCCAATGTCAAGTTTTCCAATCTATCTCTTGCACGAGAGATTCTCATACGGTTCAAGTCCCCCCTCTCCCCTCCCAGTAATTAATAAAGGCAAATATAGAAGAGTGCTTGGGGGAGTGGGGTGGGGGTGGTGGAAATCAAGCAAATTAAAAGCCTAAGGGGTCAGAGAAGCTTAGAGTCACGAGCCAGGAGCGAGCGGCGCTCGAACCCGCTGCGCGGCGGCTCACCGCGGCGGAAGGGCTCCAGCAGCACGTCCGCGCGTGCGCACATGCGCCGCAGCACCGCGGCTCCCTGCGGCCGCTTCAGGTCCAGCAGCAGCGAGCGCTTGCCCCGGGCCAGGAAGCTCACGTCGCCCACGGAGCCCAGCCGGTCGACGCGCACCACCTGAGCTCCGAAGTCCGCCAGGACCATCCCGCAGAACGGCCCCGGGGCCAGGCCCGCCAGCTCCACCACCCTGACGCCGCGCAACACCATGGCCGGTCCCGGGGCGAAAGCCGAGCAGCCAGGCGCCCTGTCCGCCCTGCACGACCCTTCTGACTTCGCATCCCTCCCCACCCCCGCCTCCCTCACGCGCCTGCGCGGGGCTGCCAAGGAGGCTGCGCGCGTGCGCACTTCCCGCCCACCCGCTGTCATCCCGGGCTAAAGTCTATTTGGCCGCTCTACTTCCTTCGGACACTCAAGTTCATGTTGAAGTCCTTGCCCTTGAGAACCCCGGCGTGTGAGGGGAGGGTCCCTCTCCCCTCTCCGGAAGCTCTCATGCTACCCGAACCCCTGCTCCCCTCCATCAGTAAGTGACTAAAGGTACTTAAGCACTTCACTATTTAGAACAATGTAGGGCGACGAGCACTTTTCCTTCGGTGGGCCACAGGGTGTCTCCCTTGCCGTCCTGGAAATTCAGTCTCCTTCTAGTTTGAACACGCCCCCTCCCTAGCTGCCTCTAGTTTGCAAAGGAAGGGATGAGGGTGTAGCTCGGTTGGTGGAGTGCATGCCTAGCTTGCGTGCCCGAAGGCCAGCAGCGCTTCCAGTGCCCGCGGTGTGGACTCCTATCATCCCAGCGTTTAGAAGAGACTGGGAATGTCAGAAGTATTGTTCATCCGAGGTTGAATGAAAGAACTTTAAAAGTGTTTTGGGTTTGTCAGCTTTCAGTTTTATGGACAATGAGAGTTTCGAGTTAGAAACTGTCTCAATCTTTAAAAAAAAGTACGACAAAACAAATACCCCACCCACATTTCCAGGTCAGTTTCTCAGTAGCGGGTGGAGCCTGTGTGTAGGTGGCCAGATGCAGTTTTTGAAAGCTCTAGGAAACTGAATAAAGCTAGACATGAATTCTAGAAAACTCTGGCACTGGTTCGTAACGAGTGAAATAATAAAGATAATAAAAGCAAAAGCGAAATGCTACGTAGTTGTAGCCAAAACTCGTTTAACCAGCTACTGAGTTTTAAGATAGTCCAGGCAGGGAATCTGTGCTCTCCCAGAATGAGCTTCTTCCTGCCGGGAGCAGACATCCTCTGCATGGTCTCCTATGCTCTCTGCTTGTCTGTTGCTGTCTAAGTCTAAAGTTCCCCCACGATCTCCGCTTCATTTCTTTGCACTTTGAAAAACTGGACAGGGAAGAGGAAATTACAAAGAATGGCATGGCTGACTTCCACACTGAGATATTAGCATTTCGTCAGAGTTTCGTCCATCCTGTTTCTCTAAAAAAACCAATGGTACAGATGTGGCTTCAGTGTACATATAGGATCATAGTCACATGTATCAAAGGTCTGAACCAGCACAAATCATTTCAAAGTGCCGTGTTATCCAGAGGCCCAGACAAAGCAGAGTGTACTAGGGAATCTCAACACTCCAGATCTTTCCACTGGCACAAACTGTCTTCTGTTAATCAGAGGAAACAATAATATAAATAATGCATAAACAATTGAATCAGATATATTTTTTTAAACAAAAGGTACTCATGAAGCATTACTTGTAATTTGTAAAAAAACTGCAATTTTCAGTATGATGACACATACCTGCAATCCAGCACTTGGGAGGTAGAAGCAGAACTATCAGAAACCCAAAGTCATCTTTGGCTATATAGCAAGTTCAAAGCCTACAAAGGGCTACGTGAGACCCTGTTTCAAATCAACTACATCAATTACAAACAAACAAAATATAGAAACAAACAAACGAAAAACCCTAAAGCAAAATGATTATATAGGTAAGAAGCACTAAAATTATACTTTTTTTATTGGTATGGGTGTGTTTTGCCCACATGTATGTCTGTGCACCATAGGCATGCCTGGTACCTGAAAAGGCTAGAAGAGGGTGTTCCCTGAGAGAACTGGAGTGGTAACTAGAAGTGCCCATGACTAGAAGGTGCCATGTGAGCACTGAGAATCAAACCTGGATCCTCTAGGAAAACAGTCAGTGTTCTTAAATGCCGACCCATCTCTCCATCCCCTAACATTATATTCACAAGTGGTCTAAATACCAAGTGGGAGTGCTCTGTTGGGTCAAAATAGGAAAATATGTAGGAAACTTGTCAAATGGTGTGTTTTATTACTATGTTTGAAAATAAAGTTGTAAGTCTAGGGTTTAGGTTAGTCATAGAATGTTCATGCTTCAGGTGCTGGGGTTGATCCCCAAAATTGCAAAACAGTAACAAAGCCATAAATATATACATAAAGTGACCTGGCCCTTTGCTGCCTGTGGCTGTTGAAATCTGCTTCACACTGTTACCACACTTGTAACCTACTATCCTCTGTGGGAAACTCAGAGAAGGCAGGAAATTGAATGGTTGAGTAGCACTGTATCTTGCAATTGGTAGATGTTTATCAACTCTAGCCACACCCTTTGGGATTTATATTCTCATTGGAATATACATTTACTTTGATTTGACTTTACTTTTTTTTTCTTCCTTTTTGTGGTAATGGGATTGAGTCTAGTGCCTTGTATATACTGGGAAAACACTTCACTACCTGGGATATATTTCCAGCCCTGTTTACTTTCTAGGTTGATTCAGGGTCTTGCCAAGTTGCCCAGGGAGTGTGGAATTTGTGATTCTCCTGCCTATGGCTCACAAATGACTGGGATTACAGATTTACACAATCCAGGATGGCTTTTTTATTTAGACTTCAACTCTTTCATGATATGCTTCCTTTATTTGTTTATTTTTTACTATTTCAAATGATCCAAATAGCATATAAAAATGTTCTTAATACATTAGATCAAATCCTAGAAGAGTGTGTGTGTGTGTGTGTGTGTGTGTGTGTGTGTGTGTGTATATTTTCATATATGCTTATAAAGTTTTTCTTGCTGCAGTTTTACCTAAGGACAGGTCAAAATCTTCTTCCAAGACACTTACTAGGTTAGTGGATACTCTGCTTCCTCCAAATACTTACTAAGTAGTGTGTGTATCTATATAATTTTTCTTATAAATACATGAATAATACATAAATAAAGGTGGTGATATACCGTGTAGCCTAATAAACTTGCCTGAGGATCAGAGGACAGAGCAAACCACTAGATTAGACATAGAGGCCAAACAGTGGTGGCATACACCCTTAATCCTATCGCTTGAGAGGCAGAGATCCTCTGGATCTCTGTGAGTTCAAGGCCAGGCAGTGGTGGCACACACCTTTAATCCCAATACTGGGAAGCACACACTCCTTTAATCCCAGGAAGTGACAGCAGGGCAGAGAAAGGTCTAAGGCGTGGAGAAACAGGAACTAAAGCAGTTCAGCTGAGACCCTTTCAGGTGAGAACTCAGAGGCTTTCAGTCTGAGAATCCGTGGAGTTGGTGAGGTAATAGGTGGTTGCTGTGGCCTGCTCTGCTTCTCTGATCTCTCAGCTTTCACCCTGATAGCTGGCTCTGGGTTTTTTATTATAAGGCCATCTTAGATTCGAACAACAAATCAATGTATGAATGTAGTGGTTTTCCCACTGCACTTACTCACTTATCATGGTTGTGGCTTTAACTTACACAGTTTGAAGCAGAACAGCAAAATTGGCACCAACTTTGTCCTTCTTCACAATTCCACAGAGATGTAACTGTAGTTCTAGGAGCCTCACTGTATGATTTTCTTTTCTCTTTCCTTTTTAAACACAAGCTCTCACCTTTTCACTCCAGGGAAGTACTTCATGGCTTCTCTTTGGCATGGTCCAAATTACCAGTATCACTCCTTTGTTGAGCAAAAGACGTGGTATGTGAACACAGGTGCTGTGATGTGAGATGATAACCATGACAGGCACTAATTGCCCAACAGGCTGGCAGCATATACCGTGTGGGTATGCAGAGCAAAGGTTTGTATTTTGTAGTAAAGGAATAGGAGAGCATGAGATCCCATTAGTGGCATACAATTAAAATCTTATGAATTTCTAAGATTTTCTGTTTAGTATCCTCAGACCTCAGTCAAGTGCATGTATTTGAAACTGCAGAAGGTATTACTTCAGAGAAGTGACTACTGTGTAAGTACACCATATGAGTAAAAGCACTGTAGAACCATTGATAATCATTTGGACCTTCCACCTCTCTTCACCCACTGGTACTAGTTTGCAAATGAGGTAATTTCATCCTCCCACAACCGAATCCATGTGCAGCTCTGCTAGGATGAAACTTAGAATGTTGGCATGGACACAGAAAGATTGCAGGTGTCTGATGAAGGCCCGTCTACTCAGAGATACCCAGGTCTTAAAAGGGAACCGCTAACCTCTGATGTCTTAAAGGATGGCGGGATGGAGTAACTGGGAGTGGAGTCTTATGAAGATGGGTGACCTTGCTGTGTGCACATCTCTCAGTTGTATGGCTGTCCACAGGGCCAAAAAAATAATATTTTTGCTTTACATTAACCACACAACTTGTAATTGTATGACAATGGTACTTATTAAGAACATTTAAAAAACAAACGTGTGATCACCAAGAGGGTATTTATTTCCACATACACTTATGCAGTTTTTCTAGCTACAGTCTCATCTAACGCTATGCCAGAATCGTCCTCCAAGACACTTAGTAGGTAGTGGAGAGTCTTCAGATATGAAATTTCTTTGGTTGTTATGTAATAGTCAAATACCTTTTGCCCTTCTGGGAAATGTTTGTGGCATTTGATCACAGTAAACCTTAACCTTGTGACCCCACAGCTCTGGGTGTAGTTGCACACACTAAATCACAAAAATATTTTCTTATAAGGCAAATAATGGCAAATGGATATTTACTTTAAAAGAGCATTAGGTGCAGATTCAGGAGGAGTTTAAACAAGTTTGTGGATAAAAATGATTAGGTCAAAGGTTGGACTGGACGTGGAAGCCAATAAATTATTCAGTAGTAGGACAGCCCTACTTTACTTCCATTGCCTCTAGCTGTCTGGTGAAAATTTGAAGGAAATTTGTGGTTTAAATGCATAAGTTTAAATTGTTGTAGAAAATAAATTAAGGGCTCATTAAAAAGAGAATTGATTATGTGATATTTTTCAGATAAACACCTCATTGATACATTTTAAATATGATTTAACACCAGGATAAACATATCACAGTGATACTTTCTTCAAAGAATCAAGCGGGTACTGAAGATGTAGCTCAGTAGAAGAGAACATGCCTAGCATGTACAAAGCCTTGGGATTGAGCCTCAACAACAACAACAACAACAACACACACACACACACACACACACACACACACACACACACACACACTTATGTATGTATGTATGTATGCATGTATTTGTGTATGTATGTATATATGGTTCTATCTGTGAGTGCCAACTTATGGAACATTCTATGAAAGTGTTTTGATGAGAAATTTAATCATTTTTTTGATAGATTCTAGGGTAGGGAAAGCTAGGCAAAAAGCAACTAGCACCTTCTATAACACTATGGCATATTAAAAATGCTTTGTGAACATTAGTCAAGTATGATAATAAAGAACATAACATCACTTTTATTGAAAACATTTAAGATGTGTTATTATGTGTCCCTTAAATGGAATACACTTATATTCTGAATCCATTAGTCTGCTTGTATAGACTTAAGTTCACAAGTCCTTCAACATAACATGGTGTATATAAAATATAAACATTTTGGATAATTCTCAAATTAAAAAATGTGATAACCTGCACTGTATCAGCTTAATCTTACCTCATCTGGTTGTGTAGAATCAAGAGAGCTTTACTATAGTCCAAAGAAAGCAATGGCAAAGAGAAGATCTGGTAAGCCAGATTTGATAAGCCCAGTTCTGGATTATGAGAAAATGTAATATCTGAAAATCTAAGCCATTAGAACTGAATATTAATTTACATGTTTGTTTATGTTTTTGAAGAGCAACCAATTATTTGTGGCATTGTAAATAATTTTACTATGACTAGAAGAACACAAAGCCACTAAGCCAAATTCTTTTTCCCAGTCTAGCTTTACAAGTGTTTCTCCAGAGAGGTTCTAGTGAGTCCTCTAATTCTTGCCCCAGCCCTGTCATAATCAGGCTAGTCTCTGAAATGTTGTGAAGAACAGTGGACTAGAACTTGGTTGACTCCAAAGCTGATACTACATTGAAACAGAGCACCAAAACTCTATGCACATGCCTCCTTTGAGGTGAACACTTATTTCCAGCCTGTGTCAGGTGACAATTCCTTCAGACATGTAGGGAAGAGTGAAGAAGATGCTGAGTATTTCCCAAGGTCATCTGGGAAGGTTACCTTGGGGTCTATTCTTCTGAGCCTCTGAAGCATCCAACATGGTTGGTGTACCAGTAGAACAAGTAGCAGAGTGACCAATATAACAGTTAAATAGTCCATATAGGACCCCCAATTCCACATCCCTCCAGTCCTAACAATCCTAGCTCAGCTACAGGTCTCCCCCAAAGTGGAGCTTTTGGAGCTATCCTATCCTTCCTGTCACTTAGTTTCAAAGAGCAGGAAGCCTGCGAAGGTGGAGAAGCGCTGGTGGTCCCCGTGGAGGGCACCGTTGCCCATTCTCAGCCAGACTTCATCCCCCTTTGCCAGCTTCAGCACTGCGTGGTTGCTGGAGGTGTCTGATTTCCCCTTCGTTTCATAGCTGGAAAGAAGGAGAGGGATGCACCACTTAGTCTTTGCCATGCAGACCCACATCCTGAGCATATTCTATCCCCACGTCCCATGCTTTAGGTGCCGTCGTGTGTTAAGTTCTCTAAATGGCATCCAAGTGGAAATAGCATGAACCACTTCTGGAACTGTCCAATAAAACATCCTCCTTTCTTGCCTCTAGAATATCAACAACAATTACTGCAATGGCCTTGAAAGCCATTTGTAAATAGCTGTAAATTCAAAAATTCTTGAAGATTACTATGTAGAAGAGAGCTTTCTTACTCCCACACAGACTGGAAACATACACCTGGAATTATCTTACCAAACCTCCCTGGACTGTTAGATGAGGAAGAAAGAAAGTTCTACGATATTTGAACCTTTACATAGAGTCCTTTTTTTTTTAAATGTGATGATATTTTATTTGTGCTCTAATAAACAAAAGCTTGCCTAGAGATCAGAGGAAAAAAACAAGGATTTTAAGTAAACACAAAAGTTAAGCAATGTTAGCACACACCTTTAATCCTATCACTTGGCAGGCAGGAATCTCTCTGGATCTCTGAGTTAAAGGCCACACTGGAAACAGCCAGGTGTGGTGGCACACACCTTAAATTCCAACACTAGCTAACCATGGAGGTCTGTGCAGACAGACAGGAATTGACAGAGCTGGGCAGGAAGAGGAAGTGATGTAGCTGGATAGAAAGAGCAAATCAGATGGCAGAACAGCAAGGCGTATAGGTGTGGGTAGACAGAAAGCTGTGGCTCTCCCTATCCCTCTGATCTCTCTCGGGCTTTCACCCCTATATTTGGCTCTGTAATTTTTATTTAATAAGACCGTTTAGAATTTTGTTTACAACAATGGTTTATTTTCTTTTTGTCAATCTGGAATTTGGTATTCAAGGAAGGTAACTGTCAACAACCAAAATGAAAATATACTTGATAACAGCTGAGCAGGAGGCAAAGTGTAAATAAATACTGTGAGCTGAAAAGATAAAGACTGATATGTGGTGGACTGAATGAGAATGGCCCCTCTAGGTTCATGTGTTTGAATACCTAGTCCCCAGTTGGTGGACTGTTTCATTTAGGAAGGATTAGGATGTGTGTGGCCTTGTTGAAAGAGGCGTGTCATGGGGAGGAGGGTCTTTGAGGTTTCTAAAGCTCATGACAAACCCAATCAGTCTCATAAACCCAATCAATCTCATATTCCTATATTCCCTCCCTCTCTCCTGCCAATTTATGGATCAGGATGTTAGCTCTCAGCTACTGCTCCTGCACCATGCCTGCTGCCGTCCATGCTCTTCAAGGACTTAGCCTCTGAAACTGTAAGCAAGCCCTCAGTTAAATACTTTATTTTATAAGTTGCCCTGGTCATGGTGTCCCCTTACAGCAAATAGAACAGTGACTAAGACACCATGTTATGCTTGGAAGATATTTAGAAAAAGCATGGTAACGTAGACCTGGTATGCACACACCACCTAAGACAAAGGATTCCAGAGAGGTAAATACTCTGCAGATGTTAGATGTTTCTTTTAAAAGATGAGTTTGGAGAAGAACAGGCATACTTGAAAGATGAATAGAGTCTAGACAATTAGCACTCTAACAAGGTTGAAAAACAAACAAACAAACAAACAGAAAGGTGCTTTTATAACTGTAAGAACTGGGACAAAGATGATGTGTTCCCTTTAGGAACTTTCACTCAGAGTCATACTCTACTTATCTCATAGAAAATGTTGCCTTTCTAACCAAACCTACTATTTAAAATGTCTCTTGGTAATAATGACTGCATTTAGAAAATGGCAAAACAATGAAGAGTCACAAAGGTAACAGGCTAACTGTCCAGGAAAGGTACTGGCTATGATTCCCTAACACGTCACTGACGGAGCAAACAGAGCAAGAGCCTTCTATGTCTGCAGAAGCCATTGCCAAAGACTCAGCCTGGGTTAGAAAGACTTGGGCTATTTGACTTTGTTCTCAGATTTCTGCCGGTAGGAAGTGGAGCATGAGAAAGCCCTCGGACAGAAAGAGCTACTTACTCTTTGCATATGACCATGGAGAAAAGGAGACAAAGAAGACCCTTCAAAGGATAGACTCAGAGGCCAAAGGGAAAACCAGCTGAGGGTTGACTCATGACAAGGACTATTCATCTCTGAGTTCTGGGTTTGAACTGGTGTCGGCTGTCTCCCACAAAGACCAAGACAGAGAAGTGTGTCCCAAAGGAAGGAGGAAGAGCTGGGTGGATATTTGGAAATCAGGAGCCTGGAGAGAGCTGGCTGTTCACCAGAATTCATTCTCTCCTTGTTCTGGATTTGATAGAAAATGTCCCCCACCAGCTCATGTGTTTAAAGACTAGGGGAGCTAAGAGAATGCTTTTGGAGGTTGTGGAATCCTTGGAAGGTAGATCTAACTGGAGAAAGTAGGTTATAACAGTATTCCCTTGAGTGCACATTGTCTCTGGATTCTCCTACTTGGCTTTCCCTGTTCCTGGGCCACTGAGGTATGAGGAGCCCTGCCACACACAGCTCCTACAAGGAGCTCTTTCTTGCTGTCCCTGCAGTGATGGGCTCAATCAGCCCTCCCTTAAGTAGTGTCTTTGCAGGTGATGGTCACAGAGATGAGGAAAAGGGGTGAGTGCCTTCCTGCCCAGGAACTGGACTAGTTTTTTGCTGCCCTCAGGTTGGTTAGGTAGGGCTGGCAACAGTGATTAAATTATCTGAATGCCAAATAGAAATGTTCACAGTTTGTTCTTCCTTCCTCCTGACTCTGGAAATGACCGGGACCAGTGAGAATTTAGAAGTCAGTTTTATGATGTCTACGCTGCTTCATCAGGCGGCATCCCTAAAAACAAAACCAGAAACAAAACAGCAGGAACTGGAGGCTGTGAAGACTACTAATAGTGCCAGGCTTCAGGCGAAGTGGGGAGGGGGGTCGGGAAGCAGAAGAAACCAGGTAGAAAGGGAAATAATGAGTTACGGAAAGGATCTGGGTTGTGATTATGAGGAGTGCTGCTGGTGATTTGCCCAAGGTCTCTTATCTACTTGATAAGTTCATTACTGTTCTTCCCAAACAGGCATGATATCCTGACCAGCTGGGGGATTCTCATGGAGAACAGAACTGCCATTAGGCTCTTCCCCGTCCGTGGACTTCCTCAGTTCAAGTGATGGCAGCACTCTCGAGACCTGTGATTGATGACATCACGTACCTGTACATGCTGAAGACTGTGTTGCCGTTGTGCATAAGGTACACGTACACTTCCTCCACATCCTCATGCTTCATCATGCTGAAGGTGAAGAAGTACACACCTGGAAAGGACAAGGATTTACTCATGTACTCATACATCGAAGATGAGTCAAGTGATTCCACACACAGCTTGGGTGTATTCTGTGTATTGTGTAGTTTCGTGGCCTGTTTATATGACTATACTTTCGTCTGCTTGTCTTAAAAGTGCTTTGATTTTTTGTTTGTTTGTTTGTTTTTATTTTTTCAAGACAGGGTTTCTCAGTGTAACCATCCTGGCTGTCCTGGAACTTGCTTTATAAACTAGGCTGCCCTCGAACTCACTGAGATCTGCCTGCCTCTGCCTCCCCAGTGCTGGGATTAAAGGAGTGCATCATCACACCCAGTGCTTTCATTATTTTTAACTCATCGTGTTTCCTATTTATATTTAGGAAGATTATAAAATCATTAAGAAAACTAGCCAAACATGAAATTAAAATGGACAACTACATTCCCCAAATGTAGCCAAGTATCAGAGCATAAGTAAATGTTCCATAGTTCTAAAGAAACCATTCAGGTCATTTCTCATGTGACCTACTGTTAATCAGTAAAATAATATTTAAATAAAAAATTCAACTTTAATTCAGCCTCAACACTTTGTATATTCTTACAGATTTCCATATTTCACATTTTGAACTACTAGCTATACAAAGAAAAAAACAGAAATATCTACACAAAAAAACCCTAAAAAAGCAATGGGCCATTCATGTTTCTTTTCTATAAAGATAGCAGCTCTGAAAATCCTTCTAATTTGAGTCACAGAAAAACAATTATGCTTTGTTACATGTAGGGGGTGCATATTTGATGTCAGTCAGTGATGCCCATTCAAATACCTAGAGACTGACTTATAGGTAGAAAAAAAGCAAAGACAGATGAAAATTAAAGGATTTCAAGAGATAGTTTGTATATGTCTAGTGTTTTACATTTTATAGGATTTCATTTTACACACACATAACAATTTTCAGTGCCTCCAGAAAATAGATTTATAATCGAAATGACAGAAAACACAGTAGTCTTCCTTTAAACATGATGATACTATAAATAAAACTCGATTGCAGAAACACTGTAGACGAAGCAGACTAAGAAAGCAGATGGTAAATAATGAGACTCTTAGAATTAGAATTGCAGAAGTGACCTGTGCCACATGCATATGGGACTCTCTCCAAGGAAATGTTAGGAAACACACTTGTGCTCTGGTTCACAGACCTTTGTGTTGTAACTGCCAAGGTGGGAAAGATGGTCATCAGTTGGTAATCACTGGTGAGGTTAAAAAATAAACAGGAAGTATAAGAATTCAAATTATAATTATTATCATCAGAATGGAGTCCAGACAAGAGAGCTCAAAAATCATTTAACTATGAAGTCATTGAACTCAGGGGGCCATTGACCCAGGACAGCCAGGCACGTGTCTATGGCACAGATCATGGTTTGCAAAAATTGTTACAGGAAACTTAAAGCCCTCAGAGAAAAATCACAAAGTGATACTGACTGAAGTGTGATAAAAAGATTCTCTCTTTGGTTGCATGTGTTAGGCCATTTCTTACTTAAACAGAGTGAAATAAACCAATGCACACGTTAAAAGCAAGTGTGTAAGTTTAACATGGCCACTACATTCAGTGGAATATTTTTTTCCTATTTATACCATGGAGGGTAACAAGGAAAGAAAACTGAAAAACTGTCAAACCTACACAAAACTAGGACACTGAAGAAAATCAATACGCTTCAAGTATGTAAAGGTGCTGCCCAAAGCAGCAGGAAGCTGGAGAGGGCTTCTGGGAGCAGCAGAAAATAGATCTCAACCCTACCAGGAAAAATCTACTCCCTAATGGAGAAAGGCCACTCTCAAGTGCTGAAAGACAGTACTGGGATCAGCTCTAAAGGGGCAGTTTGCTAGGAAAAAAAAAAAGAGAGAGAGAGAGAGAGAATGCAGAGTGTTTCTGTAGTGGCTGACAACAGGATTTGCCAGTAATAACCAGGTTCCTGAAAGCCAGGGAGCTTCAATGCTGGCTCAAGTCTTTCTCAGGATGTATGGGGGCACAGGGGTGTGGGGGGAACAGGAACCATGGCCTTACAGGAGAAAAACACAGAGCAGCCCCCCTGAAGAACCTTGTTATACCCTGTTCTGTTGGTATCCCTGGGAGACCTGCTCTTTTCTGAAGGGAAATGGAGGGGCAATGGATCTGGGGGAGGTGGGGAGGGGGATATTGGGGAAGTAGAGGGAGGAAACTGCATTTGGGATATATTGTATGAGAAAAGAAGAAATGCAAAGAAAAAAAAATCAGTCTCCTGGCAGCGAGAAGAGGCATTGAAATGTCACACGTTCAAGGTTGCCTGGGTTCTTTCCCAACAATCTCCTACAAAAAGCTGATCTAGGAGAAGCCAGTCCACTCAGTCATCAGCGGCTTTTTAAAAGTGGAAAGAACAGCAAGAATTATCCAGTGGATGACTAGTACTGAAAGGACATGTTACCCTATACCAGATGGAATATATCACCAAACATGTCACCATCCTGAGCTGTAGATATACCAATAAAGCAAATGGTGCTATTCTAAAGCAGAATTCAAGAACTGTGGTAGAAATAGCCAGTCCAGAGAAGGAACCCAAAGCTGGGGCATTGGGAAATCCTGGTTATATTAATTATTTTACCAGTAGTTGTCACCAAATCCCTGACAAGAAGCCGTTCAAAGGGAAGAAAGGGTAATTCCAGCTCATTTTTATTCCCCATGTTAAGAGGAATGCAGTTATCATGGCAGAGAAATGGTGCCATCATCAATATGACATGTGACTCACTGCCTCTGCAGCCAGCAAGCAGAGGACAGACAGGACATGGGGCCAGACTCAAAACCCAAATTTTGGCCTTGGTGACCTACTCCCTCCTACAACTTCCACCACGCATTTCCACCTCCTAAAGGTTCCACGGCCTTGCAAAACACAGTGCCACCGTCTGAGGACCATGTGTTCAAACACGACCTTACAGGGGACATTTCATGTTCACCCTCCACACTCTGCCTCAGGCCTCCACAGGCTCATGGCTGTCTCACAATACAAAAATGCATTCATTTCTGTTTTTAAAATCTCCATTGTTTGTAACAGTCCCAACTCTGATCACAAATGCCAAGCATTCTCTCCTGAGAATCATTCTCTTAACTGTGGGTCTCTGCACAGGTCAAATCCAGATTGCATACTTCCAACAGAATGACATGGAGTAAACATTCCCATTCTAAAAGGGAGGCACAGGAGCAAAACCGACTAGGGCAAGCACCAACCCTACAGCTCCCAGTCTGGATCTGGGGTCCGTGGGAGAATTATCTGGCCTTGAAGGGCTTTGGCTGCCCTACCCTTCCATCTCAGCCACCTGTACCAAGCATACATGGCTTCTCTCTTAGGGCACATCCACTCTATGATGGCAAGTTTCCTTGCTGGAAAGCCCCAACTTCTGTTGAAAGTCATCTCCAACATTTTGTTGAAAGTCATTCCCAACTTTTGTTGAAAGCATCTCCAACATTCTAGAGACTCCATTGCAACTTCACAGCTTCATGAAGCAGCCCCTCCGGTCCTCTTTGTAGGGGCTCTGACCTTGCACACATCAGATGGTCTCTGAGGCTCTCTGGAGCCTTGGTACCAGACTGCAAAAGACTCCATGACCTGTTGAATCTGCCAGCATTAATGTCTGCGAAACCAATACCATGAGAATGCTGCTGCCAACTTCTACAGCCAGCTCAAAATAGAGTCTGGCCCGCCTTGCATCACTGCTGTACAAGCCTCTAGGTGCCTTGGAGGCTGAGCCTGGGAAAACATCATTTTCTTTCCTCTGTTCTTCTCTCCCTTCTTTATTCTCATCCATCCGCCTTCCCACCTCCCCTCCTGCCTCTCTGTCTTTCATTCATTCTCCCTTTCCTTCCTGTGCTTCTTCTTTTTCCTTTCTTCTCCCCCTTTCCTCTCCCTTCCATCCCCCTCTCTTCTTCTTTCCCTCTCCCGGCTCCCTTTCTCTTTAATGGCTTCACTCATCCATGTTTACATCTCACCTGATACAGGGGCCCCAAATCTACCAGTCATGACATCAAAGAAGTTTCCGATGTTGGTCTCCACACTGCTGAAGATAATGCCACTGTTCTGATTGCTGAAATGAGTTGCTAGAGAAGCCATGAACGCAATCTAAGGAGAAAGCGGGGGTCAGTCCAAATCTGTCTTAAAGAAAAACACTCTTATACAGGTAATTTTATTGCAATGTTATTTGTGATGGAAAGTTTGAATATAAATAGCAAACAATAGATTAAGAAGTGAATAAACTATAATAATTTAATGTGTTTTATGCCATATAGATACTAACCTGCATTAACAGTTTCTAAACGTATTTCAAAAACTACTAGTCCTTAAAGGATACTTTTTTAAATATTAAAATTCTATTATCAAGTAAAACTGGAAAAATTTGGATGAAGTTCTCAGGCTGTAGTATTAGATGCATGTTTGTAGATTATATTATTAGAGAAACTGACAATAGAACAACTTCTTACTTTTGTTCACCTGGGGAAATATCTTTTCATGCATTAATTAAAAAGTAGGCAACACTTGGCCGGGCGGCAGTGGTGCATGTCTTTAATCCCAGCCCTCTCAGAGACAAAGGCAGAGGCAGAGGCAGGCGGATCTCTGTGAGTTTCAGGCCAGAGCAAGTTTCAGGATCTACAGAGCAAGATCCAGGACAGGCACCAAAGCTACACAGAGAAACCCTCTCTCGAAAAAAACAAACTCAAAAAAGTAGGCAACCCAGGATTATTGTGACTTACTATCGGACTTTGTTAAGTGTACCTATGTAAGTGGAGTTATTCTGTAGTCAGCCTGAGAAAAGCATCCTTGAGAATACCCATAAGCGGCTAGCAAGATGGCTGAGCAGGTAAAGGTACTTGCTGTTAGGCCTGATGACCTGAATTTGATCCCCAGGAGCCACATGGCGGACAAAGAGAACCAACTCCCCAAAACTTATCCTGTCCTATTTATTTTTACAGTGAAAGGGTCTTGTAAGAATCATCTTTAAAAGGCAAAAGAGAGGTTTGTGCTACCAAAAATATAGACAAAGTGGTTAAATAAAATCATAAATCTGTTTGATGATTGGAAAAGCAAATTTTCTAAGCATAATTTTGCATAAAATAAATATCAAGTAAACTGGGACCAGAAAATTCGAAAGCCAGAGAATCAGTTACTGTGAGCAGCCCCACCTGTAACGTATGACTAATCCCTTGTGTTTAGGAAACCTTGAGGGCCTCAATTCAATCCATAAACATGAGCGAGAACAGTTACTCTAAGAAACCTGTTCCCTGCTCCAACCGAGAGATCCTGTGGATTGGGGGATTATCTGTCTATTTGGGTCCTGTTTTAGTTAGGTTTCTATTGCTATGAAGAGACACCATGACCATGGCACCCCTCATAAAGGAACACATTTAATTAGGGTAGCTTGCTTACAGTTTCAGAGGTTCAGTCCACTATCATCATGGCAGGGAGCATGCAGGCAGACATGGTACTGGCTACATCTGGATCAGACGGCAACAGGAAGTAGACTGTTGCATAAGGCTTGGTTTGGGCGTATATCTGCCCACCCCCATAGTGACATACTTCCTCCAACAAGGCCATACCCACTCCAACAAAGCCACACCTCCAAATAGTACCACTCTCTATGAGTTTATGGGTGCCAATTTCATTCAAACTACCACAGGTCCTAAGATAGGAGACTGAGTCTGAGCTTAAATATGAACCTCAAATTTCTGTGTCCCTTAAGTTGAGAATGAGGCATCATTATTGCTCCTTTATGGCTCCTGCCATTGTTGCTGTTAGTAGTACTCTAAAACTAGAATTTGAATAATTAAGAGAGTGTTAGAACAACTCTGTCTATCAAGAAATGGTTTTACTCAGTAACGCTATTGGAGGAGATTTGAAAGTCAATGACAATCCTTTGAAAATAAACAGTAGGAGTGAGAATAATAAATTCTTTAATATGTAATGGATGTTAATTCCCCTTCTTCATGAACTTTTTAAATTAAATTTTAAATTTTAAAATTAAAATATGATTTCATCATTCTCCCCTGACCTCTAAAATTCATGGCCTCTTTTTTTATTGTTTTGTTGTTATTGTTTGTTTGCCTTTTGAGACAGGATTTCTCTGTGTAACAGCCTTAGCTGTCCTAGAACTCAGCTTTGTATTGAGTTGGCTTTGAACTCACAGAGATCAGCCTGCCTCTGCCTCCTGAGTGCTGGGATTAAAGGCGTGTGCCACCAAGCCTGAGCTTGTGGCCTCTTCTTAAAAAATTAGTGTTGTTACTTATATAAATGCACAAATACATAAATATGACCCGCTGAGTCCATTTAGTGTTGCATATATGCATATATAAATATAAACACATATAAGTATATATACATATATGCACATGCATGCACACACACAGGCAGAGACACACACAGACATATAAGTTTTCAGGACTGAGCACTTGGTATGGGATTGTTGTGGAATAATGCTTTTGTATACTGGTTCAATAAAACGCTGATTGGCCAGTAGCCAGGCAGGAAGTATAGGTGGGATAAGCAGACAAGGAGAATTCTGAGAAGAGGAAGGCTGAGTCAGGAATCACCAGCCAGACACAGAGGAAGCAAGATGACAAGGCAGAACTGAGAAAAGGTACCAAGCCACGTGTCTAAACATAGATAAGAATTGTGGGTTAATTTAAATGTAAGAGCTAGTCAGTAATAAGCCTGAGCTAATGGCTGATCAGTTATAATTAATACAAGCTTCTGAGTGATTTGGGGAGCTTGGTAGGACCGAAAAACCTTCGGGCTTCATGGGATAACCAATTAGGGGGCTCATCCCTGAAGAACACTACATCTCCTCTCTCAGTGGTTAATCGCCTGTAGCTCTTTGTTTAGAAGTGGAGCCTAAGAGATTCATTCCTCCCATCCATGTTAGCATGTCTCTTGGTGTTGTTCAGACAGCCATGGTTGGAGTTTCGAGAGTGCCTCATTCCTGTCATTGCTAAGGAGATGATCTCACAGCTCTTCCTGGTCCTCCAGCTCTACCAAAGTCCTCCTCTGCTGTGATGTCCCCTGAGCCTTCACTGTGTGGGTTGTGTAGTAGCTGTATCAGCTGGGGCTGGCCACCTAATAATCAGTTGTTCTCTACATTTTGACCAGTTGTTTTCAAAAACTTCTGAAGTCTTCCATAAAGCATGTGAAAGCATCATCCCAAATGATAGTATTTGTCATGTTAGGGTAAAACAATTAACAGACAAAATTTAATGATTGCTCAGGTGTTCCCCATTGAACTGCCTGTTCTATGAAAAGACCATCTATATGTTCTGTGTTGCTAGTTTTCATATATCTCTAGACCGTCATAGAAAATGCTTTAGCTTAGCTAGATGGCCTCCTACCCTACTTGTTAATTTTTATTGGCACATGAATCCCATCATACTGAAATTACTAAACAGCATTCATTACAAGTTACCTCCAAACCCCACAAGAATCAGTTCTAATAACACACAGGACATCTTATTTTACACTTAAAAAACAGGAGCCCAGGAGAATGATGCAATGTACCCAAGAGTAAACATCATGACATTTGCCCAAATAAATAGCAGTTTCCTCTGATCTTTCAAGCAAGAATGGCTTTGTATACCAGTTCTCAAAATGTCTCTTCTGTTTACAGAATTTTCTCCCAAATACTTAATTTTAACCACAAATTGCTCTTTAAGGAAGACACATTAACCAGATACAACCTTTACAACAACAAAAAACCCTAGTTTACTGTGTGAATATAGATGTCTTCTAGGAGAATCCATTTTTAAATATTAACAAAAAACTAAGCTAGACTTAATAATTTTTCTGAGTGACCTAACCTCAATATTTACAAATTTTAGATGTTATAAGAAAAATTATGAAGATGAGTTAAAAAAAACAAAGAATGCATCCAACTATAAATGAGTTATGACCATATAAATGGATTTTAAAGCTTCATAATCTGATCTAGCCAATTGAATAACTCAAAAAAATAAAATGTCTCTAGTGAAAAGAAGACTCTGTTGTAAAAAGTTTAAATAAAAATTGAACTATATGGGGCTGGGGAGATGGCTCAGTGGTTAAGAGCACTGACTGCTCTTCCATAGGACCCAAGTTCAATTTCTAGCACCCACATAGCAGCAACTGTGTGTAACTCCAGTTCCAGGAGACCCAACACCCTCATACAGATGTACACACAGGCAAAACACACGACATAAATAAACTATAAAAAAATTGAACTATACAATCTGATTTAAGAAAAACAATGTTAATATACATACATGAAATTTCACTACATAATGTGACAAATTAGCAAATAAAATATAAGTAGATGCTTAACCCTTCCATTTATATGTTTAAATGTTTTGGAGCAACTTGTTTAAAACCCTCATATTTATGGCTGTTTGGTCCTATGAGGGACTCAGAGTTCACGCTCGATAAATACCCTTTCCTAAGAATGTTCTCAAAGCTATGTTTGAGATGTTTGCGATGCAGATGTCCTGCCATGTCAATGAGCAACGTGAAACTGAGATTTCAAGATGAGTGAAGGCTAGTTTACTGGAGCCTTTTGGTCCCTGGTCCCGAATGTTCAGGCAGCGTTAGAAGTCCCCCGGAGATGTGCAGAGGGTGGTTTACCTGCAGCTCTGGTGGCACACCTGGGTAGCCCTTCTCTCCTTTGGGGCCATGCTGCCCCCGCTCCCCTCGAGGCCCCAGATCTCCTTTGTCTCCTTTCTCACCTTTGGCCCCTTCATGGCCAGTGGCTCCGTTATTTCCATTGTTTCCATGGTTTCCTTTAAAAATCAGAAATCATATGAGAAAAGTGATTCACTCCTACCACAGTGTATTTTTAGACAAACACAGCTCCTGCCTTCAAAAATATCCAAACTCAGTTGTAAAAGGAGAACATTAAACAACCCTGACCACAGCCCTTTAAAGCGCATCACATGAGCTCTCATTTACTGGGCTCTGAAACAGATGCCAAGACTCCCAAGCATGCTTTTCTGTAAAGCAAGGAATGAAAGAAAGACTTGCAGAAGACCCACCATCACATTATTATTAAAAGCAGATGAGACCAACAGTCAAAATACCCAGCAGTGCTTGAATGGCTAGATTTTATCAATGGTACATTTTATTACATTATGTATTCATTAAAAGATTTTAAATGATCAATGTTACAGTAAACATCAGTGATACTTTTATTTAAGGTTTTAAATAAATAGGGAAGGCATAGCACTATTTCAGTTCGAATCAGTATATATTTATATAGTATATCCATAGGGAATAAAAAACTAATTCTAGTTATTATCTACAGTTATTTATAGTTTTTTCTGATTGGATGAAACATGGGTGATTTTGTGTTGTTCTATATGTTTTTCCATCTCCTTCAAATCTTCCACCAAAGACTTGAAGCAATTTTGTAACTAGGAGAAAAATTCATACAGTAACATAACTTTTCAAATCAAGAGTCAAGTAGTAAATGCAAAGGTTCTCTTCTCTGCTCAGACCAATTCTGCACCCATTTCTTATTTTCATCTTGGCTAACTTCAGGCTCTTGTGCATTTTACTTGTATGTTATCTTGGACAGGGCACTAAGTCAGGCTTGCAATGCTCTCAGACCAATGAGCTTTGACTATTGGGTTAAAGTGTTCTGTTACAAAGGTACTTTCTAATGGGAAACACTGAACCAAAGCCAGTGTGCCCTGTAACCTCAGAGGAGGTCACCAGGACTAGAGATCCTTTGTTTCCTATCATTGGCCCTGTGAATGGATGCCTTTGATGGACAGACAATGACATAGGCTTAAACATAGGATAGGGTTTGGGGTTGGTTTTTGTTTGTTTGTTGTTTGTTGTTGTTGTTTTTCATTATAAATTTGGTTTCACATGAGAGGTACAAAAGAGTTAATTCAGTTTTTTGTTTGTTTTTTTGTTTTTTTGAGACAAATTTAGACAGGGTTTCTCTGTAGCTTTGGAGCCTGTCCTGGACTAGCTCTGTAGACCAGGCTGGCCTCGAACTCACAGAGATCCACCTGCCTCTGCCTCTGCATGCGCCACCACCACCTGGCCCTGATTCAGTTTTGATAATTATTAACGTCAATGGGGGAAAGTCCAGGAACACAAATAGACTTCTTTCAGAAGGAACTCCTCATGGGTGGGGGCAAGTAGAAAGGCCTGACCTTTGCCCACCCAGTTCATTATAGTTACCTCTAATAGAGTGACCCTGAACCTAAGCAGCTGGAACAATAGAACACAAGTTGTCCATGGAACTAGAGCAGTGGTTCTCAACCTGTGGGCCATGACCCCTCTGAGGGTTGAAAACTTTTCACAGGGGTCACCTAAAACCACCAGAAATATCCAATATTTATAGTATGATTTGTAACTGTAGCAAAAATAGTTACAAAGTAGCAATGAAAATAATTTTATGGTTGGGTGGCCTTATAGCATGAGGGACTGTGTTAAAGGTCACAGTATTAAGAAGGTTGAGAACCACTGGTCTAGAGGGATCTGATGAGTTCAAGAACATTCACTTTCCTGTTGTATGTTGCTAGAGCCCAAAATATATCCATGAGTTCAAGGGAGGCGTGGGAATCAACTAGAAACAACAAAGATTGGTGAAATTAAAAATTAAAAAAAAAAAAGCCTAAGCCTAAAATGATGCAGAAAGTGGATGGCAGAGCGAAATCCAGCAAGCTTTCCTTTCTACCTGCCTCCCTTAATATATTTTAAGAAAGTTATCACGTGTTATGTAAAGTACACTATGGCAGAAATACTGGTTGCTGTGTTTTAGATAAATGTCTCCCCAAAGCCCATATGTTAGAGGCTTGTTCCTCATGGAAAGTGATGTAAACTCCAAGTGGTGTGGTCTAGGTAGAGGTTAGAGGCTACTGAGGACATTTGGTCTGAAGGAGGTTGTAGGAACCTGGTCTTCTCTGGTCTCTCACTTCCTAGCTATCATGAGGAGAGTGACTTTGAGCCACCACGGATACCCCATCATGAGATAGTGCCTCACTACAGGCCCATTAAGTAGTCTCAGCCAGCCATGGAAGAAACTTCCAGAACCATGAACAACAGAAACCTCTTCTCTGTGTAAGTTGGTTATCTCAGGAATTTGCAACAGTAGAGAAGGTGACTAGTACATAGGTACTAAGATGGGTCTCAATTCTCAGTAAGGGACTCTCCACAGGCTAATGAAGAACCGCCCCTTCTTTGAGTCTCAGTGGGCATGCCTGAAGCGTCTTGGATTCTCAGAGTAGTGTAGAGAATCAACGCTATAGAGTAGTGTTCCACTTGACCTGACCTAATGAACCCAACTCCCCTGCCAAGTTCTTTATCTTTGCATTTCCCATGCATGCGCAGTATGTGTCAACCTGGAGTTTGCTCTTGGCTTGTTATTGACAGCCTGTTATTGAAATTGCAGTGCAAACTGTGTGTCCTTACCCGGAATGCCAGGAGGGCCTGGAGGCCCAGGAGGGCCCTGGTAACCACGGAATCCATAATCTCCATGACAACACTTGCTGCAGTCTGGGGGCAGTCCTCCGGTTTGTGGAGACTTGAAGAGGAGGGAAAAAAGAAACTTTAGGTAAGGATATTTGAGAGCACTGAAGAACTTTATAACTTCCTGTGGCCTTCACCCTTAGATAAGTTTACCATCACTCACAGTCACATCAGAAAAGATAGTGTGGGACACGAGGAATATCTGTGGCATGGGTGCTTGGGAGGAGTTAAGGCGAGTGAGTGATCCAAGGAAAGGCAACAGGAATTCCATGCAGTTGTGTCTTGGGGTAGTGTGAGAGCTGGCCTGTGCAGACAACAGGGGTAGTCTTGGACAAGCCTATGATAGCAAAAAAGACTCTCCCTCAAAAGAGAACCCAGAAGCCTCTTCTCTCTCAATACCCAGAAGTCTCAAGTACAGTTAGACTACAGTAACCCTCAAAGCTAACCACCACCAACTTCACATAGTTACCAAACACCACACTCCTGATGATGACTTAAAGGTCTTAGGAACCCTGTAACCCCACCTTCTCAAACCTCTAAAGCATACAAATCATTGAGGAAACAAAGCATTCTTTAGTCTGTACATTTACTTATTTTCAAATTTAAAAGTAGAAATACAGTTATTATAAACAACAGCTGTTTTGAGATATACCTGTTCATCCTTGTTGAATGACTAGTTAACATATGCATTACCTCACTTCCTTTCCTGTGATGAATACGTTCAAACTCTGCTCTGTTGGCAGTTTTCAAGAATTCAATATGTTGTGTTAACTGCATTCATCCAATTGATTTTTATTATTTGCACCTTGAGCAACTTTAACTTTGTTATAAGTATTTAACATTTCACACATTCTTCTTCTAAATTTAAATCTTACTGTGTGAACTAATATTTAATGAGCACAAATGGGCACCACATATGCTCACCTGTGACTTCCAATAGAATTCTTATTTGTACAAAGATGACATTCTAAAGTGTATTCTTGCTGTGAAGGACCTGAAGACCTAGTGAGCTGGCTGGTGGGAGAATCACAACTTGGGAGATCTGGATCCTCATCTGCGCTGGCAACTCGCCTTCTAATTGTGTCATGCAAAATACTTGTGGAAACTTTCCTAGACCCCAGTTATATTCAACAGTTTTGAAAACAGCACATTGTTGCTAAGGGCTTCATTGTAAAAAGAAAAGGAGGGGGGATGGAGTGGACAGAACAGAGGACAAAGACGGGGCACGAGGCAGGGAAGGAAGAAGAGGAGGAATGTAGCACTCCAGTTTTCTCTGCCCCCAGACCTCCTCCAAGGAGAAAACTGGAAGAAGGCTTCCCATGACTACACATCTACACCTTACTTGTATTGGTTGGTCTCATAGGCTTCATCTCAGTCCTTCCTTCTCCCTAAAGTTTTTCTTAAAACTATTGAGGTAGTAGCCCATCCTGGTCCAAGCCTTCTGTTGCCACAGCTCAGAACCCAGTGTTGAAGGATCAAGAGATAGATCCTGGAAATAATTCTTAGTTCTGAGTCTTCCAAGCCCAACCACAGACAGGTATACATTCATATTGGCCAAGTAAAAACATAAACTAATACACTTGGTCGGAGATGAAGACACTTGGAGATCAAACACCACAGCCAACTCCACCTACCACACATCTGAGAAGTGTGTTCATCGTCTCCTGGTATCCTTTGCTAATGTGAAATACAGGAATAAACCCTAGGAATCTAGAGTTTTGCCAATGAAGGGTTTCATGGAATGGGGGGGGGGAGGAAATTCCTTGTGTAAGGACAGAATGGAAATACTGGAATGTTTAGGACTGTTAGAATAATCACTACCCTGGAACCAGTGTCCCTGCTCAGTTCTGTGTGGCCTTAGAAAGTCACCATTCCCAGACATCAGTCTGAGTTAGCCCTGAATTTCCTTTCTAGTTCTAAGAATGCAAGCAAAGATACTATTATGTCTAACTTTCACTAATAATTGAAAGACCTTTAACTTTTTGAAATTTTAAACAATTTTATTGCATTTCTTTCTTTCTTGTACGTGTAGGATGTAATGTGACACACATGTGGCCCTCAGAGGACACACTTTGTGGGTCCTGGGAATCCAGTTTAGGTCATCAGGCTTGACAACAAGCGCCATTGCCTGCTTGAGCCAGCTCAGACAAGAGATAGCCCTGATACTTGCGTTTGTAAATGTCTATATCTGAACACAAGGAAGTGGTGTGTCTTAGTATCCAAGCTGACAGGCATAAGCGGTGCATGGTCAAGCTATCTGGGGTAACTCCAGGAGCACAGAGCCGCCATCAGTGCAACAGACAGACTCCTGGTTCTCCTAGTTGAGTGCCTCCCAGGAACCCTGCTATGATGTTTCATCACATGTTCATCCCTCTGGCCTTGTCTTTCAAGGTCTAGTTCAGAGAAACAAAGACAGTGCAGCAACTAAGGAGGGAGGGACGAGGGGAGGGAGGGAGGGAGGGAGGGAGGGAGGGAGGGAGGGAATACATTGGGTATATTTGTTAGTGGAAGGTGTGTGCTCATGAGTGTGCATGTATGCGGGGACCGGAGATCACTGTTGGTACCCTTCTTCCACCAGTATTTTATAAGTCAGAATCACTGAATCTGAAGCTCTTGCATTAGCTAGGCAGGCTAGTCAGTGAACTTCAGGGATCTGCCAGTCTCAGCAGACCCCCGTCCCACCGCAGCACTGGGTTACAGTGTCCAGCCACACCTGGCTTTTTAGGTGAGTGCTGGGAATCTCCTCAGGCCCAGTGCTTGCATAGCGGGCTGACTGAGTCATTTCCCCGGGCCTCTCTTGAGGCTTTGGACGGACTCTGAAGTTGGACAGGATATGATTTAGACATTTTATTCTCACTAAGGAAAAATTTGCATATGGGAAGTCACTATCCACAGCCTCTCAAGTTTATCATATTCCTTCCGAAATTGGGTAGTTATGCACTGGAAGCATGCAATTGAGCAGCTGAAAAAAAGTGGGGTGTCTGCAAGACAAGCTCCACCCATCTGGCAGAACTGAGTTCTACTATTAATGATGGAGAAAAAGAATCCACAATTCTTTTCTTGGAGAAACAAGATGGGGGGGGGAAGGAAGAGGGATGAGGCTTTAGTGAAGAAAGTGCCAGGAAAGGAGGATGTAGATGTGCAGACTCTTCCAGGTCCAGTCCACCACGGACTCCATCGCCAGCTCCCTTCCTGGTACGCAGATCTTACTACATCACCGCCGTGCTATCACAGACAGAACTTTCAGGAGCAGAGTGTAGTCTAGACTCCTTCACGAGGTGAGGGTCCAACCCTGGCAGACACTCAGATCATCCACAGTCTCCTCCAACAGCACAGGGCCCCAGCCACACCCAGCTGCTCCTGGGCTCCATCAGTTCTCAGTGTGGCACAGGTTTTTGTCTAGTACTCTTTGAACCTCTGATGTGCACAACAATCTTTTTTTTTTTTTTTATCTCTTCTCTTTGCTTTTTTTTTAAGGCCCAGTAACTAACACTATTCTTTTTTCCCCAAGTTTTCTTTGTACATTGACCTTGTTGACCACACAGAATTTAATCAAACTTAATAATTTAACAAAAAAGACTGGTTGGATATGAGTGTGAAGTTCAATGATTGTCATAATGAAAGCTGTTGCTTTGTATACTAATTTTAAAACTTAATAAAAAAATTAAAAACAAATAAAAAGATTGAAAAATGAATGAATGAATGAATGAATGAATGAACGAACAAATAAACACAGACAATATTTTGTTCCTAATAGAGCACTTCAGAGTGGCTTGGTGATAGAGGCTTGGGTGTGTTTTGGGTCTCAGTCCCCATCCTACAGCTTGAAAAAGTCACAGCAGGGAAGTGCTTGGGGAGGAATTGATGGGGAAAAGGAGAATCAGCATAAAGAAGAGGATGGGGGGAGTAGGAGGAGAAGGAAGAACTTTGAGTGACCCTAAATTCTGTCTGTGCATCATCGGTACCCCACTTGTAGAGGAATGGTACCAAAAGCTTCCAGGATGTTCCTGGCTGGGTCTTTATCTGAAGATGCTTCGGGAATCCAGGGCTAGACTAGGATGTGAGGTAGAGCAAAACTATATTGGGATTTCAGTGGCCTGGTTGGTGTTGTTGCTAGGAAATAATCTAAGACAGCCTATAGTACCCCACTGGTCCCTAGGAAAGATGCCATCCATCAAGATGGACTAGACACAAATTAAATGAGGATGAAGGTCATTAAAAAGTTAGATGAAGACCCTTGAAGCAAGCATCTTTAGACAGAAGACAGTCTCTGAAAGAGACATTCTTTTTGCACACCCCTCTTGACAAAGCCCCACAGAGCGACTTGGGAACTGCACTGTGTGGTCCGGTTACGTGTCTCAAGCTTATTCCAGTTCTGCTGCTTACTCTGTGTGGGATCCCAGTCTGACCACAGAACCAGAAAATCAACCAAGACTTGGTGGTGGTGGAGGTGGGGGGCAGGGTTGCTTAGATGGCGGCCATGTGAAAAGAAGCTCCAGGAACGTTACAAAGCCTCCAGTCCATGGTTCTTGTGGTGACATACACTGCTTCAAAGATCATGGAGTCCAAAGGACCCTCCTCTCCTCTCTATCTAACTTTATTTATCATTTTTCATGCTTGGGCTCTAAGTACAACGAAGTTTCTCCCTGCTTTTGATGAAACTGATGTTTGCTGATTTGTAGTTAACTATGCCAAATACCTTACTCATTCCTACGTTACCAAAAAGACTTAAAGAAATGTCCTCCAATGCTGAACTTTTGCCCCAACAAATAAATCAAGTTCTGTCATTAGGAGACTGAGTTATTCAATAGCTTGTAATTTAAATATGTAATCTTTTGTTTTGTTTCTTTTCCTTTTAATGAGTTAATTTGTTAAGAAGAAAATGTCTAAACAAGAAGGCTTAGCAACCTCAATTGCTACAAAACAAACAAAACTAGAGGGAAATTTTGCAGCAAGTTCACAAACCAAAGTAAAGCAAGCTTAACTGTTTTTTGGCAGAGGCAAAGGGCAGCTTCTCCCTGCTGGGGAGGATTAAAAGGAGCCCAGTTCTCTTGGGATCAACAAATAATTATCTCCAGCAATGCATCTATCCACATGGGTCAGCCTTTCTCCATCAACAGAGCAATCAAAATAACAACAGTAATAAAGTCCCAACACAAAAGGAAGCTGACTCCTCCAGCTCCCCATTCTGATGGGACAGTGCCACTCTGTCCCAGCACATCGTGCCAGCAACTAGGAGTCCCTGCTGGATCCCAGAACAACCCCAGAGACACCCACAAACAGCAGCAATGCTCATGCAGTGCTGGTCTTAAGAACCATGGTTAAAACAACAGCAACATCAGTCATTCAAGTTTGCAAAGAAATCCTTAGGAGAGAATTCCGAGTACCTGGCCCCAGAATGGGTTGATCTGGGCTAGGTCCTCTACCTCAGGGTCTGGAAGCTCATCTGGTCTCATGGGTTTTAGGTCTGTAGAAGTGTTATTATCCACAGTCCCAGTTTTAGGGTGGCTCCGCTCTCTCACTTTCTCCCTCCTGGAGCCGCTACGACCAGTCTGCTGGTGGTGGCTCTGCACTATCCTGGCCACCGCGTTATTAGCTCTTCCGCTCACCTCCATGTATTCATCTTGACACAGGCAAAATGGGAGGAAAAGCAGAGCCAGCAGGTGCCACCAGACGAGCTGCCTCCTGAACATGGCTCACAACAGAGCCACAGAGTCTCTCTGGGAAGCCGATGGGGGCTGTAGGTGCCGTGGTCGCCTCAGGCAAATGCCAGGTCTGGTGATGAGAGCTGCAGCCGGCTGGGTGGTTTTATACTTTGGGTGTGTAATAAATAAGGCTACAGTCATGCCAGAGTGACAGCAGCCCTCCTCCCAGACAGAACAGCCCCCATTCATCACATTCCTGCACCACAGGCAAGACAGTTTGTGTGCACGGCGTCCAGTTGGTGGGGTTCATAAATGTCACACCTTGGCATGCTTTTTTGTGTAAGAAAATGTACACAACCAGCTGGAGACAGAGACTGTGTATCTAGTGGTTCGCTTACATGATTAGACATGGAAAGGCTGTGCATTTGTGGTCTAAAATGACTTTTGGAAAAACCTACCCTTGAGCTTGCCAGGGAATCCAGCTCAACTGTATCAGTTCCTGCAATTACAGCAGGAACCCGTTCAGGTCAACGGAGGGAGGTCTCACTCTGAACAGCACAGATTGCTCTTTCCCACTTTGGGCCACAGCAAGCAGCGCATTCTCTCTTCCAGGGACCAGCAGGAGCCAGCATCGGTTACCTGACAAAGACTGATCACGGGCAAAGGCTGAGTTTGGCTGAGATGTTTCACCATGCTAAACTTTACTTTCTTCTTTGCATCTCTAAAAGCTAACGCTGAACACCAGACGATCTAGGTTCTTGCTAGGTGGAAATACAACCTACTTTCGTGTTAAAAGACATTCTTCTCAGGCTGCTCTCTACCTGTGGAATGTTGCTGAGCTATACCAAGGAAGGGTGGAAAACACCCAACCAAATATACTATTCTGAGGGCTCAAAATCGAGAGAATTATCATTCCTTAAAGTTTCTGTGCTTATACTGATTAAACCAAAGAACAAATAAACACTCCTAACCTCTTTTGTGATAATAAATTTAGAGAATTGATAGTGTTGCCGTTAAAAACTGATTTTTTTTTTTCTTTGAAACAGGGATTCTCTGTGTAGCAGCTCTGGCGGGGCTGGAACTTGCTCTGTGGACCAGGCTAGCCTTGAATCACAGAGATCTGCCTGCCTCTGCCTCCCAAGCACTGGGATGAAAGGCACACATCACCACCCAGCTAAAAATTGCTTCTATTTACAAATCATTCCATTTATTACTCACTGATCAGAAGGTTGTTGGCCCTCCCCCTTGAGACTTGCTGTGATCGTGGGCTCTCAAAGGGCTAGTGTCTGATCTGGATGCTCAAGGGCAGCTATAGAAGACAGTCAAGACAGTTTTCTATAGAGAACCCAGGGTCGCTTACTGAGCAGCCAGAGAAAGTGAGGAAGGGGCTGCCACAGCTGCCCTGTGTCAGCAAAGGGCCTTGAGAACTAAGTGCTGCCTCTGAATGGTGCATGCTACTTTGGCCAATCCATGGCCTGACCGACTGTCTCCAGAACCCACACGGATCCAAAGAAAATGTTGGAGAGCCAGTGATAGAGTTTTCCCATGTCATAAAGCTAGATCACAACAGGGGGCTGGGTGTCATGATTCCTCAGCAGGCAGTTCTCACTTTCTGGACAGAGATACCCCAGTTCACCAGTGTGCTAGCTGCGTCTCAGCTTGTCTTCCATGGGGGCGTCTTTGAGTCCACACAAGCATTGTGTAAATGTAGACAGCCTATCAGACTGTGGTCCAGCCTGAATTCTCTCAGGGAACCCCCTCACAGACCCAGGGGCAGCCCTGCAGAGCCACTGCCTATCTGAGGACACATCAGTGGTGAAGGCTCAGCTGTGGCTAAGAAGGAGAGCCCAGGATAGTGTCTCAGTGGGATGCTCCAGCCTCAGGGAGGCCTGGAAAAAATGTGACAAAGCAAGAAACAGCTGTGAAAACTAGGTCACCTGATTCACTGGGGCTCTAAAAGTGGCCCCTAGCTTTCTCCATCAGGCATGCGCTGTCCGCTCCATAACTATAAATCATCTTCTATTGACTTGCAGCCACAGCAAACTCCTCATTAGTGTTTCATTCCTGCCGTCCATCCTGGTAGTTCTCAAACCTAGCTGCACATTAAACTAAACCCAGGGGCTTCTAAAAATACCAGTGACTTGGTCCTACTTCAGACCTTCTAGTCAGACTCTCCAGGACACTGGAACACCAGGAGTTTTTCCCCAGGATGAGTGCGGGCTATGAGTCATTGATCCATACTCTCCTGGACTTAAGGAGAATAACTAATAATATCATGATTTGTTAATGCCACATGCCAGCCAAATACTTCTTTAGTTTAGTTCACTGACCTCTCTCTTAGCAAACTTCTCCATTTTGGCAGAGCAAAAATTAGATGCTCACAGAGGTAAAGTGGCTTGTTTGGTGTCACACAGTGGGATAGGGGTGACTGGGAACAGACCCCATTGGTCTCCTATTCTGGATTCTCTGTCTCCTACAAATAGCACAGGAAGATAAGATAGGCTACCAATCCGTACCTGCCAGGGAGCTGTTCATAACCATGAGGGGTCCCACGGTGTCATGGGTTAATTGTGTGCACCTCAAAGACAAAAAGATGCTCTAAAACCCCCTATATTTGTGAGTATGAATTTATTTTGAAATATTTTTTCATAGATGATCTCAATAAGATCATTGGAGTGGGCCTCAATCAAATATAACAGTTCTTATTAAAAAGAAGAAATTTGAACCCAGGGACAGACATGCACATAGGCAGAGTACCATGTGAAAATGAAGGTGAGGATCAGGGCAATGCTTTTACACGCCAAGGAACACCTAAGATTGGCAGCACACCAACCCCGGGGTTGAGCAAGAGGCACAGGGCAGACCATCCATCCCCTCAGAGCCCTTAGCAGAAACAACTTCACCGACATCTTGATCTCCGACTTCCAATTTCCAGAACGTGACATGATGATTCTGTCTCTGTGGCAATTTACTACAGCAATCTTCAAGTGAATAAAGATGGCATGTGTGGAAAGTTGAAGAAAAATTAAGGCTCCAGATAGAACAACAGTTCTGTGTTGTGTATTACAGCAGGCTAGCTATGGTTGACAACATTGAATAGTCTATTTTAGCATAGCTAGTAGAAAATATTCAAATGTTTCTAACATGAAGAAATTATAAATGTTTGAGGTGATAGATATGTCTGTTACTAGACAAGATATGTATATATTATGTGCATATATTTCATTTTGTTAGCTATCTTCTAAGTATATCCAATTACTATGTGCCAATTAAAAATTACTTTTAAAAACCTGCAGACTCCTCAGAAGATGCTGTACACAAATCCATGCCCTGAATGACCTTGGGCTTCACTGGGCACTGTGGTGCACTCCTTTAATCCCAGCATTCAGGAGGCAGAGGCTGGCAGATCTCTGTGAATTCCATGCCAGTGTGTTCTACAAAGTGAGTTCTAGGTCAGCCAGAGCTATGTAGTAGGGTCCTATTTCATAAAAAATAGGGAAGGAAGGAAGGAAGGAAGGAAGGAAGGAAGGAAGGAAGGAAGGAAGGAAGGAAGGGGGAAGAGATGGACAGATGGATGGACGAAGATGTGGACACAAGCCCCCATCCCTAACCCAGAACTTATCTCTAGTTGATAACTACTTAAAAGGAAAATTTAGTTTTCTCAAGGGCATCTCAATGGAGAAACAAACTACCCTTAAGGGGAGGCTGTATGCCCAGAAGTAGATGACCAACAGGAAATGAAATCTAAAGCATCATTGGCGCTCCCTTGTCTCATAATATCTTGTCGGGCTTTTAAAAAAAAAAAAAAATTATTCATTTTTTCTATCTTTTTACCCACAGGTCCTTTGGGTATATATTATGGCTTTCAATTTAGTGTTTTTATGGGATTCTTGAGTGTACAGATGAGTGGGTTTCTGTCTCTGTTTCTTGTGCCTTTTCTTCAGTTCTTTTCCTTCTGTTGGTTTGCCTTGTCCTGTCCTGACACGTTAGTTTTTGTTTTATCTTATTACATGTTATTTTACTATTATAGCCTGTTTGTTGTCCAATGAGAGACAGAAATGGGGTGGATCTGAATGGGAGGGGAGGTGGGGAGGAACTGGGAGAAGTAGAGGGAGAGGAAACCATAATCAGGATATATGAGAACATCTATTTTCAATAAAGGGGGGGGGCTACAGACAACCACCTTACACCTGAGGAGATGGTAGTTTGATAATTTAGCCAGGTGCACAAGTTCAAGGATGATGGATGACAAACTGATTCACCAAGTACCTGATATTTCCATTCAGGTCCTTTTCCCTTTACTCTTAAGTTTCCAATTAACTTTGCTTAAACCTTAGTTTATTGTTAAATATTACTTGTATCATCTCATACATCTTTCAAGATGTCTCTTGTACCTGATGTTCAAAAATGCAGATGTAGTTATGATTATTGCCTATGGGTTAAGTATCAACAACATCTGGAATCTTCCATCTCTTTGTAGAAGATGAAGTTCCAGTTCTGTGTAGCTGGCTTGGGCTCTGAAAGCTCCCAGAGGATGTATGAGGACACTGGGCTCCTAAAATATCAGGACTTCTCCCTGCATCCTGGTTGCATTTCCTCCAGCCCCAGCCCAGGATGTTGGACAGCTTGTAGTTCAAGCAGCAAAGATGTAGGTGCATAGGAATATATGTGTAAAAACCCAGTCCCATAGCTCAGCTTTGCATATTGGAGGCAAATATTTGTTTAGCCTTACAAAGAAGGCTGTTGTGAGATGTGTAGGTGCCCTGTGGCCTCCCCTGCTATGCTCCAAATGGCCTGGGTCCAAAGAGATCAGTTATGGTCTGGCAGTAGACAGTCAGGAGTTGTGCTGGAATCAAAGTCTCTTTATATCAGGGCCAACTTAAAGAGTAGCTAATGAAGGAGACTATCTGGCTGATTTTCAGAAACACTTGATGAGTAACCCACATTTCCCTATCCTTTTGAATAAAAAAAAAATACTCCTTGTACACAGTTGGGTGAATTCAGAGATTCTACAACCAAGGCTTTATCCCTTTGATTAAAAAATAGATGTATTAACTACAAGCAAAATTCAAATCATCCCTCAGAAGTGGTAATCTAACTGTGCTGGGCATTCATATCTAAACGTTTAAGCCCTCTCCAATTCTTTTCCTGAGAAGTTTTATTTAGAGAAAAATTTTAAAGAATGGAATCAGGGCGTTTCTAGATATGAAATATTTCCATCTGCAGAAAAGGCAATCCATGCATGCCAGAAGACTTTCACAGTGCTGTCTCTGTTCGTTAAAATGGGACAAAAGCAGGAAAGGAGCATGGAAGCATGTTGGTCAGCGAGTCAAAGGTGCCATCACCTTGGTTGAATTACATGGTTCTGGGAGTGACCTTTCTCTGGCATGTGCAGGAAACTCAGCATCAGAATCCAAGTAACGGATCTGTCTCTATGAGGCAATGAGAATGGATATGCAAAGACCAGCCCAGCAATTAAGAAAATTCATTTATAATGAAAAGCACAATTCCCTGTTGACTACATAAGTCACACTATTTAATGAACAACAGGTCCTCTGTAGGCTAAGAAGCCAAATTCTGATTAGAAAAGTTTGTGATGGGCATAAGTGTGTGTGTGTGTGTGTGTGTGTGTGTGTGTGTGTGTGTGTGTGTGTAAGGGAATTTCTTGACTGTCATCAAGCATTTGTGTCAGGCAAGGACTACACAGAAAAACAGAACCATGCTTGGCGTTTCAACAGAAAGAGTTTAATAGAAGGAACGTGTTTGCACACACAGTCACAGTGATGTTGTTATCTGAACTTAGAAACTTGGAGAAAGGACTTTGGAGAAAGGTTTGTGGAGGAGGGTGCAGGCAGAAGTTTCTGCCCTGCCTGGTCCCACAGTTGTTTAGTCCCAAATAAACACACAGAGGCTTATATTAATTATAAACTATTTGGCCTATTGCCCAAGCTTACAACTAACTAGCTCTTACGCTTAAATTAACCCATAATTCTTGTCTATGTTTAGTCATGTGGCTTGGTACCTTTGCTCAGTCCAGCATCCTCATCTTACTTCCTCTGCATCTGTCTAGTGACTCCATGACTCTGCCCTTCCTCTTCCCAGAGTTCTCCTAGTCTGGTCCCCCCCCCCACCATACTTCCTGCCTGGCTACTGGCCAATCAGCGTTTTATTAAACAATTTGAGTGACAAATCTTTACAGTGTACAAAAGCATTGTCCCACAGCATTTCTGCCTTTTATATTTTCAAAACAAAACCCCTAAATCTAATCTCCTTTGTTTAGCTTTTTTCCCCCTGACCATTATTCATAACAGTTTATAACCAACATTCTAAACAAAGACAAACATCCATAATCCATTTTTTGGGGAAGGTAGGCATAGTTTTCTAGGCTACTTTCTGCTGATTGGGGGTACTGGTAATCTTATGGGGACCCAAAGAAAATTTATGATTATGGTCAAGTCCTGACTGGAGTAGTCTGTGAGGCTGGATCATCTTAGCCAGCAGTCTTGAAGTCTTTCTGAATGCAGAACTCAAAGTAAACTGCAACAGAGGCTCTCTGAAATGTTGGATCATCTGGATCATCTGGACCATCTGTTTCCACTGGAGATTTTTAAGGGGGTCTTGTTCTACCAAACCATATTAACCTGGAAGCAATCCACGGGTTCTCTTCTGTAGAAACAAAACTAGAATCTATTTTCCAAAGCAACATATCCTTAGACTCAAGTTTTGAAGTCAAAATACCTTTAAATGTATATGTTGGTTTAATTTACTGCCTTTATAATCAAATGTCTTTCTGCAGTTAGTTCATTAACAGTCAAAAAATTCAAAGAAAACACAATAATATACATAATCCAGACTCTGTGTATTTTCCATCTTTACATGGCTTATTTCTTTTATATTACTTATACTGTCATTATACTCTTATAAAGTTTTTAAAGACTTTATTTTTTAAAACTATTTATTTCTTTATGTAACTGCCTATACTCCTTTTCCTTTCTCTTCCAAGCCTATGTACATTTTTACACACACTGTAAACCATTTAGAGTTTTTTTTTTCCATCTGAATCTGTCTTATTGTATATCTGTAATCCTTTTCTGACCGTTGCTTTAAACTGCAGCATGTATAGAACCAAAGTGGCAGCCCTGGCTGCTGGCTCTACCCTGCTTGGCTTTTCAACACAGCACAGGTACCAATGAGTCACGCTTACCTCCCCAATTCTGGGAAGCAATATTAAGTAGCATGCCTGTGTTTTTAAGTCTGTGGAGACTGGGCTCTCAAGCCTCAGGCAGTGGCTGGAAGAATCCTCTCTGTACTGAGGCATGTGAGAGAGACTGCAGAAATCTGCCATGCAGATTAGCTCATGGCAGCTGGGGGCCAGCTCCATCTCTCAGGCAGCTGTCAGGAGTTGAGTCTCTGAGCTGCTGTTGGCATGAGCCTGTGAGACCAGGAAGCCCAGTGCAGCTGTTTCTGTGCATTAAGAGTCCTTTTTTAAGCTTTATCAGGTCTATGTGGATCAATACCTCACGGTGAGTGCCAATTGTAGATTGAAGTTTGGGATATGATATAGAAATGATTTTTAAAAAGATAGATTATTGAATTATTTTGATCCAAAAAAACAGTATTTTGTTAATCTCAAAATACTTTACATTGATATGGATTTTGGTTTATTGATATAAATTTAAGGCCAATTTTGTTATACTGTATGTGTATTTCTACTCTTGTTTAAGGTATTATGCTTATGCAACTCATTTAAAATTGTAATGTATAATTGAGAAATACTAATAATTAGTCATCTATGATATTCAAACTTATAGTCATGTTATTTAAGTTTTCTAGGTATACAAAGATATATTTCAATTAGGTAATCTTCAAACCCTTCAAAAACCTACAGAATATGAAACAATTAAAATCAGGACATTTAAAATGTTTTAAGAACTTAGACATTTCTGAACAGTGAGACATATCTGCTCCTGGCAGCACCAATTACTTCAAATAAGATTATGAGTATTGAAGAAATTTATTATGGAGTTTGCTTACAATATGGAAAAGGCTAGTCATTTGAGCAAGAAACTGCTCTTTCCTGGACTGCTTGACAGTATGTTGTATAAACTGGATGTAAAGGACACATAGGAAAGAGACCACTGAACTTTGCCAAATCAAGGAGAGATGGTCCTTCAGGTTCTTTCTTCAACAGAAGAAACTGCCAGACATTCTGCAGGACATAGCAGAAGGTGAATGATGAACTTTGCCAAAGTAGGCAAGACAGTCCTTCAAATTTCCTGATTCACTGAAAAGTCTACCAGATACTCTAGGCCTGTAGGCTGAAGATGGATGCCCCAATATTTCAGAGGAACTTTGGCTGACTGTCAAGACAGCCAGATGCCTCTGTCATTTCTAGAATTTTAGAAGTTGCTTACAATGCACTTCCTATATACCCAGATAATATTATATCCTTCTGGGGTCTTTGATGGAGTTGAAGACTAGATAGCTGTAATTACAGTTTTCCTTAGTCATGATAAAAGATAATTTAGATATAAAGCTTTAGACTCAAAAAATAGGATAGATGATAGAATATTTTCTAATTTTTCCAAATACAAATAGACTAGATATTGTAACTATTAATTCTTGCTTGATAACTGTTTTTGTTATATGTAATTTTACTATGGTAAAATGAAAATCTTCCTTTTTGATTAGACAGAAAAGGGGAAGTGCTGTGGGATATTCTTTTTGTACACTGTGAATATGTGTTGCTACCATTGGTTAATAAGGAAGCTGCTATGGCCTATGGCAGGGCGGATTAGAGCCAGGTGGGGAATCCAAGAAAAGATATAGGCAGAAGGAAGGTGGCATCAGGGGAGATGCTGAGCACTGCTGGGGGAGCAAGATATAATGGGACACAGGTAATGCCACAAAGCCACATGGCGAACATAGATTAATAGAAATTGATTGAATTAAGTTGTAAGAACTAGCTAGCAAGAAGCCTGAGCCATAGACCAAACAGTTTGTAATTAATATTAAGCCTCTGAATTCAGGTACTTCTGTGGATATCTGTATGATGTGAATGTGTTGCTCTGATAAGTTAATAAATAACGCCAGACGGTGGTGTCACACGCCTTTAATCCCAGCACTTGGGAGGCAGAGGCAGGCGGATCTCTGTGAGTTTGAGGCCAGCCTGGTCTACAGAGAGAGATCCAGGAAAGGTGCAAAGCTACACAGAGAAACCCTGTCTCCAAAAACCAAATAAATAAATAAAACATAAATAAAGTGCTGATTGGCCAGTAGCCAGGCAGGAAGTATGGGTGGGACAAAGAGAGAGGAGAATTCTGGGAGCAAGAGGGCTAAGTCAGGAGATGCTGCCAGCCACCATCATGAGAAGCAAGATGTGAAGGCAGAAGTGGGAAAAGGTACTAAGCCATGTGACTAAACATAAATAAGAATTATGGGTTAGTTTAAATGTAAGAGCTAGTCAGTAGTAAGCCTGAGCCATTAGGCCAAACAGTTTCAGTACTATAGCATCTGTGTGTTTATTTGGGTCTGGGTGGCTGCGGACCAGGGCAGGACTAGAGATAATTCTAGCTACAGGGTACCGGCAGGCTAAAAAGGTTTATCCGGCTACGGGAGGGCAACTATCCAACTAAAGATGTCACCTGTGTTGGGACCCAATGAGACACACTTTGGAACTGTGAACAGGTGCAGACTTAGGGCCTATGGTGACTGCCAAGTTGAAGGCCATTGCTTGAATGACGCAAATAGCAAACAAAAGAAACAACAAGCGTCTTTGACTCTGTTTACTGTCTAGCATCTTCTGGTACTCCACTAGTTGAAAGAGAAACTAGGAATTTTGTGGAGTCTAAGTCTCTACATCCTAGATTGGCATTTTGAAGCCTGAGTTAGAGCCAGGGAACTGCTGCCCATTTTCAATGACCTGGTATGCCAGCCTCTTCCCTGGGAATGTTCCTGCCACAAGGAACCGATGCTCTGGTTCTGGCAAAGGATTGGAGACGCATCTGCCAGGCTTGCCTGTCCTACTTCACTTTCATGAATGCTATTCAGGTCATTTCCATTTTCATATTTAATTTGTTTCTCCACACAGAGGACAATTAATTATTTATACAAGAGCTTTAGTTTTTGTATAGTCCCCTAGAACTTCATCCAAAACACCTCCCTCAGAAAGCAATCCCAGCTCTACAGTGCTCTTTCTTCCTTCCTTTCTTTCTTTCTTTCTTTCTTTCTTTTTTTTTTTCTTTCTTTCTTTCTTTCTTTCTTTCTTTCTTTCTTTCTTTCTTCTTTCTTTTTTAAAGGGTTTGTCTGTATAGTTTTAGTGGCTGTCCTGGATATCCACTCTGTAGACCAGGCTGGCCTAGAAGTCACAGAGATCCGCCTGGCTCTGCCTCCTGAGTGCTGAGATTAAAGGCATACGCCACCACCACCTGCCCCCAGTGCTTTTTCTCTTGGTTACTTTCTGTCAACTGGTTGCTCGCTCCACCTCTTGACCTCTGGTTAACTTTATTTAATCCCATTTACAGTAAGCAAAAAGCTCTTGGATTAAAGCTGTGTGCTAGGGCTAAGCCACACCACAACTAGACACAAGTTTGTTTGTTTTTTTCCAATAAATAAAACAATCAGAGTCCACAATGTGATCAAATATCCTGCAACATTGTTTGTTATTTTAGTGTGTGTGCACGTGCATGTGCAAACATACACATAGGCCAGAGACATTGGAGCCCCCTGGAGCTAAAGTTATAAGTGGTTGTAAGTTGCCTAACATAGTGCTAGGAAATGAACGTGGGTTGTGTGCAAGAGCACTGTGTGCTTTAAACCACTGGCCCATCTCTCTAGCTCACTTTCTCCCAACCCATGAAATGGTGCCACCCACATTGAGGGTGGGTCATCCCAATTCAGTTAATACAACCTAGGAACTCCCTCACTAATATGCCCAGATGTTTGTCTCCTAGGGGATTCTAGATCATGTCAAGGTGACAGTATTGACAGTCACAGACACTAACATAACCTTTCCATGCCTGGCCTGCTCAGTGCCAATTCATTCACTGAGAAATGGAGGTTGACTTCTATACATGGAATTAGTGTGATGCAGGCTTCAGTGAAGCCAGAAGCAGGACCCTTATTTCCCAGCAAGACTGTGCTATATCAGCTTCCTAGTCATTGGAAAGCAAACTGTATTCACTATAAAGGGATACAAGAATTTTTTCAGAGATCTTCCTATTCTACAGAAAGATCCAAGCTTATTCCTCAAAATGGTAGACTGCTGTCGTCAGAAGTCTTGTATTAATCAGGGTTCTCCAGCGAAGCAGACATAAAGATACATACACATATACATATACATTATATTATGTAAATATAATTGTTCCTGTGTGTGTGTGTGTGTGTGTGTGTGTGTGTGTGTGTGTGTGTGTAGAGGAGAGACAGAGACAGAAACAGACATACAGACAGAGAAAGAAAAGAAGGCAGGAAGGAGAGAAAGAAAGAATGAAGGAAAGAAAAAGAAAGAAGAAAGAGACAGAAAGATTGACTAATTTTGAGGAATTGGGCAAGGTTCTATAGAGGAATAGAACTACTAGAATACAAATGTGTGTGTGTGTGTGTGTGTGTGTGTGTGTGTGTGTGTGTGTGTGTGTGTGTTATAAAAATGGTTTGATGAGTTAGAGAGAATATTGGTGAAATTATTAAGGCCACTCCATGTAGTTAGAAGCGTGAGGACCTAAGTTCAGGCCCCCAAACCCATGAAAAAAAAGTCCAAATGTGGTGGTGCATGCTTATAATCCCAGCACTGGGGAGACAGACAGGTGGATTCCTCAGGATCCTTGGTCACCCAGCTTAGCCAAAGCAATAAATCCTTGCCAGTGCTATCTCAAAAAACAAAGTGAAAAGTGACTGTGGTAGATTCCAGGACTTGACCGATGGCTTCCATATGCACATACACATATGTTTATCTGTACATATATTCATGTGCATGGGTATATACACTCATGCACACACAGAGACTGAAGCCATAGAGTATTCCAAAGGAGCCACTGGTCTTTAGCCCACGTTAGAAGGCTGATAAGCTGGAGTATGATGTCAGTGGAGGCTGGCCACAGCAGCAGCAACAAGGATGGATATTCACCAACAAGAAGCAGAGGCAGACAGGCACACGACTTTGCTTTTTCAGACCTCTTTGTATCTGGCCCACTCATTGGAGAGGGACACCCACTCTGGAGAAGATTCTTCTCCCCCATTAGTCCTTTCTAGAAATGACCTCCTGGACCTACCGAGAGGTGTTAATTGATTCCAGATCTCATTAGACTAACAATACTAACTGTCGCAGGCCTGATGTGCTCAAGACAGCTGATGCTCTCGGGATACGCTGGCAGGCTGCAAAGCATGAATCAGTACTGTAGTTCTGAGTTCCTTGTAGTCTGCAGCTGAACTGCCAGCTGTGTGGGAACCTCAGCTTTTCTCCTGAGTCTTTCAACTGTTCCCTTTCTGTTGCCTGATAAAATGTCCTGATGGGAAGCTTCACAGTCAGGAGTAGAGAGAAATGAATGCCCCCACCCTGCAAGCAAGCTGCTACTCAGCTAGTCCTCATCAGCCTCTTACAGTCCAGGGCCCCAAACCAGGGTATGATGCTATCCACAGTGGTCTGGGTCCCTCTTCATCAATCAACGGTCAAAACAATCTCCCACAGACCTACCCATAGGCCAGTCCGATCTATGCAAGACCTCATCGAGGCAATCTTCCCAGGTGATTCTAGGTCATGAAAACTGGAAATGTAAAACTAACCGTTGTATAGGCTTATTGCATTATGAAGGTGTCTTAGTTTCTTTTCTATTCACAGTAAAACCCCGTGATCACGGCAGTTTATGAAAGAAAGTTTAACTGGCTTTATGATTACAAAGTCTTAGAGTCTATGGTGGCAGAGCAAAAGCATGAGTGTAGGTGGCTAGAGCAGCAGCTGAGAGTTCACATCTTGATCTACAAGTAGGAGGCAGAGAGCACACTGGGAATAACACAAGTGTTTTCTGAAACCTCAAAGCCCATCCCTAGGCCACACCTCCTAATCCTTCCCAAACAGTTCCCAAATGATTTCCACTATGGAAATGATTCTCATTCAAACCTCCACGGAATATTATAATTTATACAAAGGCTAAGAATTTATGTCAGTCACACTGAATATATATATATATATATATATATATATATATATATATATATATATATATATACCTTCATAGCAACATTTAGATTGGTGTGTGACCAAACAACTGGGTACTATATAGCTAGCCAATTTGACTCATAAAATTCACATTTTAAGAAGTAAATCAGGGCCTTGGGAGATGGCTAAGCTGCATAAGCTCACACATCCTTAGGGTTTCAGATACATTTTCACCCCAGTTTGGCAGTTCCTTCTACACTCCATCAGTCCTAATATGTTCCCGTCTCTTGATCTTTGTCTCCTTGGCCAAAATGCTCCTCATTCAATCATGTTTCCTCACATTTTCCAATGTATTTTCCTGATGTTAAAATATATTTCCAAGCTGTTCATTTACCACTTAGCATCAATTCTATGACAGATAAAATTTACTTTGGGCCTGGCAACTATTATTCTCTTACTTGCATGTAAAAGCAAATCTCACTCTTGTTCTTCTGATTTCAGAGGTTACGTCATGTGTGTGATATGCTGTGGTATGAGATACTCCACTGGGACACTCTTGAGATGGACTCTCCATGCCTAAAATTGGACAGATAAAAAGAAATGTACCTTTCATGTCTCTTTCTCCACTGAATACTATGGTGTTTACCTGTAAAGTGGGATACTCCAGAAACGTATAGGATTCCAGAACAAATGATGGATGATGCTTGTCCTCTTGGCATCTATAAGCCACTGAACTAACTGGTCCAAAAACCACTCAGTTGTCTTCTGTGTCTGACATATGGGTTCTATGTTCGTAACTTGAGATGTCTCAACATTGTCTTCAGTGGGTTACTCCCGAATGTTCTCTACATAGCTGTCTTTTCAACTGAGATGTTGCTAGGGATAAAAATTCCGTGGTTATCGTGGTAGAGACTTGTTCTGCAACTGACACTTCATAAACCTTTCTTGAATTCGCATCAAGAGAGTAAGTTGAAAATAGAAAGCAAGTTTATAGATTCATAATGCACAATTAAAGACTGCTTAAGGTATATATATATATATATATATATATATATATATATATATATATATATATATATATAAAGGAGGTGAGAGAAATCCTTCCCCCATTTTTTTAGTACCCCCAAAATATTTCTGGCAGAAGCAGGGTAATTTCTCAATATGGCCAGTCACTCTTTCCTCCTGGAAGCCTTCCGAAATTTCTCTCCACATAAACAAAGCTCTGCATTCAGTCAGTCATGTTCTTCCTGCACTCCTTCCAGCCTCCTCTATAGTTACACTGGGGTCACCTGACTGGGTTCTGGCCAGTAGACGTAAGAGGCAAGCCACTTCCAAGTGTAGCCTTCAGTAGTATTTAGGGAGACCATCTGACTTTTCCTTTCCTCAAACACTGACTTTGGAGGCTACATATTCCACACAGGGGAGCCATGAGGGCGGAGCTTCTGCCAGCCTCGGTTCCCGAGAAACTGGCTGGAGATGACACTCTGCTGACCTACAAGACATGTCCTCTAAGCTAGTAGTGAACTTCACTGTGCTGAGCCAATGTGCCTTCAGCAGTCATCTGTCACAAAAGGCAGCAGCTAATATATACCCTTAACTGTTCCTTTCTCGAATGCTCCCAGAGTACTAAACTCTTAGCTGTAAGATTTCCAGATTGAAATTTGCATATACCTGTTGTATTCTTTTATTAGTTTTTTTTTTTCTTACTGGCATGTATATGCCATAATGAAAACTTATTCTCATTACTTTTTTTGAGACAGGGTCACATGTAGCCCACCCTGGTTCCAAACTGGTTATATAGCCTAGGCTGGCCTTGAACTCCGGATCCTTCTGTGTCTAGCACATTATTCATATAGTCATTAGATATCACATTTGCTTTCCTGCTGTATTTTTAATACCTAACATAGTGCTGAATATGACAGTCTAGTACTTACTGATGAATCAATGGGCATATGGACAGATGTGACTGACTTAGCTTCAGCCCCACCTGAGTTTGAGTACCAGCTTCTCAGTGTTGTAGCCTGGTTACTTTAACCTTTGTAAGCCTCGGTTTCCTCATTGAAAAAATGAAGTGTGTAGCTTATAGAGTGTCTAGGAAGATTTAGAAGGACATCTTAATAGTCTCTATAGCATCAATCCTGAGATCCACTGTCAACACTAGCCATTGTTAATTAGCATTTATTGGGAAGACAATGTCAAGTCAATGCAAGTTTTACAATGCTTCATGCAAATGATTCAGCAATTGTAATTCGAATTAATGAACGAAAAAGACAATGAAAATTAGTTTACAGGCTAAAACAACCTCTTTCTGTTTATTTTCATTAGCAGTGAGAACTTTCACTTTTGTCAAAATCAGTTTTAGATATTACTGGGCGTTGGTGTTCAATAAATAGTTTGGGAGCCTAATGCAATTTAAAAGTATGTCTGTGTCCATTTTATTTCTCAAAGATGCATTTGAAAAAGTATGGATAGCTCTCTAGATAGAAACAAACATCCTGAAGGAATAAAGAAAAGTTTATGAAAAATCCATATGAAACTTAGAGTCTGCCTTCAAAATTAATCATCTGATTCTGCCAATAATGGTGCAGCTCTGTCTTGCCTGCTTTCATGGTCTGCCACAGTCTGTTCCAGGACTTTGCAAGTATTAAGGAGTGGAATGTTTCCACATGAGTAATGCTGATGCTAGACACTCCACCCGAACCACAAGGGGAGCAGATCTGGGGCTGGCGTTCCAGATACATTTCTTTATTCCCAGCCTTAAACTAGGCAATAAAGGAATGGCTCTTGGATTGTAAACCTGGAGCCTCTCCAGCCATGTCCCATTGGTTCCTGTCTGCTGATGTGACATGGTGCTCTCATCTTTCACCACTGTTCGCCTCATTTGTCTGCATACTTTTCCACAAACACAAGTCAATACCCACCTTCCAAGGCAGCCTCCTTGGCTGGCCCCATTAAGGATGGACTTTGATGCAAAAATCAGGTGATTTTTATGCACGTTATGGAAATGTGTACTGACTGAGAGGCTATGTGTTTTAGAAGCAGTAAGGATACCCAGGGATTTTAGGAAAAGCTGCAGCCCACTTAGTTAAATTCTGCCATCTTATTGATATGAACAAACAATGCATAGGAAGCAGAACTAACATACGTAAGATGGTACAGCTGTCCAGTAGCAGCACCAGCTGTAAAACAGATCTGTTGACGACTAGATGAGCAGTCTTCATGATTCATAATGTTTGATGTGTTTCGTATATAGCACAATGAAATATTGCTCTTCAGTACAGCTGTCTCCCAGATACTCAAGTCCCTTATATACAAGGCACAGTATTTTAATATCACTTGTCACTATCACCCCACACATTTTAAACCATACCTCGATTATTCATGATGTCTAAAACAATGCAAGTACTATATGAATTGCTGTTACATTGTATTGTAATGTAAAATCCTTATGTTTCAAGTTTCTATTGTTTTAATCTTTTTTTTTTCACCTTTGCTGTTTCTTCTTCCTGTTTTTTTTTTTTTTTTCCTCTTCTGTTTTGATTGTCACCATCACTGCTGGCCAACATATGTAGACCAAAGCCATGTGCATCAATTAGGGATTTAGAGAAAAACAACTAAAACCGTCACAGGATGTCTTCAGCAGAAAAGGCTTGCCTGGGAAGTTGTAGGGATCACAGAATTGATTGGGAGCTAGAAGTTCAGACTTGAAAACATAAGAGAGGGGCAGTTTAGAGAGTCCCACACAAGTTGATTATTTTTCCACAGAAGGTATCAGGATGTGTTGTCATATCAATGGAGTCAGACCCTGCATAGCCCTGTACACTCATGAGGCTGTCAAGATTAATTCTAAACCTTTGTTGACTGATTCTAAATAACATGCCCATTCCATCATTGCTAGTGATAAGAAGTCACCATGCTCCGTGATGAGGGTAGGTTTTGAGCACTACACTAGTGCTACATATAAGGAGAATTCTCACATAGAAAAGATGCAGACATCAGATGATCAACATGGTAACAGAAGGCAATGAGCATATATGAGGAATCCAGGGTCTATGACAAGAAGCCAATTCACATCTGAGGCTGGCATACCAGGGGAAATCTAAACTGACCATGGTCTTATTACTTGTGTTTTGCCTATGAGTTCAGGCAAGAAGAAGAGGTATATATTGTCAACCTAATGAGATTCACATTGCTATAAATGGATTTTCAAGATGTAATGGGAAATGTGAGCTTATGACTTATCACTGACATGGATTCCTGACTGTGACCCCTTGGTGCTAAGAGTCCCACATCTGTTGTTTAAGCCTAAGGCTTTACTAATAAGTTAAAGCTCCGGAGACAGATACAATTCTCTGGCAGTTATGCCAATCAATGTCTCATATTTTCCAAGATGCAGTGGGAAATCTGCATACATCTGTCTTCAGCTCTGAAGCACACAGCAGCTGTGGGACAGCTGTTCAGCCTTGGGAAGATAGGGTTCATTGTCCCCTGGTGTCCACTGCTCAAAATCTGGTCTTTCTGTTCAAACAGCTACAGTTCTAGACAATATAGACCCAAACAACAGAGAGATTGTCCTAAGATTAATACATTTGTTCAGAAGTATTAAAATGGGAATCTGTGTGTCATAGTAAATTATGAACATATTCAAGGAGGATAAGACAATGGGAAACTTCTGAAGAGGGAATGGGGACTACAGGGCTTGATATAGAGGAATAGTGCATGGCTGTTACAAGGGTTAATACCAAGGGCAGGGTCCAGCTGACCAAGTAGATGATTTTTGAGCAGACCTCCCTACAGAAAGGTTTTCTGTGTAAGGTCGCTGTGAGATGGTGGAATTGTAGTCATGTCCAAGCGTTTAGTGCCAGGTCTTTACATAAGCACAAGCTCCCCTCCTTCATAACTTCCCAGATGCATCTGCTTATTTATGGCTATGTCTTGAAAAAAGGGACTCTGTTTTGATTCTGACAGCATTTACAGGGGAAAGCTACTGTGGATTGTGTCGCCTAACTTAGTCCTAATCACTAGAATTTCAAAGCTTCACTTAGTAGGAACAGCCTCCACCACCTTTACGATTAAATATGTGATTTTACTTTTTTTTAATAAGCTGAATTTTTAGATTTGCTCATTTATTGCACTTGATTTCCTCTTTGATGACATCCTTGGCCTGAGGTTCTTTGCCATAGTCCATAACCATTTCACAACTGTAATCAACCACTTTAGGTTTCCTTTGTCAATCATTTTTGCAGACACATGCCCATTCTCCCAGTGTCTCATGGTCATCATCCTTAATTAGATTGGTTTGGTATTCAACACAAAGGGCTTCCACCTACTTGACCTGCACAGGCTCATCACAAGTGGTTGCAACCACAGAGACCAGCCTGGTGCTTAGGAAAGCCTTTCACACAGATTTGTAAGTTCCACATGCTCAGCTTTCAGGGCTGAGGGCAGTCTTCAGCACCTCTGTAAAGCAGCATGAACATCCATTACATATCCAAAGGCAATGCCATCCTCAGCCTGTCAGTGGATTAGGATGAAACCAAATTGTGTACACATCCAAGCCTCCAGCTCAGCCCCACTCCATAGGGAGGAAAGTGGGATTTTACTATGGTTTGAGAAAATTTTGATTAGTTTCCAAGACATCGAAATTTGATTTGATCCTCTGCTTTAATAGGAAGTCGTGCAGTTATGGTGAGTTGCAGAGCGTTATGTATGGTTTCACAACAGACTTCTTCGCATTGAGAGAAGAAGAAAATGCAGAAACCAAGTGCAATCATGACACCATCCTTGAACTTTCTTTTACATTTGCTTAAATTCATTTCTCATTCTTGCCTTGGGCTGTCTCTGAGTCCAAGTCCACTGGATCCTAGTTTACCTTTTCTGATAATTTTAAAACACTAGTTGAAACTATATAATGTCATTTACTAATTTTATTACAACTTTTGTATCCTAATGGCATGATCCAGCTACAGGATACATTTTTATTAGAGATATTCAGACAGAAAAATTTAAAAAACAATAATTACTACTAATGTTACATTTCAATTCCCCCTTTAATGAGTATGAACAAAGGCAAGATGACAATTGTAGCCTTTTTGTTCATTAAAAAGTATAAAACTTATATGAGGCTGGAGAGACGTCTCCGTGGTTAAGCAAATTTACTGCTCTTGCAGAGGACCTGAATTCAGTTCCCAGCACCCACATTAGATGACTTATGGATGTAACTCCAGCTCCAGGAGATCGGAAAGCATCTGTACTCACATGAACATACACACATGCAGATATACATACTTACATATAATTAATAATAAAAACAAATACTTTCTTTTAAAGCATAAAACTTTCGGAAATATTCTGGGGATATGCTTAATCTTAAACTTAAAACTTTTCATTTTATATCCACTAACATGTTTCCTCTGAAACTGTCCAACTGTCCACTAACCATTTAATGGGATAAATGGTGGCCCATTTAATGGGATAACATGGGATAAACGGTGGCCCCAAATCACACTCTGCAAAAGAGCCAGCCTTCACACCATGTGAAATAGTCAGTAGAACAGGTGGCATGGGGATTGTTGGAGCCTAGAGTCACTGACAGTTTAGTCAAAGGAACTAAAGGATTACCTAAAACAGTGTTGACAGTTGTTGGCAGTGGAACTCAGAGTCCCCACCAATGAATGAGTATAAACCAGTTAGGAGGGGAGAAAGGCAACCGTGAGCTTGTAATAGTAGGAGTTTTAGATATGGAACCTTGTTTTCTAGGCAATAGTTTGCATGGGGACAGATGATACTTAGGGACATTCTTCCTCCTTCCTACCATGTGTCCGTTTGGGATACATGCAAGACATTTCTTCACTGTTCATCCTTTCCAGCACATGGCCTGTAATCCTTATTATAACCCACACTCCAGAAAGATGTGCCCTTCAATAACTCTAGACTTTGAATGTGCCTTCTAAGTATTTTTTGCACAAACAAAAAAAGAAAACAAAAACCTTTATTAGATGATCTTTTTTATACCAAGGATAAGTTTCTCAGAGTCCATGAGACCTAGCTTTGCAGCAGTGAGGAAGGCTGGAGGCTAGGAGCATGCATGAAAAGGTAGACAACCTGGGCTGGGGGTGTGGTCCAGCAGGAAAGAGGTCTTGCCTGGCATGCACAAGACCCAGAGTTCCAGCCACAGCACCAGGAGAAAACAGAGGTGCCCAACTCTATTCAGAGATAATTGGAGCCAGGAGGTACTTCAGAGCCCTAGAACTAGCATCTCTTGATGGAGCAGAGTAAGCACTTCCCTTTCCATTATAAAATGTCAGTGTCAGTTGGGCTCAGTGGATAGCAGGACTTTTTCTTGCTTCAGCTCCTTGACTTCCTGAGTTATCCACTGGGGGACAATCTGGAGGAGAGAGGAGGGGCAGGAGGAGGAGGCAGAGGAGGAGGAGGACGATCCCACTTGCAATCAGAGAGCTCAGTCTGGTCAAGAGCATTTGTGCAGGTTTGCAGACCCTGCTGTAGCCTGAAGAATAGTATCCCTGACTCCTCTAGGTCACAGCAGGATTCGCTCTCACATCTCTTCACTTTTCCCTCTCTTGTGGATGTCAATGGAGGCTACTTCTCATTTGAAATATAGCTCTTACCTATTACCTCTGTTCATCTTCTCTGGAGTTCTCTAAAAATCTCATGTTCTTTTCAAACTTGGGTTTTGTCATGATGATCGCAAAGCTGTTGATTTCAGGGTTGTAAATAGAAGGGAAGTCAGAAAAAAGGATGTAGACAGAGCTGTATGGGAAGAAGCAAAGGGGGCGAGGGGGGCAAGCTGCGAGCTGCTTAGTGACTTCCCACTGGAGCCCCTGCCAAGGTTAACATATTTAACCACACCTTGCTTCCACAGTGTGCTGGGCTGCCACTCAGTATGCTCAAAGACAAAAAGATCCCTGAGAAATGTCATTCTCATCAGAATATGATAGCCTTGAGCCCAGACAGAGAAGCCTGAGTAATACAAATGATGGGCTGTCTGTCGAGCAAGTGAGGCTTGGCTGACTCTTGGTGCATACTGCATCAGGGAGGGGATAGAAATGGCAACCAGCCAGCAAGCTCTGTGTTTCCCTGATTTCTTTAGGAGGTGGTTTAAAGCTCAGGCAATGTGCTAAGTTGCAGAACACAGACTTCCAAATAAGTGCTGTTGGCATGCAATATAGTCAACTTCTCACTGTTAACATGAGTTGCGGGGAGGAAATCTTCTCAAGCACATGCAGGGTGCTAGCCAGTTCTCTTTGGGGTGGACTATGGGCATATTTCACTCTTATTCCCTCTGTGGGTACTATACTTTGTCCTATCAGCAATAGGTATATATTATCTGCAAGTATAGACATATGAATTCATAAAGCCCTTTAGGCCTGGAGCTCATTCTATGTATTTTGTTTGCCTAGAAGTTAGCAAAATACTGGCTTTCACAGGATAAACTTTGAATGATGGCGTCTTAGTTAGGATTTCTCCTGCTGTGAAGAGACACCATGACCACAGCAACTCTTATCAAGGAAAGCATTTAATTGGGGTGGCTTACATTTTCAGAGGTTTATTCCTTTATCATCATGCTGCAACATGGTGGCATGAGCAGGATCTGAGAGTCCTTATATCTTGACTCATAGGCAACAGGAAGTGGTCTTAGACAGTGGGCATGTCTTGAGCATATAAAAGACCTCAAAGCCCACCTCCACAGTGTAGTTAGAGTTTTCCTGCCTGGCCCAGTCAGGACAAATCTCTCTTACCCACCAGTCCCATAGTCGCTCAGACCCAACCAAGAAAGCACATAGAAACTTACATTGTTTACAAACTGTATGGCTGTGGCAGGCTGCTTGTTATCTACTTCTTCTCTTTTAAATTAACCCATTTCTGTTAGTCTATACTTTGCCACATGGCTTGTGGCTTACCAGTGTCTTTACATGTTGCTTCTCATGGCGGCGGCTGGCGGTGTCTCTCTCTCCAGCCTTCTATTTCCCAGAATCCTCTTCTCTCTTGTTCCGCCTATACTTCCTGCCTAGCCACTGGCCAAACAGCATTTTATTTACACAGAGCGATATCCACAGCATTTCCCCTTTTCTTTTTTTTAAAGGAAGGTTTTAACTTTTACATAGTACAATTACATATAACAAAACAATTATCAAGCAAGAATTATAGTTACAATATTAAAGAAGATATCCTATCTATCATATTTGTGAGTCTAAAGTTTTATATCTAACTTATCTTGTATCATAACTGAAAATTATAACCATCTAGTCTTTAACCACATCAAAGACCTCAGAAGGATATAATATTACCTGAGAACCAGGAGAAGGATGCAAGCATTTTTCGGGAGTTTTCCAAGAGTAGACAGAGGCAGCTGGCAGCCTGGACAGTCACCTAATGTTCCTTTGTAAAGTTGGGGCATTTGTCTTCAGCCCACAGGGCTATAGTCTCTTGGTCACTTTTTTTAGTGTCCTGTAGAATGTCTGTAGAATGTCTGGCAGTTTCCTCTATGAAGCAGGAACCTGAAGGACCATTTTTTCAAGCAAAGTTCAGTGGTCACCTTTCTATGGGTCCTGCATGTCCAGTTAATCAAGCAGTCCAGGTAAGAACAGTTTCTTGCCCAAATGGCTATTTTTGCCAAGGTGAAGATAAGATATGAAGTGTCTTCAATGCCCATCCTCGTCTCTGAAGTAAATCGGTGCTGCCAGGAGCAGACATGTCTCACTGTCCAGAAGGTCTAAATTTTAAAAATATTTAAAATGCCATATTCTGAAGGTCTTTGAAGTGTTTGAAGATTACCTGTCTATCTGAAATATCTCTATGTATACCCAGAAGACTTAACTAACATGGCTATGAGTATGATTATCACAGATGATTAATTATTAATCTATTTTTTATTATCCATTACAATTTTAAATGAGCTATACAAACATAATACCTTAAACATGAGTAGAAATATATACATAGTATAACAAAATTAACTTTAAGTTTGTATCAATAGACTAAAATCTATACCAATGTAAAACATTTTAAATGAGCTGTCGCTCTTTTAGAAGTAAGTTCCCTAATCTACCCTTTCATCCTATCATATCTATATCATATCCCCTTTTTATCTTTAGAAAGAGATTGTATTTATAATCAACCTGTTTTAAATAAAATAGTGGTTTTTCTATGTCTCATACCAGAGGGCTCTTCTGATTTGGGACATAAGAAGCTCTTAACCTTTTCTTATAACAATGTGCTTGGGTTTACAGAAGGAGTGAGCCAGTTCCATCTCCAAAGCCAGCTGGGAATTTGGGCGTAGTTTTTCTTACTACTTCCTGCTGGAGGGGGGCGCTGTATCTTATGGGGATACAAAGAAAATTTTAGGATTATGGAGTAGTCCATTAGGGTGAACCTCTGAGACAGTTGCCTTGAAACCATTCTGGATGTTGGATCATCTGGGCCATGGTGTCATCGGAGACCTTTCAGGTGGTCTTGGCTGATCAAACCTGATGTATCTTAATCTGGAACAAATCCACAGCCTCTGGCTTTCTGTTGAAACAAAAGCAGAGACTCTTTTCCAAAGCAACATATCCTTATATCCAAATTTTGAAGTCAAGTTACCTTTAAAATTTACACATTTGTTTAACTCAACAGCTTTTACGATCAAATCTTTTTTTGCAGTTAAAAATCCCAAAGACAAGACAAACCAGATTCTCTGTGTAATATCCATCTTTGTAAGACTGAAGCACTGCTGTTGCTGCTGGCTCCGCACACCTCAGCTTTGCAACATGGCGGTGGTATAGTTTACCACCAGCTCTGGCTCTGGGTCTGGAGCCATGTGTACCATCAACTCTCAGAAGCAGTTCTATCAAAGCAGTGCATAATCCAGAAACTTTTTTTTTTTTAACTACCAAAGGCTAAATCCACCATGCAGCAGAGTAAAGTGCTGCTTGTAGATTCCTCATTCCCGCCACACTGCAGGTCAGACACACACGCCAGGAACCTGCCAGAGTAGCTCAAACAGGCAGGCTGCCACTAACTTGAGAGAGACAACTAGGAAGCTGTTTTTAGCTCTGTTTTAGAATCTTTTTTCTCAGGTTTTAGGTGGAAATTCTTGCCCCACATTGGGCGCCATTTGTAGTTAGAGTTTTCCTGCCTGGCCCAGTCAGGACAAATCTCTCTTACCCGCCAGTCCCATAGTCGCTCAGACCCAACCAAGAAAGCACATAGAAACTTACATTGTTTAGAAACTGTATGGCTGTGGCAGGCTGCTTGTTATCTACTTCTTCTCTTTTAAATTAACCCATTTCTGTTAGTCTATACTTTGCCACATGGCTTGTGGCTTACCAGTGTCTTTACATGTTGCTTCTCATGGCGGCGGCTGGCGGTGTCTCTCTCCAGCCTTCTATTTCCCAGAATCCTCTTCTCTCTTGTTCCGCCTATACTTCCTGCCTAGCCACTGGCCAAACAGCATTTTATTTACACAGAGCGATATCCACAGCACCACAGTGACACATTTCCTCCAACAAGACCACACCTACTCCAACAAGGCCATAATCCTAATAGTGCCACTCCCTTTGGGGGCCATTTCCTTTCAAACCTCCACAGACAGAATAGATTTATGAATGGTCATACCCTCAGGAAGACAGTCACAGTGATATCCAGTATTATCTTCTTTGAGACTTTAAATGGGAACCAAAATGTCAGGCATTCAAAATACCAACTGACCAAAACAGAATCCCTCTCCTCCAGGGACTCAGTCAACAGGAAACCCAAGACTTTATGTGAAGTTTTTGAGTGGCTGAAAATTGAAGATGCTGTCAGGCTTTCTTATATGAACACAGTCGTGCTAGATTAGGTCCACACTAACTCACTACCTATAGTGGGTAGCCATTCCAGCCTTGGCCTGGAAGTTCCAACCCCCATTGAGGCTTCGGTAATGGTCACTCCTACAAGGCGGGGCTGAGAGAGGACGCTGAAGACCCAGGATCAAGAGGAGAGGCTTCTCTTGGTTCCAGGATCCTGAATGCTGGAGGCAGACCAAGCAGAGTTCTCCAGAGAATACCACCGGACTGTGCCATACCTTTCCAAGACCCTGCAACCTATCCCTTCATTTGTAAGTTACCCCACAAAATAAACCTTCCTTTTAACTATGTGGAGTGGCCTTAATAATTTTACCAATAACTATCCCATACCTTAGTCTGTTTGGAAGATTGTAAGAAATGCCACAGATGAGGTCGTTTTATTTCTCAGGGTTCTGGAGATGAACCAGCCAAGGTGCCAGCAGATTCAGTATATGGTCAGAGCCCCGTTCTTCTTAACAGACAGCCATTTCCCTGTGTCTTCATATACCCGAAAGGCCGAGGAAGCTCACTCTTATTTGGGGGTCATCAGTCATGAGAGCTCCACTGTCATGATGTAATACCTTCCAAGGGAACTATATCCTGATATCATTGCTTTGGTGGCTAAGATCTAAACTTAAAAGCTTTGGGGACATACAAGCATTCAGTCCATATCTCCTCTGTAAAGGATCAGTCTCCAGATATAGTCACTCTGAAGTCACACATATATACTGAAGGAACACAACTTGGCTCAATAATTATGGCCCATGAGAAGCCCAGAACATTCCTGAAGTCCAAACACCCTTGGTCCCAACACATACCACACCCATTACAACTACCACAGCCACAGCCTCTGGGTTGTTGGCCCTCCATTGCCCTTAGAACAAGACAGACTCTGAGGAATATAACATGACAGCAACTGGCCACAGTTCTAAAGATAGGATATGGAATAGACCATGATCCTATGATAGCTTTCCTACAGGGGCCTCTTGTGTAAATATTTCCTCATTTAAGTGACTTCACTGTCTGGCTTTCAGGATAGCCCACATTTATTATGTTCTTTGTGGTCCTTCATATTACCACAAAGTCCCCATCCTCCTTATTTTACACTATTGTCTAGTTTCCAAGTAGCTTCCTTTCCATGAGAGCAAAGAACAATTGTGTTTGCTGCTAAGCAAGGGACTAGGGCATTAACTTTCTCTTCACAGTTACATATTAGATAAAAAAAAAAAAAACTTTAATAGTGCGCTCTCTCTCTCTCTCTCTCTCTCTCTCTGTGTGTGTGTGTGTGTGTGTGTGTGTGTGTGTGTGTGTGTGTGTGTGTGAGTCAGGGGGTATCTTGGTTAGGGTTTCTATTTCCATAGAAACTCTTATAAAGAAAAAATATTTAGTTGGAGTGGCTTACATTTTCAGAGGTTTAGTTCATTATCGTCATGGTGCAACATGGTGGCATCTGGGCAGACATGGTGCTAGAGAAGGAACTGAGAGTCCTACATCTTGCAAAAGGAAGTGGTCTGAGTTTCACAGCGAATGTAGCTTGAGCAAAGGAGACCTCAAAGACCACCCCACAATGACACACTTCATCCAACAAGGACACACCTACTCCAAAAGCCACACCTCCAATAGTGCCACCCTCTATGAGCTTGCAGGGCCAATTACATTCAAACTACCACAGAGGGCAACTTGTGAGATTCAATTCTCTTCTTCCTCTATGTGTTTTCTGGGGATTTAACTCAGGTCGTTAGGTTTGGCTGCAAACAGCTTTAATCACTGAAGCATCTCTCCAGCCTAGAATTTTTAAATCAATGCAATATAACTTATTTGGAATTTTGACCCTTAGTACTTGACATGGAGTATATGTCTGATAAACAGCCACCAAGCAAAGGAATGGCAGACGTTGTCCACAGAGAGTTATACCCCAGCATATCAGGTGTGAGGTGAAGTGTCAGCAGCCCAGAAGGTCACGGACTATAGCCTTTGAAGGAGAGGTTGCTGGAAGCATTTGACTATGTGTGAAGGTTTATGACATGTTTTATTTGGCTAGAAAATTGTCTCACTTGCTTGGCTAGATACTCTGCCTGGTCTGCTACCATTACTATAACCACAGCCTCTTAAAGCCCTACCCTGAGCCACCACCACTGATCCTTATGAGGGATCATCTCATTCTAAAGTCTAAGCTTAATAAGACAATCAATGTACAGAACTAGTCTGTATAGTGGGTTTAGTTTTTAGAATCTGTTATGTGATTGTGTGGGCTAGTGCTTCTGAAATTTAAAGTAGTGGTCACTACACTGCAGACTCAAAGAAATGTCCCTGCTATAGTTCAAGCTAAGGAGAATCCAGAGGCAGAATTCTTCCACAGAGGGAGACTTCAGTTTTTATATTAAGATTTTCAGTTGTTTGTAACATGAGCTTCTGATTTAAATTTTAACTCATGCAAAAATCACTGTCACAGTAATATCTGGCCTAAGCATATTGTGATAGTGTGTGTGTGTAGGACCAGCCCCCACACTTATTTACTTCAGGAACTCTTGAGGAATGAGGTAAACTCTTGGGAGACAGAGCTAGGCGGATCTCTGTGTTCAAAGATACAGCCAGCATGGTGACACACGCCTTTAATCTCAATACCAGCCATAGAAGACCTGGAGGTCTATACAGACAGGCAGTGACGAGGAGGTCATGTGGGTTTACAACCAATGAGAAGGCAGAACAGAAAGTCTATAGAAAGAAAAAAACACACAGGAAGCAGGTCTCTTGCTGAGGGAAGGACAGGAGTGGCAGTGAAGGGTAAGGTTTATAGCTCCTAACTATTGCTCTGACCTCTTGGCTTTTAACTCTGCAATTGGCTCTGTGTTTCTTATTTAACAAGACGGTTACATCTACGTGTGTGTGTGTGTGTGTGTGTGTGTGTGTGTGTGTGTGTGTGTGCAATAGAAAAAAATATCAAAATGATAAAACTTCACTTTCTTCATTCAATTCCAGGTTAAACTTTTATATCTTTCTTTAAAATGTTATGGCACTTTTACTGGGAGATGGAGCCGGACACCTGTGATGGTCAGAAGACAGTTTGAGGGAGTTGGTTCTCTCCTTCCACCATGTGAGTCCCTGGAATCAAACTTAGGTTGTCAGTCTAGGAGGTACTCACCTGAGCCCCCTGCGCCATCTCACTAGCTCTAAATTTATATCTTGAAGTGCTAATCATCCTCCAACCTGGGAATGATAGTGCCTACACAATATGTATGTGGTTAACTTAGCAATAATGCAACCATTTAAAGTATGGACAAGGGGCTGGAGAGATGGCTCAGTAGTTAAGAGAACTGGCTGCTCTTCCAGAGGACCCAGGTTCAATTCCCAGCACCCATATGGCAGCTCATAACTGTCTGTAACTCCAGTTCCAGAGATCTGACACCTCCATACAGACATACATGCAGGCAAAACACCAATGTCCATAAAATAAACTACGTATAAAGTATGAACAATTTCGGTTTCAGCAGGTTGCTTTTTCCAAAAGTGTCCATTAAGTTCTAGGGACAAAGTTTATATCTAAAGACTGCAGCAAAACTATGGCCTTTGGAAACACAGAATATACTTGAGCGTTTTTCTGTGTCCTACTGGGACCAGAGGAGGTCCAAGGGACCCTCTTAGGCCTTGGCTGCCTGCAGGCCCCCTGTCACCCAGTTCTGAGCTCTGCCACAGGCTCTTCTTGTCTCATCTGCTTCTCCCTTGTGCTTCATGAAGGAGCAAGACAGAGGTTTCCTCTACTTTCGGAACAAACACGGGACAGAGATGGGAGAGCTATAGTCTAAGTACAGTTCCCGGGAACTCTGGCAAAGCTATTGGATCATCAGCGAAGCAAGGTCACCATCCCACAACCAGACCTGCCTTGTCCCCTCCGATGCTCTGCATAGGCTTGAAGCAGACTGTGGAGTGACCTCCAGTGGCTAACTGTGAGCAAAATAAGAAGATCTGAAGAACTTCCAAAACAATGTGTTGTCTAGCTCAGGAAAGGTCAAGGTTTTTTGAGAAAACTACTTTATAGCCACATCTGATGCAGAGCTGGGAATGAAATACGTTTGGCTGCTGGACATTTTTCATAGGTTCATTTGGTTAGAAAGCCTTTTCTATCCCCCAGATGCCATCTAACATTATGCCTTCTCTCCAGAAGTTGACACTTTAGTGGAGCAATAGATATTTATCACTAACAAATACATAATTATAAACATATTTGCATATGGACCAGTGGATTCTTATACATTTTCAAGCCAATTGAGGTGGTTTGCCTGGCCCCTTTTATTCAGTCTCAATGAGTTCTTTATATTGCTGTGGGCTTTGTCTTTCTGATTAGGAGTTCTGCCAGTAATAACAGTACAATGCTTCTAGTGGTGGAAAATTGTTTCAGAGTGTCCAACGCACAACAGAGACATCAGCTTTCCTGTGCCGCCCACCTATAAGGGGCCAGTACATGTACATGGCTCAGTCTCCTGCTTGTAAAGTAAAGGTGAAAACCAGCAAGAAGGAGGAAGGACTAAGGGTAGGCTAGGTCTCCGAAAAGCCGCATCTCCACCAGCATGAATAGCTAATGAATAAATAACTTACTATTCCCAGAAGAAGAGGGAGTTTTGCATGGTAGGCATGTTGGTTCATCTCAGTTTTCAATCTGACTGGATCTGTAATCAGCTAAGAGCTCTGGGCACACCTGTGAGGAATGATTTATTAATATTTATTATTATTATTATCATTATTAACTGAGGTGGGAAGACACACTCTAAATGTGGACAGTACCTTCTGGCAGAGGCCTCTGTCTTAGGACTTCAGAGGTAGGATCATCAGGTCTGAAAGAAACACCTCTACCCTCGGAAGCATCTTAGCAGCCCAAGTCTTTTCTAAGTACTGAATTGTCTTCCAACTGTGGCGACCATTCTTCACGGACATGGGAACCCAGACTGAAAACCATTGGCTCTCCAAGAATCCTCCAGACCAATGAATGGTTCTTGACTTTTCAAATGCTACGATCCTTTAATACACTTCCTCATGTTGTGGTGACCCCCAACCATAAAATTATTATTTTTGCTACTTCGTAACTGTAATTTTGCTATGGGTATGAACTGTAATGTAGGGATCTAATATTTTCAATGGTCTTATGTAGCCCCCATGGAAGGGTCATTTTGACCCCCCCATAGGGGTCTAGAACCACGTGTTGAGAACCACTGCACCATATTTGGGTGGCTGAGGCATCCAGCTACTGGTTCTCAGCCTTTTCAATGTGGAGATAGTTATTGCTAGACTGCCAAGACCATATCCTGTAAGCCAAGCTAATATATACCCTTTTAGTAGACTGAACGTGTATGTATGAATGATTTTTGTATGTATGTATGCATGTATGTGTGTATGCATATATGTGTGTATGTATGTATGTGTGTATGTGTGTATGTATGTATGTGTGTATGTATGTGTGTATGTATGTATATGTGTATGTATGTGTGTATGTATGTGTGTATAGCATATCAATTCTGTTCCTCTACAAAACCCTGACTAATACAATAGGGATATCATAGTTATCTGCAGACTGATTTTCTTAGTCTTTCTAACAACATTTGAAGGTGGCAACTACTGCCCTAAAATATGTAGACTGAGCATTGGTTGAATGTTGGCTTACATGGTAATTAAGGGTTAGTCTGTCTCATGGTGGGCCCAAACATGTAGGAAAATGAAGTCTTTGGATTTGTGTGGTTCCCCTTGTTGAGTTCTTATGGGAAGGGACCCTGCTTTAGGGTCTCTCAGAACCCACCTCAGTGCCTTCTTCCACAGATTAATGTCCTTTGAATATTACTTCCCAACAACCACCCACAAGGATCAGAAAAACTGGATTATATACAACTTTATTAAGTTAAGGCAGTTCTGATGACCTAGGCCCCTTTGTTCCAGGGTTTTCTGTCAGAGAAGGCAGCCATTACCGTCTGAAGGGATGGCTTCACACAAATGGGCCTTCTGGACTCTGACCATCATCGTGACGTCAGTTCCTAAATGCAAATTACAGCTGCTGTCTCTAACTTGACCACAAGCCACAGAGCCCTGCCTTAGCCAGTGGAGCCAAGTTTGACCACAAGCCACAGAGCCCTGCTCTAGCTAATGGCGCCAAGCCACTCTCAGCAGCTCTTCTGTGAATCCTGCTCTCCTGGAATTAGAGAAACATCTGCAATTTTCATTTTATCCCCTGGAGTAAGGCAAAGGAAAATGAATATGCTGGCTTACTTGCTAAAAAGGAGGGACTTTCCACTAAGCTGGACCCTTTCCTTCTGAGGAACGATGTAAATGGAGTTTCTCTGCAGCTGGGGTCTCAGCATTCACAGACACTCAGGCTCAGGGAGGGGGTTGTCTGCGCCAGGTGTCCTCATCTTGGTGGGTAGAAGAATTTAAGGGTGAGCATACTGGGTAGTTGTCTCCTCTAATACCCTTAACCACAAGAAAGTGAGACAGATGGGACTGTGGAAGCTTCAAGACTGAACACACTGTACAGCTCTAAAATAGGCATAGAGTTAGAAGGATTGACATAAAACACTGTCTGCTCAATGAAGACAAAATTATATTTTATTCTGAGTCAAATATGAATGACCATGGCTCAGGATCAGAAATTCAGGTCACCCTTACTGACAAATTCCAATGTGAAAGTGGTTACATGCACTTTTTTACTATCACAGAAAAAAATTGAAAGTCATAAGCAAGAGCATTTACAAACACTTTGTTGAGGACATCAGGCAGACAGGATGTAGAAATGTGGGAACATCTCTGCTGTAGATCTCAGATGCCAATAACATTCTTAACTTTTGGATTGATAAAAGCTAGAGCCTGCTATATTAATATATTCCAAAGGTTTTGCCCAATATTTGGAAGGTTGTTGGATTGTTTACAGAAAGTAGGTAGTTAAGGGGAATACATATAACCAGAGATAATTTTAGCTCCGGATCTACAACATTTCCATTCTCCACAATGTAGTTCTAATCAGCCAGTCAGTCCTAAATCTTCAACATGAAGATATGCTCTTCTGGGAACTTGATTCTGCATGGTTCACCTTCAGGAGCAAAGGCCTCGTCTTTGCCATTCATGAAGAGGTAATACTAGCCCACTTGACACATTCATTTCTACAGTCATGATTTCCTCTTGGGTCTTTCTCTGAATGTTTTGTTTTGGGAGTCTGAATTTTATTATTATTTATTTTGGAATTCTGTCTTCAGGAAAACCTGATACCCATAATAATCCAGGCTTAGAATACCCAGAGTTAAAATGTAAGTTTGTGGAAAAATCCTTTCATTTATCACATGGTTAGAAACTCCAGTGAAGGATTCAGTTCTACTCACGCATGCTCAAAGATCAAAGGCAGGCAGCCCTTGGTAAAAACTGAGTTGTGTTCATAAATGCATGTGGATTGATTCTCTAAAGGGTAGCTATCTAATAGAACAAAATTTTGGGCTGGAGAGATGGCTCAGAGGTTAAGAGCACTGACTGCTTTCCCAAAGGTCCTGAGTTCAATTCCCAGGAACCACATGGTGGCTCACAACCATCTGTAATGAGATCTGGTGCCCTCTTCTGTACATAATAAATAAATAAATCTTTAAAAAAAAAACCCAAAATTTCAAAAACCTAAATTGCAAAGATCTAAATAACTCTCATTAACTGTTAGGGAAAAAAAAAGTTATTTCCAGTCATCAGAACAGAAGACTCTCTATTTGGGTGTTTTGTAAGACCCAAATTAGCAAAGATGGGGAAACAGCATAGAGTCCAAAGCAAACTGATTAACAAGAGCTCACTTTGCTTGTATGGATTAAAGTCGGGGGTTGGTGGTTTCTGTTGCCACTGTTCAAATTCAGATGCCCAAATCTGGGGCTCCGAAAAGATCAGGTTCTTCTACTCACTGCTTCAGGAACTCAGTCAGGGAGCAAGTGGTGCAGGAAAGGGTCATCAGTGACGTCGGAAGGGCCAGTGGCTTGAGTGCCATCTTGGAGGTGCTGCCATGTGCCATCATGCTGTCTTCATCAAAATGTGCTTCAGTTGATGGTTGCCTGAGCTCTGTGGTGTCCTGTTGACATCAGAGAAGATGGTGGCCTGCAAGGCTCAGTATTTCTAACCCTGAGATACAATACGCTGGGGAGAGATGACTCAGAAGAGTGAGCCACATGAGCAAAACAAAGTGACCTGGAGTGATGACTGGTCCTCTTGTAGGTATAGAGGAATGAGTAGACACTTATAGGCTCTTTTGTGCCCTGGAAGGTGACATTGTACAACTTGATGGTTAAAAATCTCTTGATTATGATATCCCTGTGAGTGTTGAAAATATCTTATTTGTCTACATCTTGAATATCTTCTGAAGGGCAACAAGAGAAATTAGGTAACTGGGTTTTGTTGTTGTTGCTGCTGCTGTTTGTTTGTTCTGAGACAGAGTAGTCTTAATTATATAATTCCAAGTGCTGGTATTCCAGGCCTTGTGCTATCACATTCTGTCAACTTTTCAGCAGACCTGTGTAGATCTTGTCTGCTGGATCCGAGATCTGAAGGAATGGGACGGACTATAGTCTAATGCTGTAGACAACCTTACTTCAGGTCCGGTGTACTTTTATACACGAATGTAACAGAGAAAGGAATGACCCAAGGAAGGTTGTTTGTTTTCAGAAAGACATGTAAATAAATGCAGGTAAACACATACTTATATTAACAGAGCAGCCCTTTCCCAGAACTTTCTCAGGACAGAGAAATTGAAACATTCAAACCACCACATTCCACTACCTGGCCCCATAAGCTTATAACAATATCATAATGCAAAATGCATTTAGTCCAACTTCAAAAGTTCCTATAGTCTGTTATAGTCTCAACAATGTTTAAAAGTCCAAAGTTCAAAGTCTCTTTTGAGATTCATGGCAATCTCTTGTCTATAATCTCCTATAAAATCAAAATCAAAAACCAGATCATATACAATGGCAGAGAATATACATTACTGTCCAAAATGTAAGGAGGGGGAAATAGTGAGGAAATACTAGACCAAAGCAAGACGGAAAACCAGCTGGGCAAACTCCAAACCCTGAATCTCCATGTCTGATATCAAAACACTTTTCAGATCTCCAACTCCTTTCAGCTTTGTTGAGCACAACACACTTTTTTCTCTTGGGCTGATTCCACTCCCTGTTAGCAGCTGTCCTCTGTGGGTATCCCACAGCTCTGATATTCCCAACATTTTGGGGTCATCAAAGCAATCTATGCTTCAACTTCACAGCTTAATGCAATGGCCTTTCTAGGCCTCCGTTCAAGGACACTAATGACACATATCTGACCTCCATGGCTTTCTTTAATTTCAGAGGCAAATTCCATAGCCCCTTTCTTCTATCCTTAACTCCAGAACCACATGGCCAAAGCTGCCAAGTTCTGCTGTTTGCTGGAACTGTAACATGGTCTCCTTGTTCAACTATATCTTCACCAGCTTTCTGTTTTCAATGACTACCTTTACTGCCTAAGCTTGACTGTCTGTGAATTTGTTCTGTAGACCAGGCTGGCCTCAAACTCAGAGATATGCCTGCCTCTGCCTTCTGAGTGCTGGGAACAAAGGTTTGTACTACCTGGCTCTAAGCTTTTCTTTAATTCTTTTTCACAAGATGGAAACTTAGCTGGGTGGGATCTTGGCCTGAGGTCACCACTCCCTTTATTCCATTTCTTAATCGTTTATCTCCTTAGACACAGGACTTAGCTCCATTCTACTTCCTGGTGCTCCTTCCTCCTCAGCTTGCTCCTTTTCATTATGAATCTTTATAAGCATGAACACTACTAACCATATGACAGAGTTTATACTAGGCTGTTTTGAGATTTCTTCTGCCAAAGGAATTAATCCAAATCTCTTCACTTTAGCCTCAGGCAGACACTTCGGACAAGAGCAAACAGCAGCCACATTCTTCACCAAATATCTCCAGAAAGATCTCTAGGCAACATATTAAAATTCTTCTCCTCTGAAACCTCTTGAGCCCCCACAGTTCAAATCATTCTCAGCACCATTGTCTTCCATGCTTTTACTCTACAGTCAATTAAGCGATGCTTAAAGCATTCCACTGCTTTCCTAACCGACAGTATCAAACTCCAAATTCCTCCAAACAAAAACATGGTCAGGCCTATCACAACAATACCCTAGTCTCTGGTACCAGCTTCTGTCTTTGCTAGAGTTTCTATGGCTGTGAAGAGACACCATGACCACGGCAACTCTGATAAAGGAAAACATTCTATGGAGTGGCTTACAGCTTTGAGGTTCAGTCCATTATCGTCATGGTGGACATGGCAGCATGCAGGCAGATATGATGCTGAGAATTTTACATCTTTGATCCACAAGCAACAGGAAGTGAACTGAGACACTGGGCATGGCTTGAGCATCTATGAGACTTCAAAACCTGCCTCCACAGTGACACACTTCCTCCAGCAAGGCCACACCTACTCCAACAAAGCCACCCCTCCTGATAGTGCTATTCCCTCTGAGCTAATGGGGGCCAATTACATTCAAACCACCATAGTCTCCATATTATGTTTTGAAATAGGATTTCTCATTAGGATTAGATACCAGCAATTGGCTAGACTGGCCAACTAGTGAGTTCCAGGCATCTGCCTGTCTCTGCTCCCACAGCACTAGGGTTACAATGTATGCTGCCACACCAACTTTTACATGGATGTGAGGACCTGAACTCAGGTCCTTGTACTTTCAGGACAGGCACTTTGCAACTGAGCTACTATGTCTATACCTCCCTTACCCCCTTTTAAATAAGAATCACATGAAATAAAATGTGTCAGAATTCTGTGATTGTTGGAAACACATACAGGAAAACAAGCAGCAAGTCTATGGGACAGACACACCGTGTGCATCCCAATTGTCAATCATAATTCACACATTTAAATCAGTAATGAAAGGGAGGAGAGACACTGAATTTCTCCCTACTGTTTTATAGGAAATTGTAGTATTGTCCTATGGAAAGGCAATCAAAGCATGCAACCTAAAATAACCGGTAGAGGGGATTCAGAGGCTGTTATCTAATAAAAATCGTGTGCTCTTTTCCCGACATTTGTGATGTTTCTGGTATGTGTCGGTATACTTGAAAAGCTCAAACAGAGGTCTGTAGAGAAATATGCCCACGTCCTCATTCCTTGAACCTGTGAGCATCACCTGGCTTGGAAACAGCTGTGATTTTAGGGTCAGAAAGCTAGCGTTTTACACAGCAGTCACACCAGGCATTGCTCCACGGCTACTGTAATGTCGAGAGCAAGTGGCAGAGCATTTGGACAGGCCAAACAGGCTGTAACATCAGGAAGAGCCCGGAAAAGGAGTGACACAGGGTGGCTGAGGGGATTCGAGCAGGGGCAGGTGGGTCTGTTGCAGCGCTATTACCTTAGGTCTGTTGTTATCAAATGAAGATTCAGAAATCAGGGAGTGGAAACCGATTGCTGGGGGCACAGAACAAGAGGCAGAGCCCACTCACTTTTAATCAGCTCTGTGTTCTTTTCTTTACTTTGAATTAGAAATCAAGAAGCAGCAGCCGATACCTAATAAACATGGCTCTTTGGGGACTTAATCCTGAACACAGAGTGTAGTACTTGGACTAGGTTTCCCAAATGGGTTTATAGAGGCGAGGCTGGGCAATGATTTGTGGCTTAGCTGCTATCTACAGGGGTCACTGGAGGTTGTGTCTCATGGGTCAGGATTTCTCCACAGGTTTCCATGACCTGCTCTTGCATGCTGGTTAATTTGCATTCAGATGGTACAAAGGGAACAAAGGGGCTCACAACTGCCACCCTAGAAAGGTTAAACGTGATCTGGGCCCAACGTTCTTCACAGAGGAAGTCCACAGGGAGGCTCCTTTACAAACTTGAATGGAAATAGGTAGTCAGAAGTTAAACGAACTTCTTGTAAGGAAAAAATATGGGGGGAGGCTTAGAAATCAGGCCTCTCTTGCTCCATGTAAGTCTGGTCAAGAGAATCCTTTGCCTCTCCCAGCTTGTCTGAGGCCTAGGGAAACACCTGCCCCCGAGAACCTGTCCTCACTGAGGGAAAGAGTGAAAGAAGAAAGGGAGGCCTCGGAGGGACTTGAGGTGGGCTGATGGAGTCTGTGAATACATCGGATAGGTTTACCCCTCCACCTATATGATCTTCCAAGAGCTGAATCAGTTGGTGGAGTGTGTGTGTGTGTGGGGGGGGGGGGGGGTTGTCCTCTATTGTTTCTGAAAGGTTTTACAGATGTGTTCCTCCTTCAACAAAGCCATTGCCACATGTTTAACAAGTAAACCGCCATACTGTTGCAGCCTCTAAAGTAGCAGGTGAGTCAATAAAACTCAAATATGACACAGACCTCTGGGATTTATTGAGTAGCCACAAGAACCAGAAAAGAAATTAAACCTGAAAGACTAAATCCAGTGTGAGCACCTCTAGTATCTCAGAAAGCTAAACTTCTAACTGTTCACACCCTGTGAATACATTTCTTAGCTTCCTCCCAGATACAGAGCCCAGAAACCCACAAGAAAGAAAGGCATAAGGCACTCCAATACCAAGAACATACAGCCATCAAAGAGTGGAAATGTGGGTCCAGACTTCAGAGTTTGGCTTGCAAGTCCCTCAGCATACTTTTACTTAGATCAATCATAAAATTTTTGTGCATGGAACACTACATGTGAGGAGTCTATGGAACATAAAGTCTGTTAATGGAATTAAGCATAAGCAACATACAATATTATTCCTACTGAATTCTTTCTTGTTATATTTATAACACATGATTAAAGTGTTCATTACACTTGCTCATTATACACTCAGGGGCATTTATGTATCTGATAATTTGGCATCTACTTTGTTGCACACATTTGTGCATAAGCAATCCATGCCTATCACCAACATTTTAAGTAATGAAGAATTTACCTAAGAATCTCCAAAGAAGTTAACTGGAAATTGCATTAAATACTGATTTTAATTAGGAATAACTGCCATAATAAAATAAAGAACTTTGTACATTATTTTTTCTTTTTTAAAAACATTTTTAATTAAAATATAATTGTAGTCAGACATTTCTCTTCTGCTTACCAATTCCTACATAACCACTCAGAGGCTTAATGTTACTTATAAATGCTCAGCCAATAGCTCAGGCTTGTTACTGGCTAACTCTTACACTTAAGTTAACCCATATTTCTTATCTGTGCTTTACCACATGGCGTATTGCTTGTTGCCTCATTTTTTACATATTCTACCTCCTCTGCAACTGACTGGCATCTCTCTTGACTCCACTGTCTTCTTCCCAGAGTCCTCTGTTTTCTGATTGTCCTGCCCATACTTCATACCTGGCTAGCTACCTGGCAGCTTTTTATTAACCAATGAGAGTAATGCATATTCACAGTGTACAGAAGGATTATTCCACAGCATTTCTCCCTTTTTGTCTAATTAAAAGGAAGGTTTTAGCCTTCACATAGTAAAACTATATATAACAAAACAGTTATCAAGTGAGAATTATAGTTTCAATATCTAGTTTATTTGTATTTGCCAAAATTAAAGAAAATATCTATTTTATCTTTATGAGTCCAACATTTTATGTCTAATTCATCTTTTATCATAATTTAGGAAAACTATAACTATCTAGTCTTCAACTTCATCAAAGAGCCCAGAAGGGTGAAATGTTACTTAACAACAGGGACATCTCACTGCCCGGACATTCACCCCAAGTTCCTCTGTAACATTGGGGCATCCAAATCTGGCCTACAGGCCTAGCATATTTAACAGACTTTCCTGTGAAGCAGGGAATTCTGCAGGATTGTCCTACTTTGTTTTGCCAAGTTTGGCAATCGCCTTTCTTGTGTCCTAATGGTCCAGTTTGGAGAGTATAATGTCAGCAATTGAGGCAAGAGCAATTTCTTGACCTAATGGCTAGCTATGCCACAAAGAAAGCAAACTCCATTTGGAGTTTTTTCAATGTCCATCATCTTCTCTGAAGTAGATCAGTGCTGCCAGGAGCAGACATGTCTCAATGTCATAAAAAAAAAAAAAACAACCTTATGTTATTAAACATATTAAATGCCATATCAATAGGTCTTTGAAGTGTTTGAAGACCATCTATCTACCTAAATATATCTGTGTATGACCTTGAAAACATACCTAACAACTATAAATTTGACCATTATAGATGACTATTCATTTATATTTCTTAATTATATATTACATTTTTATATGAGCTGCATAAGCACAATACCCCATAAGAGTAGAAATATGCATACAGTATAACAAAATTAATTTTAAATTTGTATCAATTAACCAAAATCCATGCCAATATAAAATATTATTAATAATTGTTTTGGGATTAAAGTTGATTCAATGATCTAGCTTTTTATCATATCACTTCTATATCTCCCCTCTTTTTTTTACAATGAGATCCCTGAATCTAAACTCCTTTGTGTGGCTTTTTTCCTGACCATTACCAATAACGTAACCAACCCCTCCTTAAATGATAATAAATACCCATAACCAATTTTTTGAAAGGTGGGTGTAGTTTTCTAGACTATTTTCTATCGATTAGGGACACTGATAATCTTTGAGGGAACCTTAAGAAAATCAGGATAATTGTTAGAGGCACCTGAGAAACTGACCCAAGAAATGAAGAGAACCAGTGTTGTTGATAAGTATGAAAATGTGTTTAGGATAGGCTGTGGCTCAGTTGGTGGCATGTTTGCCCAGTACATGAGAAGCCTTGGGTTTGATCCCAACACTGATTAAAGCTTTATAAACCCATCAGCCAGGTATGGTAGTACACATCTGTCATCCTAGCACTTGGAAGGTAAAGACAGGAGGGTCAGAATTTTAAAGTCACTTTAGCCTAGTCTGGGGCAAGGAAGAAAGAGAGAAAGAGGAGCTTCCCACCGGGTTGAACTGCATGCTTACAACTTTTAAATGAAAAGATGCTTCACTGTATGTGCTCAGAATCTAATGAAGGAATTACAAAGTCTACACAAAGGAGACACAAAGTTAATGCTGAGTGACTAGTGATTCAAGTATGGAATTTTCAAAAATTAGTTCTTAGAATTAATGCCACCATGACTCTGGTTAGATATTAGCAGGCTTTGGAGGCCATTGAGAGTGACCCTTTCCTCATAAGCAATTGCTTGTAAAACCAGAAACTAAAACTGGATGGTTAGTTGCTGGTCAAAATTGCTGGAACAGAACTAATAACCATCTAATTGTGAGATTGCCATCTAGCTGAAGGCTTTCTGGAAAGAACAAGGACATTGCCTAGTAGTTAATCTCAATATCTCAGCTATCGGAAGAACCAACTCCCCAGGGAAAAGCCTTCTGCCCCAGAGACTTTAGAAATAGCATACCAGTTGCCTGAAATGTAGGTTGACAATTGACAAGTAGCAATTGCTTATTGGCCACTGTCCACTCTCATGCTAGAGAGGGCCCCATCTTACTCTGTAATGAGTTCTGCTTCTCCTCTGCACTATGATCTGGGTGTCTTGTCTCACTTCTTTCTCTCCAGAGATCACAAGGACCAAAGATCTGAGGGGAGTCCAGGACAAGATTCTGGAGGCAGAAGGATGCCCTGGTGAGGATGTTCTGCGGTTGGTCAGTGGATAAAACACAGTCCCAGCTGAATATGAAGTCTCTTTTGCTATTGTTTATCTTCGACTGCTCACACCTCGGTCTTCATAGAAGGTGACTTCAATAACCCAACACCCTCTTTCAGTGGAGTCTGTCAGGAGGAGGCCTTGGGGAGTCTGTTTTTTCATTTTGTTCTTTTCTTTGGACACTTCCTTCAATACCTCATACTGAGTTTCTATGCATGAGAAAATGGTGTCTGCAACTGTTCAGTCAAACAGCCTGTTTGTGGCATAGGCTCATATATTTGAATGCTTAGTTGCTAGGGAGTGACACTATTTGAAAGAATTAGAAGGATTAAGAAGTGTGGTCTTGTTTAAGGAAGTGTGTCACTGGGAGTGGGCTTTGAGGTTTTAAAAGCCCATGCCAGGCCCAGTCTCCCTCTCCTTCTCCCCCTGCCTTGGGATCAGGATGTAACTCTCAGCTACTGCTCCAGCTTCATGCGTGCTACCATGCCCCCACCATGATAACGGACTAAGCCTCTGAAACTGTAAGCAAGCCCCCAGTCAAATACTTCCTTTTAAAAGAGTTGTCATGGTCATGGTGTCTCTTCACAGCAAGAGAACACTGACTAGAACACATCTGTTAAGTTCTGCCTGGCCTTTAAGTTTCTCTGCCTCTGCATTTGGGTGATTTAGAGTTTGAACTGTTCATTAAAACTTCTGATCACCGTGCTGTTCTCCAGCTCTGTAGTGAACCCAGTCTGGAACTGGCAGGGCATGCCATGGCTGCTCTCTCCTGGGCAGATATGAATTAACACCTCCCTGGACACTGACACCTGCTGTGGCCCCCTTGGCCAAGACTAGATGGCCTCCTCTGCTGTAACACTGGCTCCACCATTAGTTGGCTTCTGCCACAAAAATCCCATTTACATGAGTTTCTGTCTAATGACTTAAAAATAGTTAAATGTTATTTAGTGCTGCATGAACAACCTGCTATAGAACTTTCTCATTTCTTAATAAATCTTGATGTTAGATACTATAGCTGTGAGTCAACACATTTCCAGACACCTCGTATATAGCAGGCGAAAATGCCAGTAATTGTTGGAATCATTGGCGATAAATCAAGGCTTGCCCAACCTGTCCATTCAAGACCTAGGCAGGGGATAACTGAATATCAGGATTTCTCAGGGAGTGCAAAGCCAATGAGCATAACCAGATAACAAGAACATGGGGCTGGTGTTTAATACATGGAGCAGGTTAAGAAGACCACTGGACCATTTCCTAAGCACACTCAGTTTGAAGTGTATATTGCTGAACACACTTAGTGTAGATCCCTGGCTCAAAGAGAGGTGCCAAACACATGCCTGGGCACATTTAGCCCAAACTCACAGGGAACATGTTTGAAGGTTAAAACAGAACAGGAACACTCATAAGCATACCCAGCTATGGGATAAAGACAGTAGATGACTCAGGTCTGGGAATGTTCAGCCACTTTTTCCTGAAGGGTTTTGGTTCTAATCAAAGAAAAAGATTCACTAGCATCCTATATACAAGACTCACATGCATCCTGTGTACAAAACTCAAGTGCATCCTGTATACAAGACTCATGTGCATCCTATATACAAGATTCACGTGCTTCCTGGGTACAATAAGATAGTGACACCAGTGCTGTCCTTCTGGGTATCGTTGGTCTCAGCCACAGTGGCAAAAAGCCACTCTGCAGCAGCATGTGCTCAGCATAGATTCTGTTGTAAACAGACCTCTCCATCACGGCTCAACAGGAAAGCTGGGAAATCAATCTGCTCAAAAGATGAATTTCCATAGACTGGGGTGAGAAGGGGAAATTTTCTACCCAAATGAGAAATGCTTTTAGATTTGAGTGTAGCTTGTAGTGGGCAACAGCACCCTCTGTTGGATCTCTTAGGAACAGTACCCTCTCTTGGCTCTTGGAGGAACAATAGAGTTTTTTTTAATTTTAATTTTTATTTTATAATTTTTATTTTATTTTATTTTATTTTATTTTATTTTATTTTATTTTATTTTATTTTATTTTATTTTATTTGGAGCTGAGGATCGAACCCCTGGCCTTGCGCTTGCTAGGCAAGCGCTCTACCACTGAGCTAAATCCCCAACCCCAACAATAGATTTTTGATGTGTGAACTCACTATAGGAGAGCCATACTGTTAAGAGCTGAGGAATATCAGAAAAGCTTGACGCACTTGTCAGGGTGCCTTTGACCAACACCTGTGACAGCTCCCTTGTCTCTCAGAGCCTGATTTCCCAAGCCTGACATCCTCAGGCTGCTCCCAATGTACTGGCTACCCTCCCTCCCAAAGCCAGGGTAGCTTTCCTACTCTACTTCCTCCTCACACACATTCCTTTTTCCTCCTTGCCCTTCATTTTCTCAAAACTGTAGCCTAAGATCTTGAGATCTGGGGCAGAAAATGAAGACGGTAATCTGTGCTGAGGGACTAATGGCTATACACAGCCTTTCCCCTACTCTAAATATCCCTCCAAGAATGTTAATGGCATCCTCTTCAGACAGTGACCTAGCTCTGATTGCCTGGCTAGAGGCTCTGGCAAAGAACGGGAGGTTGTTGTAGAACTGAGGAGAAGATTCAGTGGTTACGAGCACTTGCTGCTCTTGCAGAGGACCCAGTTCCCAGAACCCACATCAGGCAGCTCCCAACTGTGGCTCCCATTACAGGGGATCTGATGTCCTCTTCTGGCCTCTGTGGGTAACTATAACATGCAATACACATGGACAAATAGACAAAAGAATTTTTAAGAGGAGAATTGGGGGCTGTGGAGATAAGGCATCTCAGACCAAAGATGGAAATGCTTCTATAACATTTCCTTCAGTTAAAACTAGTAGCAACCCTCACTTTTCCATAATAGACCATGGATGCTTTTATATTAAGGCTCAGAGAGTTTCCTTTGGTAAAGCATCCATAGTACCGTTCTTGAATGAGGTCACTGAGCATTGGCCTCCATCCTTTCATTGATTAAGAGCATCCCGAGACTCATAGCTCGGCTAAACTCTAAGTTAACTAAGGATGTCCTTTCCTTAAACCAGATGGTGACACTTTAAAAGAATACTTGTTTGAATACTTGTTTGTAAATGTCCTGTTTGATTTGAAGGTTCCTCAGGGCCCTCATTGCTAGATGGACAGCTGCCCTTCAACAGAGGATACTATACAGATATCTACTTCCTGAGACACGGGGATGTTGAAACAGATACATAAGCCACATCCTTGTGTAGCACTGCAGAGAAGCTACCCCAGACCACCAGGCCACAGGTCATTTTCCCTTGAAATACTCCACTGCCGGCCTCACCCATCTTCACACAGGTTTCTACGTGGAAGTGGGTTTCAATTTTTTGTGACCCTGGGGCGGTCTAAACTCTCATCAAAAAATATTTTTGAAAAGGAGAAGGGGAGAAGACAGTGGTAAGAAAAACTTGTAAAGCACTAAAACTTGGTTTCAGAATCATTAATGTATACTTGAAACTTTTTCCACTGTTCCACACTTCTTTGGCGACTTCAGGCTGAGTGGCTTGGGTGATCCACTAAGCCCAGAAGAGAAAAACTGAACCAAACCAAACCAAAGGAAAATAAAAACGAGTTGAGCAACATTGTGCTGTGTTGGGTTGAGCCTGTTTAATAAGCCTATTCTTTTACAGCTGTTCTAACTCTGTGAAAGGCTCCCCCGAATGTTTTCTGAGTGCCAATGATTCCTCAGGACATGGGTCGGATATTATTATCATCCAGGTTCACAGGCAGCAGCAGAGCATCTCTGAGGGGTCCCAAGGTCTATCCAAATGTCTTAGCTTGAGGTCATGCCACTGGATGACTTTCTCCTATCATTCCCACTTTAGAGATCAGGGCCATCAGGAAAATTTGGAAGTACACTATGTCAGTGGGGCATGGTACATATATGGTTTCCGCTTGTGTTCTATTGCTGTGGTAAATACAAAGATGGAAAGGCGACTTTGGGGAGGAGTTTATTTGGCTTACATCTCCATATCATCAAAGAAAGCCAATGCAAGGGCGCAAGCTAGGAACTGAAGCAGAGACCAATGAGGGGCACTGTTTACTGCCTTGTTCTTCATGGTTCACTAAAGTTGCTTTCTTAAACAACCCAGGACCACCTGCCCAGGGGCGACAATGCCCACAGTGAACTGAGTTCTCCCACATTAATTAGTAATCAAGAAAATCTGCACAGACATCCCTACCCCCGGTCAATCTGATGCAGGCAATTCGTCTACTGAAATTCCCTTTTCTCGGATATGTCTAGGCTTGTATCACATTGACAAAAGCTAACCAGCACACCTGGGACTCCGACTCTCAGCAGGGCGTGGCAAGAGGACCTTGAGTTTAAGCCTGGCCTCAGCAGCACAGAAAAGTCTCATCTAAAAACAAAAGCACCATGGCTGACATTTGCAGTGAGCTGCCTTCCATGACCTGGAAGACAGGTCGAAATGAAACCTAAGAGAGCCCTCACTTGCCCTCCACACGGAGTGCAGCCAGTGACGCTTTTTTAGAACAAAGCTAAGGTTTCCTACATCCCAGGAGTGATGCAGGCTTCCCACGAGAATTTACTTATTTATTCATGTATTTTTATTGTCGTTGTTAGTGGAATCTTTTTTATTCAGAAAAAAAGCCACCCAAACAAAAACAAAAACAAAAATTTCCAAACACACCAGGAGGGTGTAAGGGTAGGGGAAGGTATGTGTCCAGCCCCAGCCCCCAGCCCATGTGATGTTGGCAGCAATAAGGTGAATGGGATAATGCCCCCCCCCCAAATAATGGTATGTATTGGTATGGAAAGAAGGGGTACAAAAACTGAAGAGAATGTGAAGAGGGGACAGATGAAGTCAGTACTGGGAACGCCATAGTGGGAGGCCATCTCATAACACTTCTTGTTGATCAAACCACCATGGATACCCCCTTTGCCCATCAGCAGACTAGCATCATGGTGACAGTGACATTGGAGGTGGGGCTCCTCTAGTGCTCTTGGAATAAAGATCCATTGTAAAGTCCCCATCCTACAGTAGCGAGTCCCAGACCACAGAAAATTTCTGGTCCCCAAGTTTCAGCTCATTCATGAAAAACTTGACCAGACTTCACCTACCAGGACACCAGTAAAGGTCTTCCAGGGACAACTGCACAGATGGAGGGCAAATCCCTGTAGCCTACAGTGGCCACATCCTGACAGGTCCTGTCTGCCATGAGGCTGCTGATGTAGATGACCCACAGGCCATGGAGCTGCTCCTGGGCCTGGGCTTGGGCTGGCAGGCAGGCTCAGGAGAGAATTTATGTCACCCAGCAGGTAACAACTTAACAAAATATTTTACAGCTACATAAAAACATCAGTTTCTGTTGTAGTATATTATTCTAAGATGTATTACATTTATTTATGCAGTGGAACATTTGCTTAATGATGCAAAGCTGTGTTGCATTCTTTTATGGTGCATTTGTTTAACCCTGTGGTGCTGTGTTACTGTGCCTGTCTAAAACACCTGATAGTCTAATAAAGAACTGAAAAGCCAATAGTGAGGCAGGAGAAAGGATAGGCGGGGCTGGCAGGCAGGGAGAATAAATAGAAGGAGAAATCTGGGAGGAGAAGAAAAGGCAAGAGAACAAGGAGAAGAGGATGCTAGGGGCCAGTCACAGAGTAAGAGTGAAAGTCAGATATTCAGAAGCAAGAAATGGGAGAAGCCCAGAGGCAAAAAGGTAGATGGGATGATTTAAAGCTAAGAAAAGCAGCAGGGCGCAAGCCAAGTGAAGGCCAGGCATTTATAATTAAAAATAAGCTTCTGTGTGTGATTTGGATGGGAGCTGGGTGGCAGGCCCCCCAAAAGAGCAAAAACAACCAACAACAAGCACCCTCACTGCTACGTTCTTCACCTTCCACAACCCGTTATTAACAGTTTGATTTCTGTGTCAAAGTTAGTTCTTGGTATCCATTGATATATTCAACAGGATATAAAATATTTTTGTCTCTCGTGTAAGGTAAATCTCACGTAAAGCCAATTTGGAGACTAAACCTAGTGTTGGCATAGCGAACCATCAGTTAGGCAGCACACAAGGACCTTGGTCTTGATGTTCTGCCAGCCACAATAATTCTTCCACCTCCTGATTTTGGAGCGGATTCTTGACTTTTAGACACTGTGCCCATGTTCCAAATTGCCAGGAGAGGCAGAGGGGGAGAATGCTGAACCAGGGGAGGCCACCAGGAAGAGAAGCGTGAAAACTAGACCTTTGTTCTTTGTTTTAGAATTCTGTGTAATAGCTAAAATTCAGGTGTTGGAGGACACCAGAGAGAAAGGTTTGAACTTTCAGTATTAATATTGATTTCCTAGCAATTCTTGCCTGGAAATTATAGTTGCTTAATACTGTGGTGACTAGAGGGCTTTTTCACTTCTTACTACCTCATAAGCCTACTGACCCATTCATTTAATAGCTTTTGAGCTCCAGAGGAACTGAGAGATAATAGAATTGCAACACTCCTCCACTGCTTCATTTCTGAAAGTCCAGCTCTTTATATACTGTGGGATCCTCATCTGCATTAGATTGTGTAGTGTGGTTCCACATTTCTGCATTTTCCAAAGAGCCAAATAGAAAATACTAAAGCCAACACTGTGGCACGGTTGAACCACTAGATGTTGATTGTGTTGTCAGAAATCATCCTGCTCTCTTGAGGTTGGGAATGGGGGGGGGGGGGGCAGGGAAGAACAATAGAAACGAGCCTTGGTCCCTAAACTCTAGGACTGAGAAATACTAATGCCTTCATCTTCTACGGTCCATGTGCTTGGTTTACTCAAGACCCAATTAAATCTCAGAATCACCCTTGGAGCAGGGGCAGCCCTCTTCCACTACACCATGGGAGAGGACGGTATACCAAACTTTGGGGTTCTACCAGCCCCAGGGGACTCTGCTGGCATTGCGGATCTGCCTTCACTAGGACCACTGAGGGGCTCTGTTTCCTCTGTGACTCTGTCTAGCCCTTAGTTGTCTGCCTTAGTGCCATGTTTGAAGCTCGTACCACTGAGGCTGGGACCCCAAGAACCAAGGGCAAGTATCCCTGATGTCTCGCAGGGCCTGTGACTCCAGGTTGTTTTCCCATCGTCAAGACTCATTGGAGAGCAGGGTGCGGACCCCTCTATTCATAGGATCCTAAGAGTCACTGGAGCCTAGAGTCAGTGTGTGTCTGTCCCTCCCTCCCTCTCTTCTCAAATGCTACTCCTCTCGATGGGTTAGTGCATTGAGAACATAAGTTAAATGGGAGAGAATTTGCAAGCCCCTCATATTTTCTACCTGCTCTAAACAAAAAAGATACTCCCCACTAGTCCTGTATAAGAGAAACAAGGATCCATGACTATTAAATAGGCCTCCTACCACATCAGTGAACATGTAACTAATGGGTAGGGATGCCTCTACAAAGCCATTTCCCATGCAATTTCAAAATAATAAACACTACTACTTGCTAGGAAATGTCTTCCTTTGTAGGTGACTCTCTGTCTATCAGTCTCATCAAGGATGAGATTTGTCAACTCTGCCAATCAAATTGGTATGGGGGAGGCAGACTCTCTAGGGTCACCACCTCTGGCAAACTGCAGCTACACTTCAGTTCTTCAGTTCCCGTGGGAGAATATCCACTGATACAGGGAAGGAGAAGCTGTGCCCACTGCTGTCATACCCACCCCTGACCCACAGGAACTTAGGATCAGAAGCAGACACGTCTCTGACCACGAGAAGGACCCCAGTGTGAGTTCCACCGTTCCAGAAACTGCTATTGTTTGGATGGGTGTCCCTCCAGAGGCCCACGTGAAAGGAGTGATGAAAGGTTGAACCCTTCAGGAGGTGGGGCCTCCTGGGTGGCCCGGGAGTGTTCTCTCCTGCTCTCTCTGTCCTGCTGTGCTCCCCTGTTCATGGGGTGAGCAGGCTTTCTCCACAAGGCCCAACATGATATGCCAGAGACCCAGATCCACAGGACTACTTCACCTTGGCCTGGGATCTCCAGAACTGTGAGCCAAAATAGACTCATTCTCTTTACACATTAACTGCCTTGAGTGTTTCATCATAGTGATGGAAACTAATATGGAAGCTACATGCAGTGGATCCCCTTGTCTTGATCAGCTGAGATCTCCAATGGTAAAAGCAAAACAGCAAATGCCGAGTAGCCCTGTGCTCTTTGGGATCAAGGTTGAGAACACTCACTCAGTGTGTAAAGAGTGGGTAACACCAAACTATCTTTGTCCAGCTGCGGTGGACTGAATTGTATTCCCCCAGAATTTGTATGTTAGAGCCCTGACCTCCAGTGTGACAGATTTGGGAGATGGAGTCTGTAGGAAGTGATAAGGTTAAACCGATGATAAGGACAGAATCCTGGTCACACAGGATCAGTGCCCTTATATGAAGAGGTGCCAGAGACCACAGAAGGAAGGCTATGTGAAGATTAGTCAGAAAAATAGTTCTTACTAGAAGCCAAAAATGCTAGCGCCTTGGCTTTGGATTTCCCAGAACTATAAGAAAATACATCTCTAATATCTAACACTCAGTCTGTGGGACATCGTTTTGACATACTGAACTGACTAATAGGCCAGTATTGCCTTGCCATTTTATCTGAAGGACATCAGACACTGAGGTGGAAGATATCTGGGGAGAATATCTCAGTGGAGAATTGAGGGAGGTTGTCACAAGAGAATATGCACCTGGAGTATGTCCCCGGAAGGTTAGAGATTAAGATTTGTGTCATACCTACCTAAGACAGGTATCTGTAAAGTCTGGTTGGAGCAGGTTGAAGAAAAACGGCTGCTTTTAGAGCAAACATCAGGCCAGCTGTGACAGGTAAAGTTTGTGAGTGCACTTCCTGGGTCAAACACAATATGAGAAACAAGGACCTTCCAAGAGGACTGCACTGGGAAGACAGGGGACCCTGACAGTGGCACTAAGCCCAGTACCTGTGCTGGGAGTCAGAGACAGCCCTCCCTGGAAGAGACAGGGATGCTGTAGTTACCTTGAGTGACAAGTTCTGTGGGGTGTGAAGGTCTCACATAGGCTGCCCTTGAGAGCAAGACTCAAGTCTGAACACCTGCCGTACCCAGAGAGCACCACAGCCAGGCACAAGCATCCATTCAAGGAAGGCATTTCTTGTTTACCTGCATTTCATTTAAGTTTGTTTTGAGCTGAGAATGTCTCACTAAAACTCACATGCTGGAGATGTAGTCTTCTGTATCTCAGAATTCAGCTGTATTTGCAGACAGCACCACTAAAGGAGCGATTAGGAAAATGTGAGTCCATTGTCGAATGCCAAATCCAGAAGGACTGTCCAAGGAAGAAGAGTAACAGCCGCCAAGGACATGCCTATACAGAGGGAAGGACATGCAGGGGCTTAGGAGAAAGTTGCAGGCCAAACCAAACCTGTGGGTACCTTCACGAACTTGATCTTTAAGTGTCAAAAAACGTGAGTGAACAAATGTCATTCTTTTCGATACTCCTATGCTGTTTTTAAAAATTTTATGGCAGCCCCAGGCAACTAATGTACACCACCCCCGCCATCACCACTACCACTACCACCACCACCACCACCACCACCACCACCACCACCACCACCACCATCCCACTCCCACCCCCCATGCCCGCACACGACTTTGGCAGGATGAATGAACCACAGTTGCACAGAAATTCAGGCATTGCCCCACACCTATTTCAGGTGACCCAGAGACTGAAAGGAAGTCAGAGGTTGCTTTAGGATGGTGACAGTCTTAGTTTCTGTTCTAATGTCTGTGAAGAGACACTAGGGCCCAGGCAATTGATAAAAGAAAGCATATAATTGAGGGCTTGCTTACAGGATTAGAGTGTGAGCTCATGACCATCATGGTGGGCCATCATGGTGGCAGTAGGTAGGCCTGGTGCTGGAGAAGTAGCTGAGTTTGTGTTCTAATCTGCAGGCTTGAGGCAGAGAGGGAGAGAGAGAGAGAGAGAGAGAGAGAGAGAGAGAGAGAGAGAGAGATCAGGCCTGGCATGGGCCTTTGAAATCTCAAAGCCCACCCTCAGTGACTTACCTTCTCCAACAAGGCTATGTACCTCCTAATCCTTCCTGGGATTAGGAGTCCACCAACTGGGAACCAAACATTTAAATATATGCACCTATGGGGGGGGGTTCTCATTCTAACCACCACAGTGAGTTTTTAGGAGTTCTGTTGTTATGCTGACTGTTCAAGAGTGACATGGTTACTAGCCAGCCTGCTTCTTCTGCCATGTGACAGTAACCAGCAGTGTCAGAGCATCTGCCAGGCAAGTCATCAAAGGACAGGAAGCGGATGTCCACAGAGGAGCTCTGGAGGAGCAGTAGAGAAATCAGGCAAGCACCTGAACCACTCTAGTCCACTTCACCAGACACTTTCCCATGCCCATTCTATGCACTAGTTCCTCTCATTGTCTCACCTCATTTCTTATCTAAGGAAACAGACACAGAAAACCATATACTTTTGCAGAGGTTCGTGGTGTGGGTGGGTGCGACATCCGTTCCCAGGTGAAAGCAGTGTTGTGGAACACTGCCCTATAGCCATGGGTGTGGTCTTCACGATCTCTGTCAGAGCCTGCAGGAAACCCACAACAAGATCAAGCCAAGGCATAGCCAATCTAATGACCCTCACCTAACATTCCACCCACTCCACCCCTCCCTCCTCCTACACCCTGCTCCCAACTCCATGAAATTCTGCTCCATGGCTTGCGGTCTTGGAAGGTTCTAGACTATAGAAGAGCGGCAATGTTAACTGGAGGGGAACTTTGTGATGCAGCTTTGGGAGGTCATGACTCATGCTGGGATGTGAATTTTCAGTGATGAGACTGTTAGGGGTCACCCCCATTCCTGTAAGTAACCCCTCATTTGTGGTGGTTCCAGATGGCATCTACTTTCACTCACTGCTCTGTTCTTTCACCTTCAGTAACCTGTTTACAGTTTAATTTCTGTGTCAACAGTTTTTAGTATCAAATTATAGATGTATATATAAAACAAGATATAAAATTCATTGTCTCATGTAAAGAAAGTCTAATTCTCTCTCATGTAAAGCAGATCTGGAGATTAAGTCTAGTGTTGGAATAGGCAACTATCAGTTATGAAGGACACAAGAAACTTGTGTCTTGATGTTCTGCCAAGCACAATAAGTCCTTCCACCTCCTTTGAAGTAGGTTCTTGATCTACAGCAACCATGCCCATGTTCCAAATTGCCAGGAGCTGCAAAAGAGGAAATTTCTGAGCCAGAGGAGTCTTACAAATAAGCCCACTAAATTGACTGGTTCTTCAAGCTGGACTTGGATGGAATATTAGCTGTGTCATTTGGTGCTCTATCTGGAGTGTTAATGTCTCCCCAAGAAAAGTAAGACAGCTAGTAGACTGGCCCTCAGAGCTATGCCATACCCAGCCCAAGCTATGCACCCGCCAGGAGGGAAGGTGAGCTCTTCAGAGAAGATGGCATGTAGCATGAATCTTAAAGGTACTTGTTAATAAAAACAAATCTGGGCCAGGTATTGGGGTGGATGCTGGGAGATCAGAGAAGCAGAACAAGCCACAGCTACTTCACCTTGCCAGTTCCTCAGCTGGTCTTGTTTCCTCAGACTGCAGCAAGCTTCTGAGTCCTCATCTCAATGGGTCTCAGTTGAACTGCTGCTGGAAGCCTGAAAGCTTAACCAGCCAAACCAGCTTCTAGTTTCTGGTCTTCACGCCTTATATATCTTTCTACTTTCTACCATCACTCCCTGGGATTAAAGGCATGTGTCACCATGCCTGGCTATTTCCAATGTGACCTTGAATTTACAGAGATACGCCTGGCTCTGCCTCCCGAGTGCTGAGATTAAAGGCATGTGCTACCACTGCCTAACCTCTATGTTTAATATTGTGGCCATCTTGTTCTCTGACTCCAGATAAGTTTATTAGCCTGCACAATATTTCAGGGAACACAATATCAACACAATGGCATCTCCTGGGTCTAGAATAGAGGGAGGAAATTGACATTGGGAATGAGAAAGAAAGGCTTTTAAACTGAAGGAACAGTCTGAAGCAAAGACCTGGAGGTAGGAAGAGCAAGGTTTGTTACAACCATGTTTAGTGGGGGACCTGAAAGTGGGGAACACAGTGAGATGGAGCACTAGAGAGTAGAGAGCCAGGATCTGGAAAATCCCAACAGCAGCCAGTGAGCAGGCTCTGCATGAAGGCTTTCTTGGTAGGCAGCAGGCTCCTTCTGCATCTGTGCATTCATGAACTACATGGGCATTTGCTCATTGGCAGCCTCACAAGCACATTGGGGGCCTCTTTCTCTTTGTGTACAGATATACTTCACACTGACAACTCAGGATCATAGCCAGCGATATGCAGGTGCAGCCAGCCAGAAACCCACCACAGAAGATGAATATGACATCATCAGGAGTGAGATCCAGGTCGGGTACAGGATGTGATAGTCCAAGCATCATATAGGAGGGATGAAGAATCAGTAGAGGTGCTGACCAAGGGCTTTGGTCAATTTGGGGAGCTATAACAGAGGACCACAGTCTAGGTGACTTATAAATCACAGGAAGTTAATTCTCACAGATGTTTAGGTTGGAACTCCCAGGTAAGGGTGCCAGCATAGTCCAATTGTGAGGGCCTGTCTCTTACTGCAAATAATGGACTTTTCATTGTACCCTCACAAAGAGTCTCTGGAGACATCCTGACCCACTTTTTTGAGACAGGGTCTCACTATGTAACTGGCTGGACACTCGCAGAGACCCACCTGCCTCTGCTTCCCAAATGGACTGATACACACAGCTGGAGAACCTTTTAAAGGACACTAATCCTATCAATGAAGGGCCCCACCCTGCCTCTAATTTTATCACATTGTTTGTTAGGGTTTCAACTTATGATTGGGTGAGGGTGTAAACATTCAATCCCTAACTCCCACCTGCAGTGACAAGCTGTAGTTTAAGTGGGGACGACATTCAAAGGAGGGACTCCTTATGCCTACCTTCTAATCAGGAGCATGCTTTGTTTCTACAAAGGACTTCCAGTGGGCTGTTGAGGCCATTTTACCTGATTTCTGAAAAGCCATTGTAGACCCCATTAGCGGTGTTATGGTTCCATCTTCCAACTACTGCTCTACTGGGAAGTCCAGGCTTCAATAGCACCACTCTCTTCTGCTTTTATGAGTTATGGAGGTCATCTGTTCTCTCTCCCTCAGTTTCCACATCTATCCCCACAGACAAAGTGTGATTACCAAGGAGAAATAGAGCAGAGACTAAACATGAGGGGTGGTCAGGCATTTTGGACCATCTTGAAGCATCTCACTGTCATTAAGAAACACAAACTAACATGACTGAACTGGCAGAGTATGGAGGTGCCAAGCCCATGGGCCTCAGAGGTTAAGACCACAGACCTGTGACCCCAAAGCAGCTCCAACTCCTTCCCTGAAGATCTGAGCGAGTGGTTTGTGTTCACAGTCATTGTCCTTTGATAGCTGAGGAGCTAATTCAGAACATGTTCATTGTTACATGGAGGATATTCACTAACATTTCCCCTGCTTCCAAATAGGAGGAGATTCACATGACCTATTTAAATTCCATGTCACGTGGATGATGGGGAGCTTCTACCTAGGGCAGAGGACCCAGGACAATCTTCATGAGAAGAAACTGGGCCTGGAGTCAAGTGTTCATAATCTGCCCTGGGTATTGCTACACTTAGATTCCATTTCCCCTTCTTCACAGATGATGGTGAGGGTGCTGAGCCAGCATGATGGCTCAGCAGGTAAAGGTATTTGCCACTTTGGGACCCAAGTTTGATACTCAGAACCCACATGGTAGAGGGAGAGAACCATTTCCCACAAATTGTTCTCTGACCTCTTCCAGCCCCCCAAAATATAAAGAAAAAAATACTTTTAAAAAAGTATACTGAGGTCTTATAATAATTTGTTAGCAATGTGCAATTTCCCCAAAACTTTAATATTAAAAAAACTAATATAAGTTTACATATATATATATACAACTTCATATGTATATAGATTATTACAAAGCAATAAAACAATCCTATTTTTGTATTTTAATTTGACTGCTTAGTATCATAAAACAGCCCTGATTAATATAAGAAAGTATTTGCAAATATTGTTTGCTTTTCTCTTTTTTTCACACCCATCCACAATGGCTTCATGAACTTGGGGTACTCATTAACTAGAAAAGAACAAGTCTTACTCTGACATCCTCATAAACAAATATCCAAACAGACAAAAGACAAAAAACACAGTGGGCACTTTCAATCACAGGTTAAAATATACTTTAAAAAAAGAGAAGAAAGAATTTCAACCCCCACCCACGGAAGAGCCCTGGGATTAACACAGAAGTTAATCCTTTATGGTTTGAGAGCCTTTGGTCCCTGCCTGGGCCACTCTGACCCGGTCATCACTCTTGCATTAGACAAATATTTTTTGAGTCCAACTATGAGCCAAGCCTGGCTGGGCTCTTGAGACATTTCAATGAGCCCCAGGTGAGCGCGCGCGCACACACACACACACACACACACACACACACACACACCCCATAGCAATCTTGTTCCAGCACCTGAGAATGTTTAGGTAACAGCTCTGAAGCTAGTTATGGTTGACTGTATCCAGTTCTTTCCTGGGGACTGAGTTTCCCACTCAGTCACTGTTTCCTGGGCATAAACAAAAGACAGACAGCAGATAGACCATCCATGAAGCTGTTCAGAGGTTCTGTTCAGAGTCCATCTTTGGGCTCCCTTCTTTGCTGGCTGAGTGGGAAAGTCTTGTTAAGCAATAGCCCTGCTAATCCTAGCCCCCACTGCCGTTAGTTTCAGAAGGCAGATGGTTAATTAACCATTAACATTTGGTCTACTTTGTCTTTGATTTGTATTTTGTATGACTTCAAAATACTTTAAATGAAGTTGGACATTTGTTCAAAATACGATGCACCATTCAGAAGAACTCAGTCTTCACCAAATGTTCCCAAAGATTGAATCATCCATCGACCATCGACAGGTGATTGTTATAAACATAAATATTATTGGAGAGGCCTGTTTGTTTTTTAGTTTAAGCTTTTTGTCCTTTTAAAGACAATCCTTAGATTGTCCAAGACATCAAGCTTGTGGTAAGATAATCAATATGCCAATGGGGTTCACATTATGTGCTTCGCATTCTGTGATGTGCCTTCTGAAAAAATATCGCCAAGAACTGGAGGAAAGAACAAGGAAGCTTGAGAGTCCTTGCCCAACAGGTGGCGCTGTTTCACTGCGCCAAAAGTCACAAAACCATTTGGCTGATTTTCTTGAAGAAAACAAAAAACAAACAAACAAAAAAAACCTTAGTCAAGATGGTGATGGCTTTAATCCCCCTCACTTGAGAAGCAGAGGCAAGTGGATCTCTGTGAGTTTGAGGCCAGCCTAATCTACAGAGTGAGATCCAGGGCAGCCAGGGCTCTGTTATACAGAGAAACCCTGTCTGTAAATAAATAAACAAACAAATGAATCAATCAATGGCCTTATTGAGTTTAATGTAATAAAGGATAACAGAGTAGCTAAGGCTGCATGCCCAGTGTTAGAATACTTGCCTAGTCTTACACAAGGCCCTAAGTTCATACTCAGCACTGAGAACAAAAGGCAAAAAGAATGGTTGAAATTATTTGATAACCTTCCATTCAAACTGAGGTCTAAAATAAGGGAACTTTAACAAGTATGTACCAGGGATGCCTGTGTCCTAGGACCTGCCTTTGAGGGATGAACAGGGTAGACTGTCCAGGAGTGAAAACTGTTCTGGAAGCACAGGCAGTTAATGAATGACTGCTCTCCCAAAGCCCTACCCTGAGCTTGCACAAGTGTGTGTAGTGTGTACTTCCATGTCGTCCAGAACCCAGCCTTTCTCAAGTCAGCCCTTGCCATCTTTGGCGAGACTTAGGGGAGACAGGACCTTTCTTATTTTGTCATTTGAAGGCTCTTGGAACAAGTCTGAACTGGCTTCTTCACAGCTGGTTCTTCAGATATTTGTGCACAGCTCTCATACTTTCTGTGTCTTTACCAACCCAGAGTAAACATGGCGGTTGTAGGGAACCCAGCAGGGTGCTAGCTAGGGGTGGCTCTTTTTCCGCTGTTGTGATTACAGAAACAGGCTCTGACTTGCTCTGTTGGGATCTCGGAGAACTCAGCTAAGAACATAGATAGCATCAGGAAAGCTGTTGTTACCTCTCTTTCATCTTTACATCAGCCATGTGGTCTGGTGGCTATAAACCCAGATGGTCTCCTCACTCATGACCTCCATCATAAGGATTTTGATCCCACTTCCCATGATAGCAGAAATATATACCAATAGTTTATTTTAATTTACTGATTCAGTGAAGTTTAATTTTGTTTATAAAATTGAGTTTGTCAGGAGAGCATGATAGTTGTTAAACAAGGAAATCACAGAAATTTAATGAGGCTCAGCACTCACCATTAATCTCAACACTCCAGAGGTATCTTCAAGAAAATCAGAAGTTCAGGGTCATTTTTGGCTGCATAAAGAGTTTGAAGCTAGCCTGAGCTACATGAGACCATTTCCCATAAAACAACAACAACAACGAAATCAAAAACCTTTCAAGATATGGTAAAATACATATTATATAATATAAGTTTAATAAAAATTTAAAAACTCTCAATGAAGTTTTTTTGTTTTTGTTTTTGTTTGTTTGTTTGTTTTGGTCTTTTTATTGTTAACAAGATAAGCCAAAAGACAAACACTAAGATAAAAACTGTGGCTTCTCTCTTACTGGGTTGGATGCTGTTATTAATGTTCTTTCTTATGCTCAGTCACACAACACAAGAAGATGCTTCCCTCAGCAGTGACTGGACTGCTGCGTGTGAGACCAGCCTCCTGACTATGATTCCACTCCTGGTGGCATCATCTGAGGCTGTCTAAACACTCTGATGGTCACACAAAGAAAGTGCATAATGGTGCATTCTCAGAACATGCTATTCTTGTTAACTAAAAAATAAAAATAAAAAAAAAAGACTACTTTTTTTTCACTTTACCATTCCAGATATTTCCTCTCAAATAAAAAAGCAACAGGGGTGGGTGAGGAGCTGACCTAGTTGACACAGTGGCGGGTGGACCTGAGCTCTACTTCCAGCACTCATGGAAAAGAGCTGGGTAGGATGGTAAGCTCCAGCTTTGGGGGGGAGGGCTTGGGGACAGGAGGGTCCTGGAGCTCACTGCCCCTATAAAGCTGAGCTCCAGGATAAGGGAAAGACCTGATCTCCAAATATAAAACAGAGAGTAATAGAGAAAAACAGCTGATAGCGTGACCTCTGGCTGAAACACTCACACACGCACACACACACACACACACACACACACAGTTGTTGTTTTGAGAAATCTTACTTCATGATCACGTGCAGCTCTTCACTATGGACATGGTCTTTGCATGTCTACAGCCAAGGAAGTTTTATTCACTTGAACTGTCCCAGACACAGGATTTCCTTCCCTCCCATTCTCCCTGCCCCCCCCCCCATGGTTTTTAATAGTAGAACCACCCAAGAGAACTTCCTGTGGAGCCACCCCACTCACTGCCTTGGGACCAAAGGCTTCAAAGCGTCTCTCTCTCCTTCTCTGCCTGACCTGAGCCGCCTGCTCCTCACGGTCTCCCGTTTCTGCCATTGCTGGACCCTTGCTGCAGAGCTGGCCTTGTCACAGGAGTAGCAGACAGGAAGGACGCCAGCACCCCAACCCTGGGCCTCATGAGGCTTGACACTATCAGGAGTCCCTGGGCTCTGTGTACCAGTTAGAATGTTGTAGAAATTGTGGGTAGAAGGGTTTCTGCTATTGCCGCTGACAGATCGCCTTCCCTTTCCCTCACACGGTCATTGTCTGTCCTAACTGACACGGCTCTTTGGGGTTCTTGGCACATTGTTGGCCTGACGTCTTGTCCTCCTGCTCTGTCTTTGCCAATGACAACCTTGACCCTCATCTTTCACAGTCCCCAAGGCACCTGTCATTCCTGCAGACTGGCAGACCTCTCTTTCTGTTTCTCTTCTTTCTCACTCACCTGCCCCACCAGTGAGATGTCTTGGGTGCTCCTTCTTCCCCAGGTTTGCTCTTGGGCAGCCAAGGCTTTGTGCCCTGGCCCAGACTCCCCCTGCAAATGAACACAATGGCACAGGCAGGTACCTCTGGTGCTAGGATGTAGGGAGGCGACTCCAGGAGCGAGACTGAGGGAGATACGATTTTAAGTACGAATTTTTAGAGCTGGGTGGGGTGGCATTTACATGTGCTCTCAGCATTCAAGAGGCTGAGGCAGGAAGATTGTGAGTTCAAGGTAGCGACATAGTGAGTTCCAGACCTCCCTAGGCTCCATAGCGGGACCCTGTCTCAAAACAAAAGGAGAAAACCTCAAAACAAAACAAAAATTTACCTTAAAAGTAGAAAATAAATAACCTTTACAGATAATCTTTTCTCCCTTAGACCCTATGTTTTCTTTACATGGCTTTCGTTGTTATGTAACTTTGAGAGCAGCCAACATGACACAAATTTGGTTTTTGTTGTTTCTTTGGTTTTTGTTGTTGTTTTCATTTTTTGAGACAGGGTTTCTCTGTGTAACAGCTCTGGCTGTCCTGGAACTCGCTTTGTAGACAAGGTTGGCCTGGAACTCACAGAGGATTCTGCCTGCCTCTGCCTCTGCCTCCCGAGTGCTGGGATTAAAAGAGTGAGCTACCACTGCCGGATTCTCTCTTTGTTTTTTAGCAGCAGTTAAAAGTATCTGAAGCACTCTGGAAAGATTCTGCACATCCCTTTTTGATCACTGGTAATGAGTTCAGGCAAGAGGAAAAGGGGTGCAATTAGCTGTGTAGCTGTTTCCTTGGGTTGGACATGGCCATGGCCATCTCAGATCAAAGCATCTATAATCACCCACATAAGATCCTCACAAGGGAGAAGACAGCAGCCAGGGGCTGCTGCCACTATGATGAGCAAATGTGTGGTAGAGAAATGGGAGAGAAAGAGAAGAGGAGAGACAGAACTGGAGATGCCATGATGTGAGTGCCCTGCACTACTGCCTGCGACCATGAGATGTCACGGCCTATGCTGCTGCCAAGGGTCATGTCTGGGTCATGGCCCTACCACAACCGGTCTGTGTTGATGTCCATGGCCCATGTTACCACCAAAGGCCATGCTGATGCCCAAGGCCTAGACTGCAGTCTAAAGCCATGTTGATGTCCAAGAGTCATGCTGAGCAGGCCCCACCCCTCACTGGCCCTGGGAGGGTAGGCCCTACCTCTTTGCCAGCCCTGGGCAAGTTGGTCCTGTCCCTTGGGAGAGCTGGTCTTGCTTCTCACTGGCGGTACACAGTCAAGGAAGCTGACTCTGCCCCTTGCCAGCAGCAGCATGGGTGTGGGAGAGCTGGCCCTGGTGACATGGGCATGGGAGAGGTGACCCCAGTGGTGTGGGCACAGGAGAGGTGGCTCAGCCCCTCACTGGCTGCCATGGAGGCATGGGCTGGCCCTGCCTCTCACCTGAGGAGGTGTCCTGGCAGAGGCCTTGGCTAACCAATTCAGTTGCCATTCAGTCCCATATCCAGGGACTTGAGTTAGTATACACCAGCATCTACAACCTGTTGGAGCATATGAACGGACCAGTCCTGAGGAACCATAGCCACAGGATCTCCATGACACGGGGCAATGACAGATTATGGTGAGAAGTTTCCAAAAGGGTCCAGTATTGATGGTGTAGCAGAAGCCAGAGGCCTTGAACCAAGCCAACAACTCATTGCAGTGAACAGACGCAAGTAGAGCTGAATGAACAAAGCCATATACTGCAGGACATACCGCATCTCCCAATACCCACTACTGCGAATAAATATGTGATGGAGAGGTGGGCAAGATGGAGGAGCTGGATGGGTTTTTGTTTTTGGTTTTTTTTTTTTTAATCATTTTTTTTCTTTTGTCAGGGAAGCTACAAGCATAGAGAGCAGACATGAAAGACTGGGAGATGAGGGGGATTGGGGTGCATGATGTGAAATTCCTGGAGTCAATTAAAACTTGTGTTACTTAAAAAAAGACCCTCACAGCATTGGGGAACCTGTCATGGAGGTGGGCTTACAAGTCTCAATAGGCTCACAAAGCACACACCACATACACACACACACACACACACACACACACACACACACACACCACATACCAAACATACCACACACATACATACCACACACACACACACACACACACACACACACACACTCCCACACTCAAGGTTATAAAAAGGTAAAGAATGAACATGGGAAGTGCCGATCCCAGCCTTAAGTAGTGGTGCCAATGGTAAGCAACCAAAGATACTCTTCAACAGAGCAGGTTTATGTGAATCATCCATGCTGTGGACGGGACTAGTCAGTAGTATAGCTGACCAGAAGTTTCCTAGGAGACTTCCTGATTATATGGCTGCTTTCCATGCTATAAGGACTCCAATAAACTGGCCTGACTTGGAAAAAATCCTTCATTTGATGCACCAGTGCCCTCTCAATCTGGGATGAATAGACATTTCTTCCCATTTCTCCATGGAACTCGTACGATGCCTGTTTGTCCCCCCAGTTGCTCTGATTTCTTGATCCTGGGAACTAATTAGGAAGCCAGGACATCTCTGCAGGAGATAGTCCAAGTTCCAGTATTAGCCACCTTTTATAGGTGACAAAATGTCGTAGTGAGACTTAGTGACCCGCCTGTCATTGCATGGGGAGTGATTGGCCAAGAAGAACTGAAGCCCAGCCTTCCAACCCCCACCTCCATTGTCCAATGGGGCCCATGGGAGTTGATGGCAATCTGGGTGTGTGGGTTCTAACTTCAGATTACGAAGCACTGTTGCCAAATGAAGAGCCGCCAAGAGCAGCAGTAAGAGGACAGTCACTGGAAGGGGTTGGCGCTGCTTTGCGCCTCACTGGAAGGGGTTGACGCTGCTGTGCGCCTCACTGGCTTTCTGGAGGCAGTCCAAAGATCCCACACCTTTTTCCCAACAGAGAGCTCAGTTTCCTGTTCGCCCACACTTGGTTTTCAGTCTATGTTTCCTTCCAAGCTGGGCCACTGATCGGAGGGACCACCAGGTGAGAGCAGATTGGCGTTTCTGTGCATTCACGTGTGTCTAGGCACATGAGTCTACACATGTGTCCTTTGAGAGCTGGGAACTCCAGTCACACGCAGGATCAAATGGAGTTTCCTAGGGTCCCAAGAGACCACACAGTCATTTATAAAACCAGTCTTCAGGCAATGCTGGCCATTCTTCACCTGGCCCTTCCCAGGTCTTCTGTTTTGTGTTTCTAAATGACTTTACATTCATTTGATGGAGAAGAAAGTCCTTAATGCACTCATATTTCACATCAAGTTGGTCCCTCTGGAAGTCCCACATGTCTAAGTTAAATTCATGTGCCAGACATGGACAGGAGACAGCCCTGATGGGAGGCCAGGGCAAGCACAGTGCAAGCCACCATCCATCTGGAGATGAGATCTCAGGGAAACTTCCAGAGGCTCTACTGTGAACTGTTCACTTCTTACCCAACACACATTTACTTGGGAGCTCCTAAGACTGGGGAGGGCATATACCTTTCTAGAGATTGGATCCAGATGACTATGTAGGGGCAGGACCTTTCTTCACTTCCTGGTCTTCTCAGTAAGATTTCTCTGGAACGGGAGTTGCTGAGGCTAAAGAAAGGCTAACAAAAGCAGTCAACATATTGAAGTTTATTTCAGCTCATTCTCCTTGTGAGAACGGAAGGACTCCTGACAGCAGACAGGTGTCTGACCTGCGTTGGTGCTCTTAATCCAGCCCTCTTGGTTGGGGATTTAGCTCAGTGGTAGAGCACTTGCCTAGCAAGTACAAGGCCCTGGGTTCAATCCTCAGCTCCACATACAAAAAAAAAAAAATCATCCTTAATCCGACCCTCTCATGGAGGCAGCAATCCGGGCCAGCGCCTCTCTCAGGTGGATGTTGCTGCTGAGGACTGAGCTAACCAGAGAAACAAATGGAGAGCCAGTCCCTGAAGCTGGCTGCTTGGCTCTGGGTGCTCTCAAGAGAAGCATTCAGAGTGACCACCAGCCCTTTTGGACAGTGAAGGGCCTCACTGGAGGCTTCTGGGCCAAAGAAAACCTTTTAATTGCTGCTCTTCTATGCCTTCCCTCTCTAGCTAATGGCTTGTGTCTCACAACCCAACCTTGGTGGGTAAGGAATCCTCATTCATGAATAAGCTAATAGCAAAGAGCTTTGAAGACACTAACCTAGGATTCTCCTAGCTATCCTTGAAGAGCCTCCTAGGAAACGCTTCCTTCATGTAATGTATTGCATGGTCTGTGCTTTTGGGAGTAAAATGGCGGTGCTGGCCCCTTGTCAGGACCTCAGCAAAATTTTACAGTGGGTGTGGAGGCATTTTCAATGATAATTAAATGGGAAGGGGTAGCTGGAACCCATAAGCGGGACTTGCCTGAGGAGAGACTGACAGAATGTGTTCCCTCTGGGACTTGGTTCTGGAGGCAACCCGTTGTTTCTTTTCCAAGAAATTTCAGACTAGTTCATAGACCACCGTGAACTTACAAAGGAACTGTTAATAAAGTGACTTCCAGCCGGGCTGGAGCAGGAAAGGGCAAATGCAGAGGCCATTCACTAAACAGAAATAGAAAAACAAATGGTACCCAGAAGACAAGAAGTTGGACTTTAATTTGTTGACCAGAGCCCCAGAGGCCACAGGAAATGGTTCAGAGCTCTGCAAAAGCTCCACAGGCAGTGAATGGCAGGCCCTGGAAGACAGCCAGGACGACTGAGTCTGTGTCACCACACTTGTAATGACTCCTCTGAGACCCAGTGCTGGACAAAACCCCACAGAACAGCCTGTTGCCTGGTGCAGCTCTCCTCAGGGTAATTTGGATGTGGTTGTGTTTGTTTGTCTGTTTGTTTGTTTGTTTTTAGCGCAATAAAAGCCCTGCTTGGGACTGGGCTTCAATTCTTCTTGCTCAGGTGTGAATTATTTTAAAACCGACAATGAAGAGTAAGAAACACACATACACACACAGACGGACACATATGCATTCACATGCACACATGTGTACATGCCCCCCTATACACACACCACAAATTATACACACATGCAAGAAATATTCTGCTAATGTATATTAGAATATTCCAATGTCATAGGCTCTCTGAAAAATACAAATTAGCATGAAAAGTCCCTAGGTCTGTTGGGAGTTAAATTCTAAATGTGCTCCAGGGTTTGTTAGCACCAAATCCTCCATGACAAAGTGAATGACCACCCAGAATTTTCCCAGCTTATAAATATGTAGTTACTTCTTCTAGATCTCAATTCACCTACTGTTGTTTGAATCCTAGATGGTCTTTTAATTTAAAAACAAACAAACAAACAAACAAACAAACAAACAAAAAAAAACCCAGAGCCAGATATTGAGGTGAAAGCTGAAAGATCAGAGAAGCAGAGCAAGCCACAGTCAACCTCACCTCGCCAACTCCTCAGCTGATCCTGTTTCCACAAATCTTCTGACTGGAAGCCTCTGAGTCCTCACCCAAAAGGATCTCAGGTGAACTGCTTTAGTTCCTGTTTCCTTACACCTTAAACACCTTTCTCAGCCCTGCCGACATTTCCTGGGATTAAATGCATGTGTGCTTCCCAGTACTGTGATTAACAGAGTGTGCCACCACTGCCTGGCTGTTTCCAGTGCGGCCTTGAACTCAGAGATCCAGATGGATCTCTGCCTTCCAAGTGATAGGATTAAGGGTGTGTGCCACCACTGTCTGGCCTCTGTGTCTAAATCTAGTGGCTAGATCTGTCCTCTGATCCCCAGATAAGCTTTATTAGGGTACACAGTATATCAACACAACTTACACAATGGAAATGTAGTTCTGCGTAAAACCAAGACTTGTGCAGCCAACACTTGGGAGTCTCCAGTCTTGTTGAGGTATTCTGTCCCCACAACCCTCATGATAACTGTTTGCCTGAGAAGTCTGAGCTCTGGACCCCCCACAAGCTCAGGGATGATCTGATGATCCACAGGATCCTGCTACACCACACTCCCAATTCCTATCTCCCTCCTTTGCTTCTGTCAGAAGTTTCAGTTCTGTTCTGAAAATCCCTGAACCACTTGAACACCTCCTATTCTAGCTGGCTCTGTAGCCAGAGATAGCCCATATACCATCCCTATCAATGGACATCAGGAGAAATCCACTGGCGCCTCCAGAAAACATTTTGCAAAGACCTGGGTCCTTGACCACATTTCCCTTCTTTCTACTTTAAAAGGGCCAGGATCTCTCCAGCCCTGAGGACACTGTGTGACTATGATGTGACAAGTAGATTCTCTGAGAAGCTGGACCCAGCAAATGCCCACAGCTACTTGCAGCTAGGCTACTGACTATGAGGAGAAAAAGAGAAGCCCTTCTTTACCTCAGCTATTTCTCCTAGTGGGAATTCTGTTACTTTCATTCTTGTTCTAAGTACAAACCTCCTTATGCTGCCTGCAAACTGTGGATGAGGAAGCTTCAGGGCTGTGAAAATATCAGAGAGAAAACTAAACCATGACCTATGCGACCTGGAGGCCACTGCACTTTGCTCTACAGTAGAACAGAAGTGGTAACATGCCTTCAGAGGCTTCTGTGTGTGTTTGCTCCTCCTCGATATCACAGATGCCAACCCAGAACTGTCTATTGCCTGGAACCACTCTAGGCTTTTGAGATGTGAGTCAGGTGACTACATCCTCTTCTGGTCAGGAGAGTCAAGTCAATGTGCAGAAACTACCTGAAAAACAAAAATAAAACAGCAAGGCACACTCAAATACATAAACCCACAACACACACACACACACACACACACACACACACCATATATATGTATATGGTTTGAGCAAATGGAGGTCTTGTGTGAGGACTTCAACATGCTAGCTCTGCAAAGTGGGATGGGGGTGGAGGAAAACATGGAAGCTAAAGTGACCAGGAAGGCCAGCTCAGCTGGAGAAGTCGGCTGGCTGAAGTTCCAAGGAAGTAGGGGCTTGAGAAAACAGCAGTCCCAATGCAGAGAAAACAGATCACAAGCATAGAACATGAGCTAGAAACAATAGGAGACCAACGGGCGGGGCCCTGGAGCAAATCCACCCACGCCACTACAGGCAGTACCTGGAGAAAGCATAGGAGTAATGATGGACATCACGTGGTCAGTAAAGGAAGCTTTTGTTAGCCTGACTCCCAAAACACCATTATAGTTACAGTCACATCTTAATTACACACATGTCAGCTTCCGGTCCATGAGCCTTTGATAACATGCTTTAAAGAGCACAGCTGTCTAGATAGAGGTTACTTCAGAGAACTGCCAGGTAGGCTGTCCATCTCAACACAGCGAGCAGGCTCTGTGCTATACAAATGTGTTTCGCTGTGAATTTGATTTGATCTTAGCCAAAAAAGCTAAGGAGCAGCCAAGTGCAACTGTTTAATGGAGTAAATCTTTGGCTCATGAGATCCAGCTCATTTTCTCAAACATTATGAAACTCAAACTAACTCATAACAGAACAGCACTTCAAAGAGGAAGAAGCATTGGCATGAGCTATTTCTGCTGGTCACTGCATATCATCACTCGGAGTTTTTAATTTATCTTCAATTGAAAGCCCTACATGTGGGGTACTTTCTTGGCTAAGTGTAAAATTAAATTCATTTATAAAACATTTTAGTGAATTTAAAAATCCTTACACTTAAATAGATTCTTCTTGCTCAGGTGTGAATTATTTGAAAACCGACAATGAAGAGTAAGATGTTCTCTCTGACATTATTGCCGTACATTTATCACACAGCGTAGGCCCTGTCAGTGATAACAGTAACTATGTGAGAGGTGCCTCGGGGCCCGATAGCTCACCAGTTCATTTTCCAGCTGAACGTGACCTGCTCAAGGACCAAGGAGGTTTTCTGCTGAGGCTTGCCTATCCGTTATCCCACTTCTGGCTTGCCCACTTAGAAGAAAGAAATCAGAGATTAGGAGATGGGAGAGCTGTGCTGAATTATTTATTCAATTCTGCATCTTTCTATTGGTGAGCCAATTGGCTGATCCTTCCTCACAAGGCCACAGCTTCACTACATCAATCACTTTCTTCCCCTAGCCACCTACCCTGTCTGGCTCACTGTAATTGTGCCCAGTCCTTTCCTTCATGGTCTTAAAGGGTTAGGTAGGCTCCCAGGTTCACAGTAACACCCTTAAATTAAGGCGGTGTGAAGAGAACTGAATGAATAAACCGCATAAAGAGATGGGAACAAATGAGTGGAGAACGCAGCTGGGATAGAGCAGGGCAGTATCCTGGGGCTAAAAGCAGCGAGACTGCAATGTCATCCTATTGACAAGGAGAGGGAGAGGGAGAGGGAGAGAGAGAGCTGAGAAAAAAGACAGCAGCCTGTCATGGTTTGGATGGGAACGTCCCCCCTCCCCCCAATAGGTTCACATGTTTGAACACCTGCTTCCCAGCTCGTGACCTTATTTTTCAAAGTTGTGGAACCTTAAGGAGGTGGAGCCTGGCTTGAGGAAGTGGATCACTGCAAGAGAACCTCAAAGTTTTATATCCTGGATCTACTTCCTGTTCGCTCTCCAGTTCCCACTTTACCAAGATGTAAAGGGGCAAGGAGTCCCAGCTACATTCTTCCTGCCACCGTGGATCTGTCTGCCGCCACCCAGCCTTCCCTTCCGCGAGAGACTCCAACGACGAGTCAAAAGAAACCCTTTCCAGGTTCGCTTTTGTCAAGCATCTGATAACAGAAACAAGAAAGGTAAGGAATACAGTGTCCCCTTCCAGGAGTCAGGTGCCTAAGTGTCCTGCCTCCTCCATTCTTCCCATCTCTCAGTGAGACTCACACTCAGAAACCGTAAGGCCAGGCAGCTGGCTGAGCATCACATAGGAAGCAGCTTGGTCACTGTGTGACAGAGAAGGTGGAAAACATATCCAAGGGGCCAAAAGGAAGGAAACCAGCCAAGGATTGCAATGGCTGCCCAGTGACTGCCCCCAACCCCAGTTACCATGTCACATCTTCTAATCCAGGAGAGCACTGTCTGTTCTGCCATGTTGGCAATGTCTACTTCACCAACAGGCTCTCTCTCTCTCTCTCTCTCTCTCTCTCTCTCTCTCTCTCTCTTGTTTGTTTTTTGAGACAGGGTTTCTCTGTGTAGTTTTGCGCCTTTCCTGGAACTCACTTTGTAGACCAGGCTGGCCTTGAACTCACAGAGATCTGCCTGCCTCTGCCTTCCAAGTGCTGGGATTAAAGGCGTGTGCCACCACTGCCCAGCCAGGCTCCCTCTTAAATTCTGCACTAGTAGAAAATGGGAGTTCTGGGAAATAAGGGACATGGTCCCTCCTATTTGCTCTTATGCCTACCCTGTTGGCGGCTAACTTGCCAACCTCACCTCAGCCCTTCTACATCACCCCAGCAGACAGCCGGTTCCAGCAGCAGCACCTGAATCCAATTTGAGGCTGCTGTTAAATGTAGTGTTGTAACTTGGGAGGCTATCCTTACTCTGCCTGCTGGAGGACCCCAACAGCCTCTGGCCAGCACCCAACCTCAAAGGGCTGCAGCTCAGCCCATGCTTCGGGTGTCAGAGGAAACCCCACCCCCAGAATCTCTGGTTCCATAAATTTGAATGATAACAATTTTTGTCCTGCTTCTCAGCTGGAGAGGAAATGTTTTTTTTTCCCCCTTTGGTTCTCTGTGCCATGGTTGCTTTGTGTTTTCTTATGTGAATAGATAGAAGGAGTCTGAATGTCTGAATCACAGTACAGAGAAAAGCCACCATCCAGACATACTCATCAAACGGCCATTAGAATGAAGCCTAACACACACACACACACACACACACACACACACACACACACACACAAAAACACATACATACATATACACATACATGCATACACACACATACAAACACATACATACATATACACATACATGCATACACACACATACAAACACATACATACATATACACATACATGCACACACACATACAAACACATGCATACATATACACATACATGCATACACACATACAAACACATACATACATATACACACACATGCATGCACACACATACAAACACATACATACATATACACATACATGCATACACACACATACAAACACATACATACATATACACATACATGCACACAACCACATACAAACACATACATACATACATACACACACACAAACACATACATACATATACACATACATGCATACACACACATACAAACACATGCATACATATACACATACATGCATACACACATACAAACACATACATACATATACACACACATGCATGCACACACATACAAACACATACATACATATACACATACATGCATACACACACATACAAACACATACATATATATACACATACATGCACACAACCACATACAAACACATACATACATACATACACACACACAAACACATACATACATATACACCTACATGCATACACACACATACAAACACATACATACATATACACACACATGCATGCACACACATACAAACACATACATACATATACACATACATGCACACACACACATACAAACACATACATACATACATACACACACACATACAAACACATACATACATACATACACACACACATACAAACACATACATACATACATACACACACACACACACACACACACACACACACACACATTGTGCCTATGGGCAATTTGTAGAAAACCACAAGATGAACGCTATAACTGTGAGAAAGATGAACTGGGTCCCAGGTAACCTCCATTCTCTGCAAGCAGAGATATTTTTTATTTAAGTCTCAGCTGAGAACTATGGGGCCCAGATGATCTCATTTTTGAAAGAGAAAAGAGAAAGGCTCTTTTTGTTTTGCTTTCTTCTCTTTCCCAGATACGGATGGACTCACGTAGTCCAGGCTGAAATTCGGTATGTAGCTGAGGGTGACCTTGAACTTCTGGTCTTCCTGCTTCCACCTCTTGAGTGCACCACCGCGTCTGGTTTTATGTGCTGCTGGTCATTGAACCCAGGGCTTCATGCTTGTCTATGAAACAGACTAGTTCCCAGAAATGAAAATTTTAAATGGTGATAGTCTAATAGCCAAAGGGAAAGGTACAAGGGTTTCTTTTGGTGGTGGCGCATGCCTTTAGTCCCTTCACTCAGGAGGCAGAGGCAGGTAGATGTCTGTGAGCTCAAGGTCAGCCTGGCCTACATATTGAGTTCCAGAACAGGAGGGCTATGTAAAGAGACCCTGTCCTGCCAGAGCTTCAGAATTATGGTTATACATAGGGCAAGTGGGCCAACCAGTACAACAGACACCTGGCCCCTTTTCAGGCTCCAGGCAACTTCTTTCATAGAGGCTAAATCTCAATACAGATCTCCAGACATCAGCAAGTGCGTTCCCATTCTTGCTGCAGGTTACCCACCTAACATCTCACCCTGCTAGGTGAAAAGACTCCTTGGAAGCTTAAAGGCATGTTCCCAGTTCTCACCGTGGGAGCATGCCCAAATTAGCAGTAATTCCTTCTAGGAGAGAGAGAGAGAGAAAAAAAAAAAAAAGCTTGAAAGAATTATGGGTGTGACTTTTGGCACGCAGAATGGAATGGAATTGAATTGAAAAGCCCTTGGGCATTTCAAAAGCCACAACCAAAACCTATGGAAGCTTTTAGTTTATTGACAGAAGCTCTTAGAACTTGGACTAAAATAGACCAAGGATGTTTGAAATGTAAAGACTCTTAGGCTCCCCACATTCTTCAAGCACGAAACATGCAGTGAGAACTGTTTGGAGTGAGCAGAAATGGTGAAGTGGGAGCCATAGAGAAAGGTGGAGAAGGGGACTATTCCCGGAGAGCAAGGGCCAAGAGGAGAAACATCCCTGTTGATGCAACACAACAGTGCTCTCCCCTCAAAGTTAATAACAAATGATTTAGTGCACACCCACAGTGAGTGACCACGGCCCGTGTACAGGTTGTCCCCAGGAATACGGCTTTTATTTTTCAACGTGGTACTAGTTACGTGAACTTTTATATCCGCAGAACAAATGAGAGTCATAACTCAAGGCATTTATCACATACACTGGTAGGAATATTAGGTGTGGGTTTATGGTAAAGCTGGGGGAAATGATGCCTGTTTTAGATATTGTCTGATGAGAGTCTTAACTTAGGGCGTGGTGAAAAGCTGGTGGCCTGGGAAGAATATTTCAAAGTTTTAACCTAGTAACTGATAGGATATGAGGTCAGATATAGAAGATGGATGTCAAATGGCTATTAAGGGAACCAAAGTAACCTAAGATACAAGTGAATTTGAAGAAATACAAAGTAAGCTACACTTGTGGTCTCATCCCCAAAGCAAAGCATTTCACTGTTATTACTGGAGAACCCTGAAGCCTTCAAAGTCGGGCAGAGGGTAACAGGAAGGTACCATGTGGAGATAGATGGTATAATACACACCTGTCAGTAATCCATACATGCTTATGAGCAACCGAAAAACAGAATCCAGTGACTGTTTCTTGAGCAAAGAAAACACACTATTACCTGATTAATATCTCTAAGCTGCAATTTCACTTTCTGTCAGATATAAAACATCTCCCCCACAGATTACACATCTTACTGGAAAAGTTCAATCTGGTGACACTTACTCAACACGAGTCACCTAAGCATAGTTTTGCAATGATTATTCTGTCTGCATGCTATCTGGCCTACTCTAAACCTACTATTTCCCTTCGGCACACCATGTCTTTTCTGTGCTTTGCAGTGTGCACAGAAAAATAATCAAATGACTCCTCAAATTTAAGATCTTCACTCATTCAATCTCAAAAGAAAAGTCACTTCACATAGTACTCTTTAGGAACCCATGCACATGGGATAGATAATTAGCTTCCCTCATCAACCTAACAGAACTAGACTTCAGTTGAGGAATTGCCTCCATCACGTCGGTCTGTGGGCATGTCTTGGGGCATTTGCTTGGTTGTTACTTGATGTGGGAGGGCCCAGTGTGGATAGTGCCATTTCTGAGCAGGCACACCCGGGCTATGTAAGAAAGATAGCTGAGCAAGCCCGTGAGAGCAAGCCAGTGAGCAGCTTTCCTCTGTGGTTTCTGCTTCAAGCTCCTGCCTTGAATTCCTGTCTTGGCTTCTTTTGATGATGGACTCAAAGGGTAAAATGAGATAAACTCTTTTTTCCTCAAGTCGCTTTGGGTCACAGTGTTTATCACAGCAACAGAAAACAAACTCGAATAATCTTAAAAGAATCACAATTCTCATTAGATAAGAGCACTGGGTGCTCTTCCAGAGGACTTGGGTTCAATTCCCAGCACCTACATGGCAACTCACAACTAACTGTAACTATTCCAAGGGCTCTGATGCCCTATTCACATGTGATACACAGACGTATATGCAGGCAAAACACCCATTCACATAAATAAAATAAATAAATGAAAGCCAGAGAGATGGCTCAGCAGTTATGGATCACAATTCAGTAAATAGGAAAAAACTCTACACAAATGTTCAGCTTGGGTGATATATATATATCATATTGAGATACATATATTGGTTTTTTCGAGACAAGGTTTCTCTGTGTAGCTTTGTGCCTTTTCCTGGAACTCACTTGGTAGTCCAGGCTGGCCTTGAACTCACAGAAATCTGCCTGGCTCTGCCTCTCCAGTGCTGGGATTAAAGGCATACGCCACCACCGCCCAGCCTGGGTGACATATTTTTATGCATTGTTCAGGAAGTTGGTGTGTAGATAAGAAAACACAACAAAAAACCTTGCAGGACCAGATATATATACTCCTAGTTTCCTGACCAGTCACATGTGTTTGTCCATCAGATACCTTGTGAAGACATTTATGTACCTTCCACACTGTGTGTGTCTCTTGGGTTGGGTTGATGAACACAAGACAGATTTGAAAATCCTGTTCTCATTGACTCTGTGGTCCAGGAGATTAATAGAAGTTCCATGGGAAATAATATGGACCATTGTATTATTATAGCTGCTACAACTAAAAAATGACTTGCTTATTTTTTTTTTTAAATTTTCTGGCCATTTTCCAATTTTATAATACAGATACACCAACTTGTCCATTCTTAGGGCAGTTTAAGCCATAACTCTAAGTTTTTCTCCACTTTTTTTGTGTATTCCTGCCAGTGTCTCCCCAACCCTTGAGCCTGGCTGAAAATTCACTTAACAAATAGAACATTGAAAATGATGTTTTATGGCTCTTGAGACATATTGATCAGCTCTTCTTCATTCACAAATTATCCCAAATCTTACTGGATGACAACAACCAGGGTTTATTGTTCATGGTTTCTATGGGTGCATAATTTGGGATTAGCATAAATACTTAGTCTCAGGGTCCCTCTTAGAGTTTTGGGCTGGCCTCACTGAGAGGCTCCATGGGCTGGAGGACTCACTTTCAAGCAGTTACCTCTCTGCTCCCATGCTGCTGGCAGAAGTCTTCACTTCCTTTCTCGCCCGTGACCAGAGGACTCAGTTCCATGCCATGTGAGTCTCTTAATCTGCTACCAAGGGTCCCAGCGGCTGGTTTTCCCCGACAGTAAGTGACTTAAGAGAAACAGGAAGGGGAAACCACAGTGTCTTCATCTCCTAATCTTAGGAGTCAGACACCAGTGTCATGTGTTATGTGATTATTTAGAAACGAGTCACTAAGTGCCATCCATGTGAAAGATAATTAATTTGAAGATAATTAAGCTTTACTTAAGGAAGGAAAGATTATCAGGGTATTTGTGGACATGTTTAATACTACCACACCAGGCATGAAAAAGGATATAGCTTCACGGCAGCTTGTCTTCTGTTGGGCAGCCAACCTCCGATACTGACCATAAAAAAATGCAATTGCTAGCAAATGAATGTTCATGTCCCTCTCAAATTCACTAGTTAAAACTTAATCACTCTTAGGAGATAATTAAGTAAAATAAGCAGAGCCCTCCAGAATGGTATTAGTATCCCTCAAAAAGGAGTCCAAAGTGCCCATTCTGTATGTGAAGTTTCAGTAAAAGGATGGTTGAAGTAGACCATCACCAGACACAGAAACCCCAAGCACTTTGGTCTTAGACTTGACAGCCCCCAGAACTAGGAAGACCTTGTATCATTTCTGAGCTACCTAGTCTATGGTATTTCATTCTATCCATGCAAATGTCTCAAGACATCAAATAAATTATTGCAGATAACTTCAGCCCTAGCTACTGAATTACCACCATGACCACCGCAGCCATGAGTATCATCACCACCACCACCATGACCTCCACTACTACCGCCACCTTTACTGCCACCGACACCCATCATCTCTCTTAGCAACTGAGTTCTTCCAGTTCCTGAATGTAAGTTACATCTACTTGTGAGGTCAGATTCTTCCTCTTCATCAGATGGGACACGATGTGTCACAGAGGTTATAGGAAGGGATTCCTGGGGCCAAGGGCAACTGTGCTGCTGCTTAACCATGAACAATGTGCTTTGCCCCTGGAAACCCTAGGTTCATTAGTCCTCAATTTAGGAAGCAGGTGTAAATGTTGCTTACAGATAGATGAGTGGCATAATGCAGAGTTCTCAGTGCATGTTCTAGGCCAGATACTGTTTTTATTTTCATCCTCTTCCAGATCTTCTGACATCACCTCATGCCATGAAAACCCTTTCTCCCTCCAGCTCAAGATTAAAACACAAGTACATCGTTAACTCCTTCCAGTTCATTAAGACTTTGTCATACATTTTCAACTTCTATTGATTCTACCACCTTGCTTTCTATCATCCTTCCACCTTCAAACCCAATTGAAGGATGGGCCAAGGAAGTTCCCACAGGACACAGGCTGAACTGGAAAGTAAGTAGCACCGAGAACAGCAGCACATGGAAGGAACTGGTGTTCATCAGAAGCAGAGCGTGGACATTTTCGGAAGGGATGCTTAGGTCCTTCAGTAAAGGTGTGGTAACATGGTAAGTTCTCACCAAAAAGTGTGACTGGAAATCTAATGTGTATCTTCTGCCTCTCCCTGAAGAGAATGACTTGTCTGAACTCATTTCCTTTGCCCCTCTGTGACCTGAGACATGAATGTGCCCAAGCCTGAATGTGACCATAGAGGAAGGGGATGCTGGGACAATGAAAGGATCCTGGTTCACTGTGTGACCTCAGGAATCAGGTCGCCCACTAGCCAGACAGGCTAGATTTCACAGAAGAGGCATGCAATGCTCTCTGGTTTTAGATTTTAAATCTCTGATTTACTCTCCCTGATGTAGCAGTTCAGTTACACTTCAAAGTTGCGTAGAGCTCTCCATGTCCTGTTCTTCCCATTGGCTGAGGCAAAAGGGAAGAGGGGCAAACAACTTTCTCATGCAGAGTGCTGGTGAGTATTTTGACTTTAATATAAAGTGTTCCCCTCCACTCCCAACCAAGAAAACCCATGTGTTGAAGGCTTGGTCTCCATCTAGTAGAAATATCAAGAGTGTTTGAACTCTCTACCTTCACACAGGCCTAAGGCAGTAGAGCAGCAGACTATAGGCTGAGACCTCAAACAACAAGCCAAATTAAACAAAGCCTCCTTTGGTTTCTTCCTCTAGAACATTTTATAAAGATAGAAAGCTAACTAAAGTAGTTGCAGTCCTCAAATGGCCTCCCATGACACTGTCACCCTGACAAGGGGCAAGGATCCTATAATCATCCCATGTCCCCCAAAGAAGCAAAGGAGTTGTTGTCAAGAGAACATGAAGGAGCAGAACTCTTAGAATCTGTGCGATTGGCCATCGTAGATGGGACTGAAACAAGGAGACTGATGCTACATGCAGCTCCATGGCACAACCCTTCCTCAGACACCAGGACTTTGGCACAATCCAGATCTTGAGGAATACCACCATAAAGCCTGACTGTCTTTTCAATTGGCCCGTCATCCCTTCAGGCTTTTCCAACCCAAAGTTCCGAGATGCCACCACCATCCTCCCAAAACCACAAGGTCAGGTCTGTCACAGCAACATTCCGCTCTCTGGGACCAATTTCTGTCTTGGTTAGGGTTTCTATTGCCGTGATAAAACAATGTGACCAAAAGCGACTTGGGAGGAAGGAGTTTGCTTCACTTTTGCTTTCACATCACAATCCGTTGCAGAGAAAAGCCAAGGCAGGAACTTAAGGCAGAATGCATACAAATGCCAGGTGGGTGTGTGCTCATTTATGCATAGTGAATAGCTTGTAGCTCCAGCCTCAGAAACAGGGGAACCCCAAAAGAGCTGGCTAGTAAGAATAGCCATATCACTGAGCTCTGGATTTGGGCTCTGCCCCCTGTTTCCATGTTTGTACAGCAAGTACTCTAACTACTGAGCAAGCAGTCTCTCTGGCCCCATATTTTTTTTTCTCTATTTGTGACAATTTTCTTAGAAATATCCCTCCTGCCCCACCTCACACAAAGGAAGAGCATGTGTCTCAAGGTTCCTTTCGTGTTGGAGTCACCAATGTTACACTTGTTCTAGTTCATTGCTGAAATCTAGTGCGATCTCCAAGGCTACAACCTCTCAAGAGCTGTGTTTTGTTTCGCTTATCATTTTATTCCCTGGTACTTAGCAGATAGTTCAAAACATAGTAGGTATGCAAATAAATATATTGGGACAAAAAATAGGCAGATAAGTGATCACAGAAAAAAAGCCCAGAAAACAAACCTTATCATGTGTAGAGTCCTAAATATATACTGTTGAAATTCTAACAGGATAACTGGATAGCAATGTTAAATTTTAAAAAAACTATAAATAGGTTTTTATTTATTAATAAAAATAATTTGTGAATAGCTGTCTGTATGTAGAGAAAAGTTCAAACTAACAATGGGAAAAATTACATAGGCCACATCTTCTAAATCATATAAAATGTAGAATTTCTATACACAAAAATGAAAATAAAATAAAGGCTAAGTAAGAGTCCTGGAGCAATACTTGTTCAAGTATAGAACAATACGAGCCGATATCTGTATGTGCCTATAGGAAAGGAATATTTTAATTTATTCAACACATAATGAAAAGTCATGAGCAATTGGTAAAAGACAAAATACATGCAGAAAGTAACAAAAGTTAAAAATAAAACGCGTTTGATAGAGACTGAACAAATACCAGTTACTAAGACCTACTATTTTTCACACATCAAGATCAACATTTATTCACATTTATAAATTTTCTTTAGCAGGGACCGTCATAGGCTTGCTGAAAGGTGTCAGTTACAACCTTACAGAATTCCTTAAGATGGAAAGTCATGGAGGCTCAGTTGACTGTAATTTTGTTTCCTAAAACATACACAAAAGCTGTCCTGTAGGACAACTCCAAGGAGTGTGCTGTTTGCTCTTCCTGCGGTCCTCAGAGAACCAGAGAAGGCTGGCTTCTTTGGATCACTCAAGATGCTCAGGGATGCTCTTAAGTTGTATTTGAATTTGAGATTGCTCCATGGCAAATAATAATGATAATTTAGATCCAGTAAGCACTCTTTGAAAATGACAGAGTGGTTTATAATTCAGGTTCTTAAGAAAAAATAATCCTTAGCTGAGAGTGCGAAGCCACATCCATCTTATGTATTTTAGGTCAAACTCAAGAGGAACACAGTGCCAAGGTCAGAAACATTTTGCTGCTGTCATGATGTGAGTGCTACCGGGAAGGGTTCCCTTTCTTGAGGTAGGGACTGCAGTCACAAAGCCTGCTTCTCCTGCTTCTTCCTGCTGCATCCATTATCTTGATCCAAAAGCCGCTGTCACATTTGCAAGCATGGTTACTTTAGCAGCCAGATTCTTGTTACCCATTTTCTGTTGTTGTTCCATTTCAAGTTTTTGTGACAGAATACCTGAGACCGAGTAAGTTATAAAACATACAGATTTGGCTAATGGTTCTAGAAGATTGGAGGTCCAAGAGTATGATGTGAGCATTTGGCATGGGTTTCATGCTGTGTCTTCCCACAGTGGAATACAAAGAACAAGAAAGGCCCTGTTCTCTCTGTTCCTAGAACTATGCAAACTTGTGAAAATGGCCTTAATCCATTTGGAAGGGCCGTGCTCCTATGCCCTAACAAAGGCCGTTGAGATTCTGTGTAAGCTTTGGAGTGACCATTTATGTCACAGCATTTTCCGTTATATGAAATAGAAGGAGAGACAGAAGAAGTAGCTGGCTGAGGAAAAAAAAAAAAAGCAAAGGCGGGAACTCATCTATAAAGCCGGCGTGATAAAAGAAGGAAGAAGAATGGGACGTGATAAAAGAAACAAAGGAAAGTATTTGATATTAGAGAAAGCATATGAATGTCTTTGAGCTTATTTTTAAGAGATTTAAGATGAGATACAACAAAATAAAAAGAGAAAAGAATTTTGAATGCCAGCAACAGCAGAAACTGGCGCTGTTTTCTAGTGGTTGGCTATGGCAGATTGTCCACTTCCTCAACAGTGTACACCACTAGGTGGCAGCCACGTGTCTAGAAGAGCTGAGGCTCTGGCAGATTAGTTGGCTCGCCTCCAGTGCTCCCTTCACCCACCATGAAAGATTCCAGTCTCTACATTCCACTTGAGTGCATTTTAATATTAAATGCAATTTGTCAGTGCCCATTATAACTGTTCAAAATTATGGCCCAAAGCAATGACTGTTGTAGACGTCTCTGACGTGTGGTTTTTCCTCCCACTGTTTTAAGACTTTACACTTCGAGTTGGTACCTTTTATTTTACTTTATTTTTATTTTTTTAATTTTTATTTTTTTTTTTATTTTTTATTTTTTTTTTGCTCCTTAGGAACTTGACACGACTTCTGTCTTGGAAATTTCATTCCAGACAAATATTTCTTATCTCCCACAAAATGAGGAGAGAAATTCTTGTATCTGACACAATGCCAGGTGGGGTTTGGAGTGTGTGTGCTGGGAGGGTTTGGGGGACAGTAATAGAGGTGGAGATGAGAGTGGGGTTGGAGATAAAAGTAGGGTAGGAGTGAGGGTAGGTATAGAGATGGGGTAGGAGTGAGGGTAGGTATAGGGATGAGGTAGGAGTGGAGTAGAGGAATATCTTGTTTGGTACCATTTTCCTTTCTGTGTAAGAACATTGAACAAACCAAGGCAGATCACGGTGATCTAGAGGACCCTGTGTTTCCATAGCTGATCTTGAGCAGACACTCTTCATTTTGTTTAATATGTCGGTAAGGTTCCCTTGTTCTGTTCAGCAGGAAATATAAGAAATACCCATGTGACCACATTATAAAAGGAATTCTTAAGGCAACAGTATGCATATATGCACACAATGAAAACTAGTCAAATAGTCTTGGACTTTCATAGTCACATGCTTCCTGAGTGGTTTGTGTCCATGTTTCTTACAAAGAAAGAACATGTAGCGGAGACCCACAGAGTCATCTAGTCATCCAGCTATCTGAATGAGCTCATCTTCGGTCCCCAGGGTCTCTCATGTAACTTTCCACAGGACCTGCTGCCATGCTAGGGAGGGGATTACAAAGCTATAAATTGTTTACTTAGGGAACTGAGTGTCTTGAAGAACATTTTGGGACAGTAGAGCAGCTTTTCTGGACCATAGTAGTAGATCTTGTGTGTGTGCACCTATATGGAGGCCAGTGAACAGAATGATGGTCCAGGTCACCCATAGCCTGAAGACTCTCAGGATGGTGTCTCTCCACAGATATCTATGATACTGGCCACAATCCATTTTCAGACTGTGCTGTCCCAAGTTGACATGCTTAGCAACTGGCTGCAGGGACGGACTGTCTCTGGTGCCACATGATGCTGAGAGAGTTCCCATTTCATATTACAGTACCCTGAAATGAGTAATGACCCCAACACCTTCAAACAAGAAGTTGTCCCAAGGTTACATATGAGCGTTGATAATTTACAAACGTATTGATTAGAGATATTCTCTAGCTGACTCCTGAGTACCTGTGACAGCAGTAGTAATTCTCACAGAGATGGGTTGGTGGAAGTTTCTGTCCCACCAGGTCCCAAAGCAGTTCTGTCCCAAATAAACCCACAGAGGCTTATATTAATTATAAATTGTCTGGCCTATTGCGCAGGCTTATAACTAACTAGCTCTTATGCTTAAATTAACCCATCATTTTTGTCTATGTTTAGCTACGTGGCTTGGTACCTTTTCTCAGTCCAACATTCTCATCTTATTTCCTCTACATCTGACTGGCGACCGACTCCGCCCTTCCTCTTCCCAGCATCCTCCTAGTCTGGTGGCCCTGCCTATACTTCCTGCCTGGCTACTGGCCAATCAGCGTTATATTAAGTCAATAGGAGTGACAAATCTTTACAGTGTACAAGAGCATTATCCCACAACAGAGATGCCTTTGCCTAAAGGGGAAGCCAAGTGGCTCACAGCTGTTTGTCAATATTTCCATGGAAAAGCATTAGGAATTGATATTTTTAGGTGGGCCCTCTTCATCCACCAAACATTCACCTGGACTAGGAGCCATTCAGGACAGAGGGCATTTACCCATCATAGTTAGCACCTTATCTGGTGTCCTTCACGCTAATGTTTTTTCTTCTTTATCAGGAACTTGTTTAATATTGTATTGTCTTCCTATGCTTAATTTTGAATCCCAGTAAGTACAAGCAAACAAGTCATCTAATTTCAAACTAATGTGAATTTATATTATGTATACAATCACAGACATTAAAATCTGTAGATATACAAGTCCTTACATAAAATCATGTCGCATTTGTATGTAACTTATATACATTTTCCCGTACACTTTAATGATCTCTAGATTGTCACATGAATATTACCTAAATTTGGGTCATATTCAGATCATCTATATATGCATATAAGAAGATTTAGCTTTTTAAAAATTAAAAGCCAATAATGTATATTTATATATATTTTGAAAGACACAAAGTGGAAGACCATGCATCCATATGTTGAAAGAATCTCCCAATACTTAGAATTACTTCTCTTATGATCTTTCTTCCTTTCTTTTTGTCTGCTTCCCAATTTTTCAGCAATAATCAAGTACTCATTTTATAGCCATAGAGAACCATAGTGCATGATTTTTTGGATGATAATAGTAAAGCATTATATTCTAAGAAAAAGAGAGGTGCTGTTGGTCTTAGAATTGGTAGCTGGAATAACCCTTGCCTGACTTTTCACCTAACAGACCTTAGCATGATCAATGCCACCTAAGTGTTAGTTTCTCATCTGAAGTAGAGCAGGGCATCCTTGACAAATCCTATCAGACACAGAGGAATCAAATGAGATTATCTGCAAACACTAATCAACTGTACCTCCTGTTTCTAGGAATTCCTAGGCACAGGTGTGGTGAGCCTTCCCTGGGCAGCCACTCAGAGGCTCTGCCGTAGCACTTGTGAAGGGCTGCTAATGTCAGGACTGGAAAAGCCCCAGATTTGCTTCCAAAAGACAAGAGCCAAGGAATCAGATATCCTGACCATGGAATGCCATAGGACAGATAAAATACAACACACACAGTTAAACTTGTGTTGCAAATAAAGATACCTAACTAATAATTCTTAGTGTGTGACCCAAACATTGCCCGGGATTCACTTATACTAAATGACTGTTATTTTTGTGAAGTTCAAATTCAAATGAGCTTTCTAACTTTTAATTGTTGAATATGGGAAATCTGAGAACCTTCGCTGTCCCCCTCTGATTGGATGGCAGGTTGGCTTTACTTATTAAACACAGCTCCCTGGTGACCATTTAAGTTTTATAAATGCATGCACAGGACCCGTTCTGATCAGTTGGCTGCTCCAAGTGAGCCTGGCATGTAATAAACAAGAGGAGCCTAATCCAGTGACTTGGGTGGGGCTGGCTGTGGGAGAGACATCCTCCAGCATTCTCACAGGACACTGTGAGCAGTAAAGAGCTCTAGGGATGATTGACAGGACTACTCCCTGACCATTAGCTGGCCGGGTTGTCGTACAAAGGAGGCAGTGGTGGTAGCAGTCTGTGAGCTCACTACCCTGCTAAACCGGAGCTGTTGTTCATCTGCGTGTGAAACTGTCTTGGGGAAACGAAAGAACTGGGCAATGAGAATGCAGCACCATGTGAGGTCAAGCCTGGGCCGTGGCCTTGCTTCCCACAAGGCATCTCTTGTCTCTCGAGATGCTGGAAGAATTGATGGAAGGCAGTCTGGGACTGGGAGCCATCTGTCGCTGCAGGTGAAGTAAACAGCTAGCCAGCTGGCAGAGTCTGAAGACTGAGAGCTTGAAGAATCTGACCCAGAACCTCCCCACAACCCGAAAACTCTCCCGATCCCCATGTTTGCCCTCACACCAGGGACACAACTACATACAAAAGAATTCTTCACCTGACACTTTCTTTTATGTTTTTTTAAATTTAATTTAATTTTACATATCAGCTATGGGTTCCCCTGTCCTCCCCTCTCCCGCCCCCACTCCCACCTTCCCCCAGCCCCTCCCCTCCATTCCCATCTCCTCCAGGGCAAAGACTCCCCTGGGGATTCAGCTCAACCTGGTAGATTCAGTCCAGGCATCTCCAGTCCCCTCCTTCCAGGCTGAGCAAAGTGTCACCGCATAAGCCCCAGGCCCCTTTGGATAAGTGAGACAGTTGAATAGCTTGAACTCTTTGGGAGGCACCCAGGCAGTGGGACCCGGACCTGTCCTTAGTGCATTAGCTGACTGTTTAGAACCTGACACCTTTCTTTATAGCATCCAGCCAAGAGAAGATAGGGTCCTTCCTTTCTAGGAAGGGCCACAGTAGTGAATCAGGAGTCCCTCGTGGTAGGACTCTTTACTGGCTCGTTTTCTGTGTCAACTTGACACAAGCTAGAGTCATCAGAGAGGAAGGAGCCTCAGATAAGGAAATGCCTCCTTGAGATCCAGCTGTAAGACATTTTCTCAACTAGTGATCAGTGGGAGAGGGCCCAGCCTATAGTGGGCGATGCCATCCCTGGGCTGGTGATCCTAGGCTCTATAAGAAAGCAGGCCAGGAGAAGCAAGCAAGTAAGCAGCACACCTCCAAGGCTTCTGTATCAAGCTCCTGCCCTGTTTGAGTTCCTGTCCTGATTTCCGTCAATGATGAACAGCGATATGGAAGTGTAAGTCAAATAAACCCTTTCCTCCCCAACTTGCTTTTTGGTCATGGTGTTTCATCACAGCAATTGAAACCCTAACTAACACAGGTTCCATTACAGATTCCCTGATTACTAAGGCAGGAAGGAGGTGGGCCCTGATGATCTCTGAGCTTGTACCCATCTCAAGATGCTCATGAGTGTGATGCAGGATAAGAACTTGGGAAAGAAGGATTTCATGACGGCTTAGGAATATAAGGCTCAGTCCAGGACTCCAATGTTTGCTTTAGGATGGGGACCTAAGGTCCCAGGGTATATGCTGAGATCGCCCAGGAGTAGGAGGGAGCACTGGGACAGGCAAAGGTCCAGCATCTCTGAGTTCTGTCACTGATGTTCTTTACCCCATTCGTGGCAAGGCCCCGTTCTTAAATATATGGCTATATGTGTATGTATGAAAAAATGTACATTCAACAGCTGTTTATTGTGTCCTTTCTCCAGGCCTGACAAAGTTTTGAGAGCCAGAGTACACATTATAAACCCTTGAGATGTAGCATCTTAATTCATCCTGTGCTGCTGTAACAAAATACCTGATGCTAACACTTTACTTTCAAAGCTTTCCAAAGCTTTTTTTAGTTCACAGGTCTGAAGACACAGGAGTATGGTGTCAGACTCTGCTCAGCTCTGGTGACATCCTCGTGGAAGCGTGTGCTCAGGCAATCACCTGGAGAGACAGAGAGCGAGAGACCTGGAAGAGACTGGGCTCTTACAGTAGCCTGTTCCTGAGAGAGCTCCTTTACTCCCGTCACATGCGACTTCTCCCAAGACACAGCATACTCCATTCATGAGAGTGGTACCCCCCACCCCCACGACCTAAGCACCTTCTACCAGGCTTCACCTCTCCCACCTCCACCATCTTGACAGAGCCACATTGAAGACCAAGCTTCCAGTTCGTGCACTTTTGGCATACAAGCCAGATCTGAACTATAACATTCACCCCATTTCCTTAATTGGTAACTAAGTGAGCGAGTGTCATGGAAGTTGTCATTTCTGACAACAGACAAACAACAACAAAAACAAAACAAAACAAAACAAAAAACCTGACAGCTTTTTTTCTTCTCCAGCAGACTAGTGGGGAATAGTTTTCCTACTAAGCCTGGAGAGATGGTTCAGCAGTTAAGAGCTCTAGCTGCTCCTCCAGAGGACCTGTGTTTGCATCCAAGCACCCACATGGCTGCTAATAACCATCTCTCACGCCAATCCTGGGGAAGCTCTGATGCCCTCTTCTGTCCTCCACTGGTACTGCATGCATGTGTTGCACAATCATGCTGGCCAAACATCCACACATAGCAAAAAAATAAAGTCAGCAAGCAGACACTGTTCTGTTCTGGTATGTGTTCCCCTTCATTCTGCATCTCCATTCAACCACCTTGGCTTGAATCACCTTCAGAGAAGCAAGGAGAACATTATGGGTTGAATTACATCATTCTCAAATTCCCTCCTACCTCAGAAGGTGACCTCAGTTGGATATAGGCTGCTGTAGCTTATTGAGTTAAGATGAAGTCATTAGTGTGGCTCTTAATCAAATACATCTGCACGGCTGAATCTTTATGAAAGTTAGAGAGTTAGACACAGAGACTGACCTGCAGAGGGAGACCACCATGTGGAAACGAAGGCAAGGATCGGAGTAATACGTTTTCAGGAGAGGGGACACCAGTGAATCCCAGAAGAACACAAGAAGCTAGAAGAGTCCTGTTGGCAACTCTTGCATGTCAGGCCTCCAGAGTTTAACACAATGCACTTCTTTTCTTTTAGCCTCCTAGTGCGTGGTACTTTGTTCTAGTAGCCCAGGAATCGAATACACACACAGCCTTGATCAAATTGCTCTTCTCTTTGCTTGCAGCTCGTAGTGGCATAAAGAACATATCTGTGGAGGGTGGAGAGGCAAAACAGAGGAGGGACAGTGGGTGTGGGTGTCTCACAGCAACCTCAGAACTCCAGGCTTGTAACGCTGTTGGGCCAGAGCCCAGAACTTAAGAAAAATTTCCAAAAGTGAAGAAGGGTGTGGGGCTGCCAAGGACTAGCGCTTTGGAACCAACCCATCCATCAGCACTGGCTGCCTCTGACTTCCCACACAGCCCAGGGACTTTCTTTGCCATTTTCCCTTTGTTTCTCTCAGATGCAGGGCATGCCTTTGGCCTCTCTAGCACCTCTGACATGCAACCCAATCCTATCCCATCTCTCGTTTAAAGGATTCTAGTTTCTGTTTCACATTATTGCCGATCTCTAAATTCTGACTCAGCCCTGGTTTTGCTGTTAGCACTCCAGTGTTGACACTGAGACCTCATGGAGACCTTGCCCTAATTTCTTTCTCTTTGCACATGTATGTGTTCAGAGTATAAGTGTGTGTGTGTGTGTGTGTGTGTGTGTGTGTGTGTGTGTGTGTGTGTGCAAACATGTACAGGTATAAAGGCCTGACCTAACTTTCAGATGTCCTCATGGGATTTTACTGAGGCAGGATCTTGCTGAAGGTGGAGCTCTCTACTTCTAACTAGTCTAGCTAGCTTGCTCCAAAGACCCTCACTTTCTGCCTCCCAAGCACTGGGATAACAGGCACCTACCAGACCAACTTGGATTGTATGTAGATTCTGGGGACCTGAATCCCACGCTTTATCCACTGAGCCACCTCCCCCAGCCCCAGCCTTACCCTAATGTAACCAATGATGACAGTGCAGTGGTGTTAGGGGCTGTTTGGGAATCAGAGAAGAAAGCAGACAAGATCCTTTATAGAAATATTACTTGGCTCATATCAAACTAAGGGGCACAACTATTCATACCTCAGGTTTCTTATGTTATACACTCTTGTATATAACTAACCCCTTTAACAACTGCATCCTCCTAGGAGATGACTGTTAGGGCAGTTATTATTGGGTCAGGGGCTTTGTTCTACTGTTTGTTGTTTTTTAACATCTTCATGTTACAGCTCAAGAAACTGAGGCTCCCAGAGTTTACAAAACGTGATCTAAATCACAGAAAAATGAAAGACACTTTCGGGTTTTCATTGATCTGTTTCAGTATTTGGTTTAGTAGTGCTGAACATCCAATCTAGAGCTTTGTGTCTTCTAGGCAAGCATTCTACTGACCTGCTCCACCAACCTTGACATCTGTTTTCAAACACAAGTTGTTTGCGCCCTTCAAGGCTCTCCTCCTGTAGCTCAGCACTCAGAAAGGAATGCACAGAGTCTGGGTCAAAATGATGTAGGCAGAGACAGACCGAAACAGGCACTGACTTGGCTTCCCTTTCTTGTCAAGTACAAACCGGCCCAGTACCACACACTAATAACACAAACACCTTGCATTTATAGAACATTTCATAACTGCTGGCTTTCCTGTAAGCACTTTCAAGTGATTCTCACAATTAATCTATGTGGACTACAGACTGAATACGCTGATCTTCGTTTTTATAAATGAAACAACTAGACAAAGCTTTGTTAAATGTCTGGCATGAGGTCACAGGTCTGGGGTGTTGAAAAGTGGAACCCTGATCCAGTGGTTCCTTTCAAGCCTGTATTTCCTACTTCTGGGAAGTAGCAGTGGACTAGGGATGGCGAATATTCGGCACACATACAGTCCTATATGTTCCCTCCACATCCAGGGCAGACATTGCTAGTTGACCATGGCATTGTTACTAAATTTGACCTAGGCTCCTCAGCATAGTTCCCCAGGCAGCAACTATTAGCCTGAACAAGGTAACCAAGATGACTATGTCCAGCAGCTCCAAGCAGAAGCAACACTCAAAGCAGACTCAGACACAGACTAAGTACAAAAATCCCTCCAATTAGAAACCTGGTTCAAGACCTCAGAAAAATCTTCCCAGCTATTCCAAGACAGTGAGTCTTACCAATTCATTTGTAGGCACAACAATAACAGTGGCCAGCTTGTGGACACAAATCCCAGGGGTAAGCAAGACCAGAAAGTGGTGGAAAGAAACTGGTCCAGGGGCCTGCACTCCCTGCTTGCTTCTACTTGCACGTTCTGGCACAGACCAAAGAGGAGTCTGAGAATCTATATTAGACTCAAACATCCACGCTGTTGTGGAGCCATATTGTCAAGGGTAGAACATCCATTACTGAGCAGTTAGAGCTTGAGTTGTGACTTTCCATTCTTGAACTATATGAGAAGCAGCCTCTGTTTTTAGTTGTGTCCAGTGCTCTGCACTTGACAGGCACAGAGCTGGTGAAATCCAGGCTTCCTTGCTTATGCGGTTTGTTGAGCAGCCGAGCACATGCTGTTCACTCATCTAAGCAGTGCTGACACAGAAGGTTCCAAAGCACGCAGGCACAACAGCAGTAGAGTAGCCTCAGACCGTGGCCTTGGCAGGGGACTCTTGGGTCAGCACCTTAGTTTAGAGGGCAGCTAGCTGCCTTAATGTAGAAGAAGCAGTGACTCCCTTGGTGGCCAAGTCCTTTACTGTTGCTTAGGGAATTGTCCCTGAAAGTTTAAGCTTGAATCTGCTTCTGTAGCCCTCTCAACAATTCTAAAAGCCAAATAAATCCCTTCTACAGAAAACAGCTGGGGTGGACGCCATTCTGTTACTGACTGGCTTATTCTTCCCTCAGCACAGAGATTTTGAGAGCACAAGAAGAACAACCTAGGCTGAATCTGGGGCCCTCCTGCTTTATCAAACATGTTCACTTCTCCTAAGTTTTTCTCAGCTTCTGCCCTGTCCCTGGTCTCACCCTCTTTGCTAGGGACTGAATTGTGTCCCCATTAAAATCCAAAACATAGATGTAACTTACAATGTGATAATGTTTAGAGGTGAAATGTTTGAAAGGCTACCATGGTCAGGTGATGAGGTCATGTGACTGGGAACCTCAAGATGAGACCAGTGGTCTTATAAAAAAAAGATACAGGAGAGTCCTACTCCCCCATGTGAAGACATAAAGACTTCTGTTTACAAGACAGGAAGAAACAGGCAGCAACCATCTCTGACTCGGACTGTGAGGATGGAACCTCAGCTGACTAAGGCATCTCATCTGTGCGCCTTCTTATAGCTGCACAACCACGCCAAGGCACGCTCTGACCCTTCCTCTGTCTCAGCTCTGCTTCTCTCTGTCTGCTTGACTTGGATGCACAGGGTTGCTGAGCACTGTCACTCGTGTCCTCCTCGATGTCTTCAAAGCCCAAGAGCTGATCCCATCACCAGCACAGCCCAGCCTGAACTTAGGGAAACCCGAGTCTGCTCCTCAGCTCCTCAGAATCTACTAGGGGAATGAAGAGCAGGTGAGCGTGGGTTAAGACTGTGATGTATGACTTGGAATGTGCCTTTGGGTGACAGTGCATCGAGGCTGTGTCGAGGACAGGAAGGACAACAGAAATGGGCTGGCTTTGTTAACCACGGTAACCCCTGACATTGGCATCCACTGGAATCCAGAAATGATTGAATGCATTTCTTTGGATTTCCAATTATTCTATATTCTCTGAGAGTCCTCCAAGGGCTTGGATAAAACCTAACAGTTTTGCTTAGCTGCAAGTTCCTGCAAGAAAGTTTCCACATTCCGGGAGCCTGGATATGCCTGCTTTCTCCTCTTCAGGTTGGAATGATGCTACGTGGATTTACTGCAGTACACCTGAAGCCATTTCTGTCTCCTCCAGTTTCATTTCCCAGCACGTGAGCTCATAGGTTTCGCATGATTTCAGTATGAAGTCATCAGCAGAACTCTAGCTTTGTGGACAGACTTTAAACCCTCTGGATCTTTGAGGAGACTAGAAGTAAGCCCCCACAGCTTACACTGAAACCCAAAACGCAGAGTTCGTCCCAGGTGCTCTTGTACATGGATGTTAGTATACTGCGCTTCAGATCTCTCTTTGAAAACACTAAGCCTTTCATGCAGCTGCTCCCTGCTCTTGCCTTTCCACCTTCCCTCCCAGAGGACAGAAGGGTCTAGAAGGAGCTCAGGCCTGCAGGAGGCAGGGCTCAAAGCTTGGGAAGTACTTGTGCACTCTATTGAGAGTCACGTGATCACACGTAGGCACTCAGGCAGTGGAGACCGTCTAACGCACCAAGAAACAAAGACCCCCCTGAATTGCATGAAGATCAGAAAGTGGTGTGTGTTTGAAGTATCCACTAATAGAGTCAGCTTTCTGAAACCCAGCCAAAATGTGTAGGCCTGGAATTCTGGAATGTGGATCCACTGAACATTTCTGATTTCCAAAGTCACAGGCAACAAAAATCACATTGTGATGTTAGATATCCCATTCTTGTGTGTGTGTGTGTATGTGTGTGTGTGTGTGTGTGTGTGTGTGTGTCTGTGTGTGTGTGTTGTCTCTAAGCAAAGACAAGGAAGGAATTCATAAAACAAGATATTCAGCATGAAGACTACCTCAATTTATGTTTCTCATTAAAAAATTTTTGATATATTAAAATCCTTGTAACTCCAACTAATTTCATTCAAACATGTATTATTGAGTATCCACTCTGTTCCCAGTGCTGGGATAACTTCTAAGGAATGTAATAGAATTATACTAAATGCCTTCTTTCAGGATTAAAATATGGAATCTGTGAGGTAATTGGCAACTGCAGAAAAGTCATTGGCACCATGGATTGCCATCAAATACCTCAGGAGGTCAGGAGAAAGGACACAGAAGAAAGGCAGATAGCAGAGTGAGCCAAAGTCCTTGAAACTAACATTGCTTAAATAGGGTTTGCAGCTTTGTGATCTAGTACCAAGGGAGCGTTTGGGAAATGGCCACATGCACAGGCATAAGACACTCATTCGGACCTTCAGGGTAGAGTGTTGTTGTTCCAGGACCCGGAGGAGTCTGCAAAGCCTTGAGGATAGCTAGAGAAGAGGTCACCAAGCTAACTAGAGGAGAAAATGACAGACTCCTGTTCTTATCCTTCTTTCTTTTCCTTTGTTTCCTTCTCTAGACCTAGCCCCATGACCCCCAAGACACAGTTTCACTATATAACCATGTTGGCTATGAACTCACAGCCCTGCTTCAGCCTCCCGAAGGCTGGAATTATCGGCATGAGCCTTCCAGCCCAGTTTGTATTCCTGCTTTCTTATTGTTTGGAGGAGACATGATCAGAAAGAATCTAAAAGGAGGACTGAGGAAAGACTAACAGTGAGAGGTGAATATGAGGGACTGGGCTGATAGGAACCCAACATAAAGTAGCTCCTTGAGAAGACACTTATATACTTTAGAAAGTCTACCATTAAGCCAAATTTCACCACCATTTTCTTTTCTTTTTTCTCTGAGACAGGGTTTGTACTGGTGGTTTTGTGTGTCAACTTGACACAAGCTTGAATCATTAGAGGAAGGAGCCTCAGCTGAGGAAATGCCTCCTTGAGATCCAGCTGTAAGGCATTTTCTTACTTAGTGATCAATGAGGGAGGACCCAGTCCATAGTAGGTAGTCCCATCCCTGGGCTGCTGGTCCTGAGTTCTAGAAGAAGGTGGCCTGAGCAAGCCATGGGAAGCAAGTCAGTAAGCAGCTCCCCTCCCATGGCATCTGCATCAGCTCCTGCCTCCAGGGTCCTGTCCTATTTGAGTTCCTGTCCTGACTTCCTTCAGTGATGAACAGCAATGCTGAAGTGTAAGCCTAATAAACGCTTTCCTCCCAACTTGCTCTCTGGTCATGGTGTTTTGTTGCAGCAATAGAGACCCTGACTAAGACAGGGTTTGTCTGTGTAACAGCTCTGGCTGTCCTAAAACTCACTTTGTAGACCAGACTGGCTTGAAGTCACAGAGATCCTCCTGCTTCTGCCTCCTGAGTGCTGGGATTAAAGGCATTCACCACCACACCTGGATCACCACCATTTTCTTACAAGCCTGCTCATTTTTCTGTGTTGTTCGTTTTGTTCGTACCAATTTTTTTTTTTAATGCTAGACACTCAAGAGGAAATTTCTCCCCTTTTAATTGTATAGGAAAGTCAAACATTCTCATCTGCTGTCTTTTATACTCAGTGTCTGGAAACTGCAAGTGAAATGGACAAAAGACAGGTTAACAGGAGAAAAGGTTAATTCATGCATACAATGAACACATGCACAGGCGTGCTCCAGTATGTAGAACACAAAGAGTGGTTAGAATGTAGGTCTTGCATGACTGATGTAGAAGGGAAAGGAAGTGAACAGATCTCTGTAGGAAGAACACATAGCTTCTGTTAAGAAGAGTGGGTGGATCTTCAGGAACGAAGATAGTTTGTAATAGTGTGTTTTCTATATAGCTGTACACAGGCATTCCATCTTTTCCAGTATCATCATAATGCAGCCAGAGAAGCTTTCTATTGTCTCCCAAAGACATATGTGATGAAGTCTTGGTATCCAGTTTGGCATTACTGGAAAACAGTGGATCTTTTAAAGAGGTAAAGCCATGGGAAGAAGGCATTAAGTCATTGGGAACATGCCTTCAGAAGAGATGGTAGGACATCAGTCTCCTGTCTGTCTGCTTCTCTCTGTTCCTCTTTGTGTATGCTTCTCTTCTCCACCTCCCTACCCCCAGCCACTCTTAGATATCAGATAAGCATTTTTTTCTGCCATGTGCTCTCCATCCTGAGGTACTGTCTTGTCTTGTAGATGAACTTTTCTTTCCTGCCCACCAGTTCCCACCAACATGGAGACTAAATATTAATCATAAATGCTTGACTGATATCCCAGTTTTATTACTAACTAGTTCTTACAACTTAACTTAGCCCTTTTCTATGAATCTATGTATTTCTATGTGGCTCTTGGCTTTACCTGTTCTCCAGCATGTCTTGCTCCCCCTGCATCTCCTGGTGACCTCCCAGACTCTCTCGCCCTTCTTCCCAGCATTCTTTGTGTCTGGCTGTCTCACTTATACCTCTTGCCTAGTTACTGGCCAGTCAGCTAGCTCTTTTATTAAACCAATCAGAAGGTGCCTTGGCAAAGATACATCTTCACAGTGCACAAAAAGATTATTCCACAGCATTGCCTCAAATCCAATGCAATGGTTCCCACCAGCCATGATCTGGAACCTCCTTGTCAGCCGGAATAAACTTTTCCTTTTAAAAATAAATTGTCACAGATATTTTATTATAGTAGCTCAAATACACTATGCAAAAACATTTGAGTTGGTAATTTTAAAAATTATAACTATTGTATAAATACAAAATAAATTCATATTAAACATTGGATTTAACCAATTATTCATAAAAGAAAGAAACTGGAGCTCAAAAAAACATTTAGAAATAAGAAAAAATGAAAAATATATGTGAATGTATATAAGAAAGAAGGGAGTGTATTGAGTTCTAATTTCCAATTTTCATCCATAGAGTTAAAAACTGTTTCTTGACTGTCCCTCGTTTATATTATTGACAGGTAAAAAGTATTCAAATGACAGTGTCAGAATCCAAGTCTCTCAGAAGTACACTCTAGACCAGGGCAAATGCAGCCTGTTTCTGTAAATAAAGTTTTATTGGCACACAGCCACCCCTATTTGTTTTGACATCACCAATAGCTACTTCCCAATCACAAAGCCTTGTGGAGTAGTAGCAACCAAGATTATGTATCTAGCAAAGGTAAAAATATTTACTGTCTAGTTCCTTGCAGAAAAAAGACGCTAAAAGTCCTGGAGATAACAGTGCCTAGTTTTCCAGTGAAGTATGTGTTTTGGTCTACGAATTCTTCATCCCAATAGGTAACTTCCCTCACATACTCTCCACCTGCCCCTGCTGCCAACCTGTGTTCTGAGTTTCAACATGTAGAGAACAAACCACCAGAATTATCTGTCAAATGAGTCTCAGGCTGATTCCAAAGTCAAGTAGCTTTCCTGTTTACTTCAGCAATGGGACCTTTATAATTCAAATATTGAACAGTAATGTATTGGGTCAAAAATGATATGTTCACATGCCAGCCTCCAGTACCTCAAAATGTAGCTATGTTTGGAAACAGAGCCATTAAAGAGGTAATAATGGTAGATGATATTACGGGGGAAGGCCATGATCTAATAGCTATATTTGACAATGGGACATCTAAAGAAGTCACTGAGCTGAAATGAGGAATTTAGAGTAATATTCATATAAGATGATAAAAGGACCACAGAGATGTGCCCACTAAGACAAAAGTCCATGTGAGGACACACTGAAGGTGGCTAGAGACAAGCAGAGAGAGCCCATGGAAGAAACCAAACCTGCTGATAGTTTGATTTTGAACATCTGGACTCCAGGACCATGGGCAGATACACAGCAGCTTCAGTGCTGTGCTTCCAAGGTTTGTGTCTCTTCTAAGTTCATGTTGGAACTCCCTAGGCTACAATAGTAAAAGATGGGCATCTAGGAGGTGATTGGGCTATAAGAGCTCCACTCTCACGGGCTGGATTAGTGCATTACAAAAGGCTTGAATAGGGTCAAGTCTACTCAGACATCTCCTGCCCCAAGTGAAGACTCAATGTTAAGGGTCATCCTAGAAGCAGAGATGTAACCTTTATCCAACACAGAACTTGCCAGCACTTGACCTTCGATTCACAGCCCCAGAATCATGAAAAATACACTTCAATAATTTATAAAAATACCAAGTCTCACTATTGTGCCATAGCAACACAAAGACCAAGATATTAAACTTCCTCATTTTGGTCCTTCACATGGCAGCCTTAGAAGTCTAACACAGGCCATTCACATAAGCTGATCAAAGAAAACTGAATAGGCATCATAGCATGGAGGTTCCTTTAAAGATTAGATATATATTTGCTATATGTCTGGGCAAATGTCACTTCCCAATAGTCCCCTGATGACTTCCTTCAAAGCAGAATATCAATTAGTTCCATATCCAGATTTATGGCAGCTTTGTTTACAATAGCCACAAGACGGAAGCAACTCAAATGTTTGCCGACATTTGATGACTAGATAAAAAGAGCGGCAGTTACATGCTCAGGGATATTTTTGAGCCTTAAAAAGAAAGATGTTGTGACACACACACGGTGTTGATGAACTTCAAAACTATTAAGCTAAGCAAAGAGTCATGGAAAGGGCAAATACTGTATGATTCTACTCGTAGAAAGTAGCTAAAGTTGTCAGGAACAGAAAGCAGAAAGATGGCTACTGAGGATGCAGGATGCTGGGTACAGGGTTTCAGTGTCATAATATCAAAACATCTCTACAGGTCTGCTGCCCAATGATATGAATATGTTCAATGCTACTGAACTGAGCACTGAAAAGTGGCTATAATGACAAACACAATGTTGCCTATTTATGATAAACAATAAGGACAACCTGCATGCAGCAGGACTCCAGCATTTGCCTGCAGACATTTGATAGAGTCTACTTATTTGTAGCTGGATGACAATGATCAACTTTTTAACAATGACCTGAGAAAGTTAGCATATTCTGGGTAGTTGGAGGACTTTCCCATTCACTTCGTCACTTACTCATTCATTAAACCTTTAAAGAAGTTTCCTATGTGCCTGGAGTGGTAGAGAGAGAGATCAACAGATCATTCTGCTCTCAGGAGTAGCTGTCTAATAATTGACAGATAACAAATACAACCCTGGGTCCCTTACAGACTGGACTGTATGTGAATACACTAGCAAGAAATCCTAATTAATGGGATGGGTCCTCTGAAAGTGGATTCCAGAAAGTGCTATGGGAGGAAGGGAATATCTTTGCTGGTAGATGAGAAAAAGAAGGTCATATGGAAGCATCCTTATGGACACATGAGAGGAGGTTTTAAGCATGTCCAAGAAGTATAGTATGTTAAAAAGGAAAGCCTCACATGTTGTTTCTTAGTTAAGTCACAAAGTCTAAGATCATGGACAGCATCCATTATTCGAGTTGATGCTCAAGGTGAAAAGAGAAAGAGAAATTTGAAGAAAAAAATTACAAACTCCTACTTTTGCTCCTAAAATGAAACTGATTTTTTTCTATTAAAAAATGTCATTAACCACCTTTTAGCAGCTGGCAATAACCTAGTAGGTTTATAATCATTTTTCTTAATCAAAATGAAAGTTGGACATGCAATTTAATGTATCCAATGGGTCCTACATCATCGATGCAGAGTTATCCCTAGCTATAACTCATCTTATATCAATATTTATGGACAGCTTAGCTAAAGCCCCACCATTCAAATTCAAGTTGTGGAAAGGGATCCCTGCTGCTTTTGCTTTTAACTGTACCACTTCTGTTTATCTTTGCATTTTTTCATTTAGAAAATTAAGAGTTGTTTTTATGTTTTTCTGTGATATGAGTAACTTTTTTAAAAAGTCATATAGACGACTCATATTTTTAAAAAGTAAACATGAAGATGGAAGCTGGGGCTGTAGCTCACTGGAAGAGTGTTTGTCTGCTATCTTCGGGGCGCTAAGACTGATCCCCAGCAATGCAAGTACACACACACACAGGGACGTCTTTCTGTATGCTGTGAATATGTGTTGCTATGATTCGTTAATAAAGAAGCTGCTCTGGCCTATGGCAAGTCAGGATATAGCCAGGCAAGAAATACAAGAGAGAAACAGGAAGAGAAAGGCAGAGGGGAGAGAGATGCCAGCACCACCAAGAGAAGCAAGATGTGAAGGTACCGGTAAGCCACAGCCATGTGGCAACTTGTAGATTAATAGAAATGGGTCAAGTTATGAGTTATCTTTAGCAAGAAGCCTGAGCCATTAAACCATACAGTTTGTAACATAAGCCTTTGTGTGTTTACTTGTCTGAGCAGCTGTGGAATGGGCAGGACACAGGAAAACTTCTGACTACACACACACACACACACACACACACACACACACACACACACACACATACACACACACTTCAAGTGACGCCATTTCATTGTCCTTATATTGGCTACATAATCAGAAATAGTTGGGGCCAGATATTTATCTTCCCTTACTCAGTTTCCTTCCTTTCTTTTGCTAATTGTATTTCAACAATTTCATACATATGTATAATGTAGTGCAATCATAGTCACACCCCAACACCATCTCTTATCCTTCTCCCACTCCTTCTTCCCAACCAACCCTCCTCCTACTCTCATGTTGTTATTCTTGCTGCTGTTGTTGTTTTTAATGTGTCTCACTGAGTTTCATTAGGACTGCTGGTATGAGCATGGATAACAGGTTATTTACTACATCATGGGGCAATCTAACCATGGCTAAAGCACCAAAGAAAAATGACTTTCCCTCCTCTGGCAGCCATTGATTTCTAATAGCTCCACACTTAGGGATCACCATTCCCAACCATGATGCAATATTGCTGGGCCCAGTCTTGTTCAAGTCTTGTACGGAAAGCCACAGCTGTGTGTCCTTATGACACACAGGCCATGTCATATCCAAAACAGCTCTTGCGATCTTTGTGCCCCCTACTCCATAATGCCTATGGGCTTTGGAAGGTAGGGGAATGTGGGTGCCCCATTTAGAGCTGCGCACTCAATCAACATTCATTTACTCTTAGCACTTTTGTGAGTTACGAATCTCTACATTAACCATTTGCCTACCCCAAAAGAAGTTTCTCTCTTCAGCATTGAGAGAAGCACTGGTCAATGAATATAAATAGAAATATTTAGATGACAACTGGGTCAGGACCTTGCCACATACCCCTGGTTGCCCTCATACCCACAGTGTAGCCCCATTTGGCCCAAGACTCATGGCATCCTTCAGTCTGTGATGTCTCAATTCTGGGAATTACAGATGTGTTCCACTGTGCCTGGCTTCATCAATCATTTTCTACGAACAACAATCTACTATCCATCACCCTCATCCCTTTAAGGAATCAATTATAAAAAGCAACAGTTACAAGAAGGAACTTTGAGATCTAATTACAGGTATCATGCAAACCAAAAGTAAAGCTTTGGGGGTTTAGCATCAGAATTGTCCAGTAATTGTTCATGGATTCCAGAGAAGCCACTGGTCAATTGGCCCCAGCAAAACAAAACAAAGAAAAGAAAATTCTTAATGGCATATGTGTGTCTTGGCTTCCCTAAAGAAAAAGAAAAAAAAAATGAGGTTCAATAATTATAGTGTTTTGTTTTATTTCTTTATTTATTTGTAGGTTTCTTATTTGTTTTTACAAATTGGTAAAGTTTTTGTCATTGTCTCAAAAGAAATTTGATTTTAGCTCTCAGTGCCAGAATACACACACATACACAATCCCTACCACCACCAACAAAACATTGTACCCTCATTTTGAACCTGAATCCATGTGGTTCCAATTAAATGCCTCAGAAGGACTTAAAGTCATCTGAGAGCCAGCAGAACACAGCACAACATGTCCAGCGCCACAGCAGAATGTAGCAGTATGGCTGCTGGTGTTTTCAAAGCAGTATCCCCAGCTGAAAGAAAGGAAATATTGCATGAGCATCACAAAGAAAGCATTTGGGAAGTAGAGTCTTTCCTTTTCATCATAGATCTGGGTCCAGGCACTTATGAACTACAAAAGCCTGAACCTAAGCTTGTAACCAGAATTTGATATCCTCCCTAAAGCATCCTGGGAGCCTGTTGGGCACTACTGTTGCCAGACACGGAGCCATGAAGAGATGGGGAAGGAGGTGGGAGCAGGAAGTTCATTTCACTTGCACAGAGGCAGGAGAACTTGAAGTGGTGGTTGCAGGTGATGGCAGGTCTAGAGAATCAGATGGGTTTTGAGTGTCAAGGAAGGGAGGAAGCTATGCAAGATATGACTGTCCAACTGGAAAGGCAGGTTGGATTCCCAGGTGCTGCCCTGGAACAAGAAAAAAAAAATCACTGGGTTTTAAGCACTAGGGGAAGTAATCAGATCAGATAGCATAGGTGACAGTCAACACAGATGATTGTTGTAATCGAGAAAATGGATACTTAGGTTGAGGGGTGGAGGCGTCGATCCCTGCATGGCAGGAATCAAAGACCTAGAAAGGCGGATGGCACAGCCCATGTCTTCTGGAGTCTTTCATAATACATACTGAATCTCTGACCCCATCTTAGTTTCTTTTCCTGTTGCTGTGATAAAATCAACTGAGAAAAAAGGCAACTTAAGAAGGGAGCTGTCTATTTCAGTTCCAGGATACAGTCCGTCATTGGGGAGACTCAGAGCGGCAGGAGGTCAAGGCAGCGGGGTCACCTTACATCCACAGTGAGGAAGCAGAGAATGAATCTCATCTCTCTCTCTCTCCTTCTCATGCAGTCCAGGATTCAGCCCATCAAATGGTGCTGCCACAGTGGGCAGGCCTTCCTACCTTAATTAAGAATCAAGCTAACTCCCCACGGGCATGTCCAGAGGTTAACCTCTAAGATGAGACTAGATTCTGCAAATTGGCAATTAACACTAATCATCGTGGAAGCTAAGCAAAAAACTGGCTTCATTAATTAAACAAAGGAGGGGTTGAGACAAAGTAAAATTCAAATACATTGACCTCACTGGATGATGCAGCAGACTCCTGAATAGGAATAAGCATGTTTCCTACAGTCAGCAACTGTTCTGACTCAGCACAGTTACTGAGTTGCTGCTACCATCCCCGCCTCTCCTGTTTTATGACCTGCTACATGGCGGTGCATGGGGAAGAAACCAGCAATAGTCCTCATAGGACAGGTAGAGTAGAAATGCCACATTGCTCCCAGGTTGAGAGAGAACACTGTCACTGGCATGGTAAGTTTTCTCCGTTGCACTAGGGGTTGAATCTAGGACCTTGCTGTGCCACTGAGCTATCCCAGTCTCTTTCACATTTTATTTTCAGACAGGTTTGGACTAAGTTGTCCGGCCAGGCCTTGCACTTGTGATCCTCCTGTTCAGTGCCTGGAATTGCAGGCTTGTAACACCAGGTCCAGCTGGTGTACTGAATTTTAACTTGAAGTCTGCTGGCTCCTCTCCTCTCCTTTTGTCCTTTCAAAGAAACAATGTGATGCATATTAGTTTGGTTATGGATGACTAGTTACAGATAAATTCTTGCCTTTTGTATTTTATTATGTGACTTTCTAGTTCCGTTGATACTGCTTCATAGAGAAAAGGTTTATGGTTCAAACAGTGGCTTTCCAAAGGATCATCTAAATGTTTCCATATACTTAACAGTTATGGTAGCACAGGCTTCCTGGGTCCAGATCCTAGCTTTTTCCTTTTCTCACTTAAGCCCATTGTTGACCTCTCTGTCTAATCCCTCAATGATAAACAGGGGTGATGGTTGTTGTTACCATCTGCCTAAGGGTAGGAAGGGATCTAGCCAGACAGGTTAATAAGATTGAACATCCCTAACCCCCAAATAAGAAATCTGAAATGCTTCAGAATCTAAAACTTTTTGAACATGACAGCACAAGTGGAAAATTTCACACGTAACCTTGTGCAATTAGTCCAAGGCAAAACATGGCTGCCTTAGAAATATGTAAGATCACTTTCAAGGCTGAAGTTTGAAGAATATATCAAGTACAAATAAATTTTGTATTTAGACTTGGGATCCAACCCCAAGATATCTTTTTATGTAAATACAAATATTCCAAATATCTGCAAAGTTCTAGGATCCAAAAGATTTCTTATCCCAAGCATGTTGGACCATGGACATCAACCTGTAGATGGAAAGCATTTGACAGTGTCTGGAACAGCATCAGTGCTTAATGGGCATTAGTGAGTGTTAGCACGTCCATTCATTTATCTTTCCTAGAATAAAAAGAGGAAATCTTAGCAAGAAGTTAGTCTCATCAGTAGGCAGAGTAGTCTCATGCTCTTGGCAGGTAAGGAGAGAATACTTCCACACTCAATGATAGTCCTCATTGTCTCACAGCTTGGAGCCTTCAGCAGAAGCGACTGGTGGTACAGCTGGGCAGAATGGAGTGGTGTGTAACTACAGATCTGTGTTCACACTAGAGACAAAGCCAGTGCTCCAGATATAGGCATTACCAATGTCTTAGTTAAACACCATGACCACTGCAACTCTTAAAAAGGAAAATCATCTAATTGAGGTGGCTCACGTTTTTAAGAGGTTTAGTCCATTATCATCATGGTGGGACATGGCAGCATGCAGGCAGATGTGGTGCTGGAGAAGGAGCTCAGAGTTCTTACATCTTGAGCAGGCAACAGGAAGTGGTCTAAGACACTGAGTGGTATCTTGAGCATATATGAGACCTCAAAGCTTGCCCCCACAGTGACATACTTCCTCCAATAAGACCACACCTACTCCAACAAGACCATACTTACTAATAGTGCCCTTCCCTTTGGGGGCCATTTTCTTTCAAACTCCCACATGCAAAGATCTGTCCTCTGCAGAAATACATAGGCAACATATTCCATGAAAGGAAAAAAAAAAAAAGACAGCAAATATCAAATTGGAGGCTGTTGGTCTCGTGGAGGCAGAAGACAGCCAGTCTCCTGCATGTACCCTGCAAGCCACATGCCTTCTGTTTTCACCACTCCCATTGAAAACAAACTGTTCATCTTAAACTATATACACTGTAATGTTTCCAAAATAATCCAACTAAGTTTCCAGAAGACAGACAATGGAAATTAAAACATTATTGCAGAAACAGAACACTGTGCTCCACAGTGTAGACCACTTGATAGGCTACTGGATGAAGCCAAGGGGGAGTTAGGGGAGTATGGCTTCTGATCAAACCAACTTAACCCTCCAAACAACAACCAATATGCACTCTCAAGCTTCCTGGAACATGTTATGCAAACCTAATGTAAGAGTGAGAATATTTTCCTTGAGGGGAGCCATAAGGGCTCCTTCAATGACATCTCTGTGGGAGATACAAATTAGCCCTCGAGGTTTCTCAATCTTACATTATTGTCAATGCACCCAGTCAGATTCCTTGTTGGTAACCCTCACATCACAGAATGGTAGATTTATGGAACTAGTAGCATTAATCTCTTATCCTTTAAAACCAGATGCATGAAGCATATAAAACTTATTATGACAATTTTGGGTAGTATTGACCATGGATAGTCATACTTGAAAGGTTATATTTAGACATTGAATTCCATTTTCCATACAAATAGGAATTCCTTGTACTATTTCTAATGTTTTTAGCCTCCTCCATTGACTGAGCAGGACCTTGGCTGTCATAAGAACCAGGTAGCCAAGAAGATTCCTTAACCACCACAGGAATATCCGTATCTCCCCAATTTAACTGCTACATTAACTTGAGGATTAGGAATAAATCCTAATTCTCAGAATACCGCCTAATTGGAAACAAGGCCACTATGGTGTAAGTAATTAGGATGACTAGGATTCAGCATGATGAGTGTTCTGGTGCACACAGGGAAAGATGTCAAGACAAGAGTGGGGGCGGGAAGATGTACCTACAAGCAAGAAATACCAATGATTACCTAAAACATCAGAGGTTGAGGGGGATATGGAGCACAGGATCTCTTTCAGAACGTACAGCAAAGAGCCAATCCTGGCCTGGCACACCTTGACCTCAGACATACTTGTCCCCAGACTGACAGACATTAAGATTCTGATGTGTAAGAAGACATATTGTGCAACTTAACTGTTGTAGCCTGATATGGCTTGAATATTGACTCTTGGCCCTGACTTTAACCCCCAATGTGGGTTCTATCCCCAAAGTCATAGGTTAATGGTGTATGGTGGAAACATAATCTAAATATGTAAGAGGTGGGACTTTTGAAAACTGATTACTTTTGAAATCATTAGGATAGAGCCCCCATGGAAAATAATAGTGGCTTTGTAAGCACTGAGACCAGCAGAGATATACATGTGTCCATGCTATGATGTAACTAAGAGACTACCCCTAGGGCTTACATCACACTATTTGGACATCCAGTCACCTAAAACATGAACTAAACAAACTTTTTAAATGTAGTCTGCCACATGCATTTGCTTATAGTAATGAAAAACTGACCCATACACAATTTAAGCATACAAATAAGGCTGGTGAGTGGCAAATCGGTGGGACACCAGAGTGACTATAAAATGTCCCTACAAAGCTGTCCTCAGAGTGACTGGGTGAATGATGGAAAGAACCACAGACTCCACAGCCCCAGAAAAATGCCAGAGATTAAATAATTAAATTCTCTTAGATGGTTTCCAGACAGTTATAAGTGGCAAATTCAACCCCAAGGAACTCAGGAAAAAAAAAAAAAAAAAGCAACATACTGTTTCACATGCCAACAGGATAAGACGTGATTAAGAACTGCTGGGGCCTGAGCCTCAGCTCTATTGCTCTTTTTCTCCTGTCAGTAACATTTTTTTTTTCTGCTCAGAGGACAAAGAACACAGCTCCAGGCCATTGCTAACAGCTCTGGGTACCAAGAGACAAAAATAAGTCTCTGTGTATCCATACTAGCCAGCAAAAATCCCCAGAGAGAGCTCTGCTTGGCCCAGGCAAATCACATCCTGTCAGTGTCAAGGAGTGTTGAAAGTGGGAAAGGCTGTCACGACAACCACTGTGCTTCCCAGAGAACCTATATCATCCCGACTCTGGGGCACTCTGGTTATCTCAAGCTCTGGAGTCTCTTTCTGCTGTAGCTGAAAGGAAGTCTTTTTTTTTTTTTTTTTTTTATCATCATTGGTTCTCTGGCCGGGGTCCTCTAAATTCAACCCGCAAAAGACAAGTCGCAGGGAACAGCAAAGAACAGGGCAGTGAACATCATCAACATGGGAGCCCAGCGATGAGCAAACGGGAGAGTGGTTTGAACTTGGTTCTGCACCATCTTAAGCCAAGCCAGCAAGAATGGGTGTGGGAGAGAATTAAAGGGCGGGGCTCGGTGGAAGCCCGGAAGAATCATTTTGCTTGGCAAGAGCGTCCATTGTATAGAAGCTGGTGCCATCTCCATTAAAAAAATAAGAATCTGAGTTCCAGGAAAGGCGCAAAGCTACACAGAGAAACCCTGTCTCAGAAAAAAAAAAAAAAAAAAAAAGAATCCTGATCTTCCTGCTGGGAGAGGGGATCGGATGCCATATTTACATAAACATTTTCTTCAAAGGGTAAATTCCCTTTACTCCAAAGAAACGTGCAGCCTGTCTTTAGAATATTTCTCAGGCCAGCTGATTCCCAAAGGCTTTTAGCTCAAAATGATCCACAGGCAATGGCACATATTTCAGCTATGTCACTAAATAGGACATATATTTAGGATGGTACCCTCTGTACCCTAGGTCTTCCAGACAGGAACCTCCATTTTGAAACAAACCACACTGTTTTCTTAGTTTCTTAGACTATAGAAGAAGTGATGCCAGCCTAACATTAACACCACCCATGAAAGCTGTCTGTACACCATGTTGGGTGAGAAGTTCACTGCACAGTTGCTGATGGTGTGGCCCTAAACCACGGAGCACAGAATCTTCCAGAAACTTCTGACAGGGAGGGTGAACTCTCCTCCCTGGTCATGGGTTGGGAGACGTACTTTTACCATCTTCTGTCACTAGGTCCAGGGACATGGATTTGTCCCACATATGGGAACATATGGAGCATATGGGAACAGCACAGTCTGCAGCATGGATTCGAATCTCTGCCACTGATAAGCTGTGAGACACTGAGAAAGTTCCTTAATTTATCTGAATTTCTGTTTCTTCACTTGCAAAAGGTGGACTTTTCCCTTAAATGTCCATATTATAAAAACTATAGGCATTTGTTTTACCCAGAATCCTTAACCTAACCTAGGGCGGCTCAGTGCATTTGTATTGTACTTCTGCTGTCACTGCTATTCTGAAGAACATGAGTTTCCCAGCAATACCCACTATTAATTTCACAACCCTGCCTCTTGTTAGACATGTTGTCTAATCTATCTCATGCCTCAGTTTCCCCACCCCCTGAAGTAGGAGTGCTAACAGAAGCTTCCCTATGGCACTGTCATGAGGACTGCCTGAGATCACACATTTAAGGCACTAATTAGAATGGAGCCTATCACACTCTGGGATTCAGAAAAAGCTTGCCATTGTTTTCCTGGGTTTAAATATATTCAGCCCTGTCAACACATGCAGTTAGTGATACTTATTATGTGCTTTCTATGGCTGGGGTGATGTACTCCAACCTCTGGGGAAGACAAGAAAATTGGAAGGGCCCTAGAAGACCTTATCCAACTTTGTTACTTGTTAGATGTTTAACCCTGGGCCTTGAGCATCTACATTTTCATCAGGCAAAAGGAATATGACCCATCCATCAGCTCCCAGGAGTAGTGACATTGGCAGTGAGTCAAAAAGGACAGCACTAGATGAGGGCACTGGTGCTGTGCCCCAGGAGTGTCTGGGATCCCCAAAAGCAAGCAAGTGGGTGATTGGAAAATGTGGAGAAGGAATATCAGATAACACTTCCACGGAAACAGAGAGAGAGCAGGGCTCTGTAGAACTGGCTCCATGTGGGACCGGAGCTGTGTCAGTCTGATTGCAAGCTGTTCTCAGTCCTAAACAGTGCTGCTGAGTGAGACTTCGTGGGCGGAATGGGGAGCCAAGAGAGCCTGTGTTTTTCACTTCCTGCTTTTTTTACTCCCAAGACTGCTGTGAGTTAGCATATGGCACTTAAATGTGTGAATGAACTGTAATTTGTGTTCATGATGTTGATAGCCAGAAAACATTTAGGAAAGAAAAAATGAATATAGAAGAGGGTAGAGACGTGGCACCTTAAAAAGAATGGCCCATGGGGTCCTGGAACATGAGCTCTGACATTCAGCCATCATTCCAAGCCACCTCTCTCCACACATACTCTTAAAGGCTTGGTAATGAGATGGGTTGAAGAGGAAGGCAGTCCTGACCTTCCTTGTCCTTCTGTGATGTCAACAAATGACGTCATCTGTGTGTGCAAACCCCTTGGTGAACAATGGAAATCAGCCTTGGGAAATCAAAATTGGTCATATGGCTTTGTAGCCAAACCTTTCTCTCCATCTAGAAACCTACACAATAAATTCTGCAACTTTAAAAACTGGCTTTTGAAAGAGCACAGACTACTGAGGTAGTAGGAAGGAAGAAGGAATAATAAATAAACCCGGAATGTGTTTGCTTTCATATACTAACAAGCTTTGTCAAAAGCTTCACTTGTCCAGTCAGGCACCCTAGGTTTTCAGTCCTATTGGTCATTATTTTCTAATGTGTAAGTTACTGCTTTTTTTCCCTTATGAAGGAACATGCCTAAAAACACTACTATCTATCTTGCCAAGGAATGGTGAAGATAATCCATGTGGTCTGAAGCATTTCCCTAAAAATGTGGATGGGAGAGAAGGCAAAGACCCCAGGTTAATAGGTGTCCTCAGCCTGACAGTCTTCTTTCCATTCCCTCTGACGCCATCCATGTGATGGAAGAGAAGACAGTGTCAGTACTTGTCATGACAGACACAGTACTTTCTATCAGCAGACCCGAACACTCAGTGCTCATCCATCCACTCAAAAAAAAAAAAAAAAAAAAAAAATGAGCCGGGCGGTGGTGGTGCACACCTTTAATCCCAGCACTCGGGAGGCAGAATCAGGTGGATCTCTGCGAGTTCGAGGCCCGCCTGGGCTACAGAGTGAGTTCCGGGAAAGGCACAAAGCTACACAGAGAAACCCTGTCTCAAAAAACCAGTGGTAAGCCTACATCATTCATCCTTGGCAGATCAGCACCCAAATCCTCTTCAGCATCATCTATTTTCCCTTTGGTACATTTTGTAGGTGGTAGAATGAGGACAATTGCAGGGCACCTGGTTGGGCAGTGACTCACAAGCTAGAGGGTCAGCTGGCATCCTTCCTAGAGCACCTGGAGACAGCAGTGACAGCAAACGCCAGAGGCAGTAACACAAGCAGCAGGGTCTTTGAGGAATCATTCTGCTGTGGTCTTGGAGGCTTGGCCAAGTCACGTGGCTTCCAGTCCTGCTCTTTGGAGCACTTAGAAACTGAGTAAGTGATTGAACCTTTTCCTGTGTGTATTTCTGTGTCAATTAGCCAGGCTTGATTTCTGTGCCTTATGGTATACATATACATATGTTAGATCCAAGTTTACCCAACTACCTCTTAGGAGCCAAGGGCTAGCCATCCAGTGGATAGAGTAGCAAGAGGGATATGTGAGAGGTGGAGTTAGAAAGATAGACAACCTTTTTATTTTTCTCCAAATGTGTCAGAATAGCTTTTATACAGTGGAAATCTGTCTCTATCCAGCCTCCAATTTTCCACTCTGTCACATCTTGTTGGTTATAATGCGAACACGTCAGTCTTCAAGTTACATAAATTTGAATGATTCAACTGTATTTATTAATTCCTGTTGATCCAGTCATCCCATTTCTAAGATTCTACTGTGAATAAATCTTCTATTGTTTCACTTTGAGGAAGCTTATTTTAGTCAAGCTTTTCCAGAGAAACAGAACCAATGGGATATAAATAGATGCTCAGGAAGAGATCTGAGACCAGTAAATTTTTTTTTTTTTTTTTTTGCCAGAGCTGAGGATCGAACCCAGGGCCTTGCACTTGCTAGGCAAGAGCTCTACCACTGAGCTAAACCCCCAACCCCTGAGACCAGTAATTTGTATGTGCAACTAGAAACATGGAGATTTGTAAGTCCGACCATGTGTCATCCACAAAGCCAGAGACCCAGGAAAGCTGGTGGTGAAGCAATGGCGTTATATTCAGTCTGAGTCTAAAGACAAAAAACCCAGAGAACTGATGTTCCAGGACAGAACACAGGTATTCGAGCTCCAGAAGAAAGAGAACTCATACAACCCCTGCCTTCTAAACTGTCTGTTCCTCCTTGACATCCTGGAACACATGCTTTACATGTTGAGAATACATCTTCTTTATTCATTAGGCAAAGGCCAGTCCTCTTCAAATTCATCCCAACAAACAAGTCCAGAAGGAAAGTTTAACCCACTATCAGGACAACCCTCAGCCCAGTCAAGTTAATATGTAATACCAACTATCACAGTGTTCATTACAGCATTATTGCTAAAATCAACTAATTGTGAACAGCCAAAATATGCACCATTGAAACATAGCAGAGTTACTAAAGCTATTGTTTTCAAATTCCAATTAAACTGTGAGGGAGATTGTAGTTGATGCATTTTTTTTAAAATTCTTTTGCTCTTTTAGGAGGGGCTGCCACCCAGCTCCCAAATAAATATACACGAAGGCTTGTTCTTTCTATGAATACCCGGCCTTAGCTTGGCTTGTTTTTAGCCAGCTTTTCTTAAATTATCCCATCTACTTTTGGCCTCTAAGATTTTGTCTTTCTCTATTTCTGTATAACTTTCTTTACCTCTTACTCTGTGGCTTGCTGTGTGACTGGGTGGCTGTTTCCTTCTTTTTTAGCTCCTTGATCTTCTTCTCCCAGATTTCTCCTCCTATTTATTCTCTCTGCCTACCAGCCCCTTCTACCCTTTCTCCTGCCTTGCTACTGACCATTCAGCTCTTTATTAGACCAATCAGATGTTTAGGACAGGCACAGTAATACAGCTTCACAGAGTTAAACAAATGCAAAATAAAAGAATGCAACACATCTTTGCATCATTAAACAAATGTTCCACAGCATAAACAAATGTAATACATCTGAAAATAATATTCTACAACAGGGGATATGAAGTTTTATATAGGCAGTCCTCAATTTGTGATGGCTCAAACTGTGACCTTTTGACTTTATGGAGATGTGTAAATAATATACATTCAGTAGAAAATGTTTTCTAATCATGATTGTTTCCTAGCCTTGTGATATGGCCAATTACTCATTCATGTTACTGGGGAGTGGTGGTTAGTCACAGCTTCTACATGCCCCATGCAATTATGAAGGAAATTAAGGAGTACTTTACAGTATGCTATGCTACTAAACTTTGATACTTAGTAAAGTAGATGAGTTAAATAATGTTTGTCTTATGATATTTTCAACTTGGATAGTTGTGTGAGAACATAATTCTATTGCAAGTCAAAGGGCATCTTCAAAGTAAGGTCTAACTATTATTTAAAATTCTTGCTTTATGTGAATGACATATGGCCAAATATGCAATCCATCACACTACCAACAGTGTTATCTCTACATTATGAGATTTTAAGTCCTTTAGTTTTTAAATGCTTTGAAACTAGATACTATTTTATTGCAAATATATATATATATATATATATATATATATATATATATTTGTAATTTACAAATTTCCCTATAACAATTGAATGCTACTTCTGCCTTAAGAAAAGTTTAAAAATGTAAATATATTGATAGACAATATAATTGTTAATTAAAATATATACATTTATAATTCTGATTTTCAGTAAGTTGGACTTCTACCCCATAGTATTGGTAATTGACACATTGGCCATGGAATATCCAAACAATGGAACTCTTCAACTAGGAAGCTCCATGTTATTCTAGGCAGAGGTGTGTATTTCAGGCCAATATCACATCTCCATCCCAAAGTAATAAGACAGCCTCCCAATCCAAAGGGCCTCTATCAAAACTGCTTTAAACAAATTTTCTTCTTTTTTTCTATTTTTTTTTTTGGTGTGTGTGGGGGTGTTTTTAAGCCTCATTGTGTAGGTCTGTGCCTTAATCCTCTTGCCTCAGCCTTCTGAGCACTGAGATTATAGGTATGAGCTACCATACCTAGCTTCGTTGAGACTTATGCAAGGCTCAAAAGTCCATTTTTACGTGGAAGGTAAATAAATGTAGATAGACAGATGATAGATGATAGGTAACTAATTTTAAGAAGTAGAAATTTTAGGAATATTTGTTAATTAAATAATTAAAAAGAAACAAAATAAGCCCAATTACATACATATACAACACACTTTTAAAAACACTATTTTTAAAAACAGAATGAAAAAGACTTCCTTGAGGGCCACAATTTTCAGCCTTACTTGCTAGAATCCTGGAATGCATATGCTCCTAAAACAGCCACTGACATCAAATGCTCTGATCATAAATCTTCTGTGTTTATTCTGGGTTCCTGAGGGCAAAGGTTGTGTCTATTTATATGCCAGTGGATTGTAGTCAAATAATAAATCTTTAACCATAAAGGTAGTGACTTCTACACAGCCCAGTTCTACCTAGACTCCTTTTGGCACAGGAAGAGGACTTTTCAACTCCAAAAGAAACAGAGATGCTCATACTTTCCAAATGTGACCATGTTCTTCAGTGACCACACAGCTCCCTGTGCACAACTATTACCACATATTTGTAAAATACCCAAAGCTTGTCTTCACCTTCCCACCTCTTGGAAGGGCTGGATCTTATTCTGGAAAGGAGAAAGGCTGGAAGGAACAGGCTGGCTTGAATTCAAATTCCAGTTCTTCCACCGACGAACTATGCAACTCTAAGGAATGAATGTAACCTCAGGCTGCAGTTCCCTATAAAAACATGATGGTAACAGTGTCTGGGGAGATACTGAGGGTAAATGAAGGAGCTGAAGAAGTCACAGCCCCCATTGTTCCTTCTTGTGATTCCACTACCCACACTGCCCTTGTGCTCAGACACTGTCTATAGACCTCCTACCCTGGGTCTATAGACAAGCTAAGGACTAACAGTCCTTAGCTTGCCATTGCTTTAGAAGTTATTGGATAAGCAAAGGAAAGCAGATGTGACATCTTATAGCTAAAGCCTTGTGCTTAACTTCAGCAGGAATTCTGAAAATGCTTCTGAATTGCTAAAAGCTATGATGGATCCCTAGTTAATGTAATTTTGAGAAACACTACTGAAGAAATCCTCCTTGGGTAGCACAGTTCAGCTGGAAAGATCTCCAAGAGAAAGAAACCAGTTTAATAAACTTTCCAGACAAACTTGGGTTCTCCAGGATTCTGCTTCATGAAAAAATATTCCCCTTGGACTATTTTGAGAAGCATTATCTCATTCCCAAGGTCTTACTCTCAAATGAAGACCTCTCTGTCCCAGACTCCACACAGCCTAAGACACAGTAGGCCCTCTCAGGGATTCTGTGGATTCTAAGGCTAGTACAGGCTGAAAATTATACTGACTTACAGAGAAACCGAATCTAGTACTACTGTATTTTGAATGTGTTTCTTTAAAGTTCCATATATTATAAATGTGATGCCCAAACTCATATGCTACTGGAACTTGGCAGCATTGGTGAGTAGGGTTACATGAGGTAATAAGGACTAGGACCTATGGTGGCATTATAAGAAAGAGTCCTACCCTATGTCTTTGTTCTATCTCACCATGCGAGGTCCTCTACCTTCTTTTGATTTATCAGGACAGGCCTTAGCAAATATCAGCACCATGCTTTTGGACTTCCTAGTCCCCAGAACCATGAACTAAAGAAACTTCTTTATACATTAACCAGTCTGAGTTCTTCATTTAGAATAACAAAAGAATGCATCAAGTCAAATATCTGAACATCTGCAGCATTTTTCAGCTGACAGGGCATCTTGAAACACAGCCATTTGTAAAGGGGAGTTTGGTCCAGGACCCCAAAGGATTCCAGTGTCTATAGATGTTCAAGTCCTCTATAAAAACAGAAAGATACCTTTCTACTCAAAGTGTTGCCATCTTGATGACTTTCCTGTAGCCAAGTCCCAAATCCCTTGTTTTTCTTCATGACCTGATGAGCACAACATGGTGAAAATTTTGCATCTAACACATGCAATCATCCAGTACACTTCAAATCACCTTCATATTACTTTTTTAGTATCTATTATCCATATGGTATAATAAATGAATGTACATACAGGCATCATCAGCCTCTAGACATCATGACAGGACATCTGTAAAGGTCACACTCAAAAGCTGCACAGTCAAATAACAGGTAATAAAGCCCACTACTGTTTTAAATAAGCTTACAATTTTGTCTTGGGCCGCTTTCATGTCTATCCTGGGATGCATACAGCTGAACTATAACAGCAAAAAAAATTAGTCCATACATTTTCAATACTTGTAGCATGAATCTTAAAGAGTCTTATTAATAAAAGCAAACCTGAAGCTGGGTATTGGGGTGAATGCTGGACAATCAGAGAAACAGAACAAGCTACAGCTTCCTCAGCCTTGCCAATTCCTCAGCTGATCCTGTTTCCTCAGATTGGAAGCCTCTGAGCCCTTATCCAAATGGATCTCAGCTGAACTGTTGCTCAAAAGCCTAAAAGCTTAACCAGCTAAAAGCTTCTAGTTTCTGGTCTTCACACCATATATACCTTTCTGCTTTCTGCCATCACTCCCTGGTATTAAAGGCATGTGTCTCCATGCTTGGCTATTTCCAGTGTGACCTTGAACTCACGGAGATCCATGCCTCCAGAAGGCTAGGATTAAAGGTGTGAGTGCCACCATTTTCTAGCCTCTGTATCTAGTAGCTGTTCTGTTCTGACCCTAGTTAAGTTTATTAGGGTACACAATATTTTGGGGAACACAGTACCACCACAAATACTAATAATTTTTCCTAAGTAATTTTTGAACTATAATAATTACTTTGTTAATAATAGCCTTAAGGCATCTCAGCCAGTTTTAGAGAAAGGAGTAGATTAACTCTTATTTGTATTTTGACTCCAGTGCTCATTAGGTTTCTTCTAAAGTCCTTGCAGGAGTGAATGGTTTGTACAAATGGGGCAAAAATCACCTTGATTTCACAGTTCATTCCTTTGGATTCTAGGAGAGAAATGTTCATTAACTTAGTCCTAGTCAATGCAGTGGGCAATTTGTTAAACCAGAAGACTCCTGCATCAGGAGACCACCAGCAGGAGTGCTTTGGGTCTTCAGGTTCCTTCATCCTTCCCTCCATCAGGCACCAGGGCAAGCTCAGATTCACCGTTTCCAAGGCAACTATCAGACCCATACTTGACAGGCCTGGTATGTGTTATCTGTACCAGGCCAAAAACATCAAGATGGAAGACCCTGGCTGGCGGCAACTCCACATTGCTGTTGGCTCCTCCCCTTCCTTCGAATCACTTCTCTCTCTCTCCATGCCATCCTCATGCCCTCCTGCTTGTCTTTCTCGATGCTGCCTCTCCTAAATATTTTTGACCTGCAGTTAGTTAACTCCACCTGTTTATGGTGATGGATAGAGAGCCAACTGTATATCATTTCCTTCAAACATTATCTCAGTTTTTCCCCTTAAGAAGAGATTTGCCCTTTCAGAGCCCTGACTCAGATTGCAACTTCTCCTTTTCTTTTTGCTGTCTCTTTCTCTCAGATGTCGGCCAGAACCCACGTACACTTTTTTCTGATACTTTGGATGTCCTCATGTTTCCTCTGAGGCCCGCCACCCTACCATGCAGCTGCAGATAACTCTTCTCTCTTTCCTTCTCTTCCTTCTGCCAGCTGAGGAGAGTTACAGTTGCCTTCCCTGGACTATTCCCTTTAAACTCTACTAAAACTGTCCTTGAGCTTTAAAACAAAATAAACAACATGCTTAGGTAGCCATAACTCACAGGCTCCTTTTATAGATTATGAGCATTGGACTCAGAGAAGTGACTACCTTCTTTGGGTCCTGTGGTGATACGGTATGTACCTCAATAAAATCTGCCTGAAGATCAGAGAACAGAGTAAGCCACTAGATTAAACATAAATACCTGGTAATGGTGGCACACACCTTTAATCCTAGCACTCAGGAGGCAGAGATCCGTCTGGATCTCTGTGAGTTCAAAGCCACCCTGGACTACATGAGGCTACTACTCAGGCTAGGAGAGAAACAGAGCCAGGCAGTGGTGGCACACACTTTTAATCCCAAAACTTGGGAGTCACATGCCTTTAATCCCAGCACTTGAGATCTCACACCTTTAATCCCAGTATTTGGGAAGCATACACACCATTAATCCCAGCACTAGGAAGGAAGAAATGACTGGGCAGAGAAAGATATATAAAGCATGAGGAGACAGGAACTAGAGCCTTTTCAGGCTGAGGAGTCCTAGAGGTAAGAGGTGACTGTCTCTCTAATCTTTCAGCATTTACCCCAATATCTGGCTCCGGGGTTTATTAAAAGACCATCTAGCAGTTCCTGTTATAGGGTCCCTCAGTCAGGACGTCCAGAGCTGAGACTCAATGAAGACTGGAGAATATTGAATTTGAGAGCCCTAAGCAAGAAAAAGATTCAGGATGGGAAGAAGGACAGTCAGCAAGGGAGATAGGAAAAGGAAAGGCTGGCCATTCTGTGGTGGGCTGGCCATTTTACTAAGGCGTTTCCTGTCCACACATCTGTTTACTGTAGAGACTGTGTCTTATAGAGGACACCACTTTCCTCCAAAGAGACCAACAGCTCCGGAAAGCAAAAGTTAGAACTTTAGAACTCAGAGGCCACTAAGTTCCAGCCACATGTGAGGTCCAGAGGTAGTTTCTGGGGTCCTTGAGAGCAGGGGTCCTGTCTGCACAGCTATTAACATTTGATAGGTAAATGGCTTCTAATCTATAACTAATGCCAAACAATCCAAACCCCCTTTCCCTCCCTTCACAGCCATTACCCCTGGCTCCCTTCAGCCTGTGCCAGTGGACACCAAAGGTACATGCACTATCAGCCAAGATACTGTGAACCCAATGTTCAATACCTAGTGTCAAAATTAAATGTTCTCAGGCTGGGCCATGGCTCGGTTTGTAAAACACTTGCTATGCACTTATGGGTGATCTGTATTCAAATCCCCAGAGCTCACATGAAAGTCCAGCATGGTAGCATGCTCATCTAAAATCCCATCACTCCAGCAGAAAGATGGGAGGTAGAGCCTGAAGAATCCCTGGGAACATGAAGACCAGCCATTAAGCAGCAGTTAAAAAAAAAAGAAAAGAAAAGAAAAGAAAATCCTGCCTCAAATTAGGTGAAAAGTAAGAACCCAAACTGGAGGCTGTCCTCTGACCTCCACACATGCACCACGGTACCTGTGCATTCATGATCATGCATGAAAACATGCACACATACATACACACATCACACACACACACACACACACACACACACACACACACACACACCAAACATACACATACATACACACAGAGAGAACAGAACAGCCACTAGATACAGAGGCTAGAAAATGGTGGCACTCACACCTTTAATCTTAGCCTCTTAAAAAAAAAAAGAAGAAGAAGAAGAAAGAAACGTTACAGGTCCTGCCTCTTCCTAAAAGCCAAGAGAAGAGGAGGAAAAAGAAAGAGATGGTAGCCAACAAGAAATGCTGTTTTTCAGGGCAATGGTGGTGCACGCCTTTAATCCCAGAACTCTGGAGGCAGAGCCAGATGGATCTCTGAGTTCAAGGCCAGTCAGGTCTACAGAGTTGAGTTCCAGGACAGTCAGGGATACACAGAGAAATCCTGTCTCAAAAAACCAAAATGAAAAGAAAAGAAGAATCACTGATTTCTTATGAGCTGGAACTATTTTTCCCTTTCAGGCTCAAGGACATTTTCAGGATTCAATTAAACTCACAGCTCAGTGATGTCATCTTCTTCAAGAGCTTTGAGTAACTGGGGCTCTGACAGGCAGGAGTCATAAATCTGAAGTTGCCTTTCCTGCCTCGCATCTCTGGAGAACTCTCACCTGCTAGAATAAATGACAAGGAACATGATGAAGATAAAATGCATTACCTACATGGAAATTGTGACGAATGTTGTGTCTCTGAAAATAAAATAGTGTTATTTGCATAGCTGTTCTTGGGGGCTTGCCTAGAAACTTTCCATCTTGGAGAGAAGAGATTTCCCAATAAATGTCTTCTTTCTCTTGATGGGAATGCTGAATACTTTTATTTTCTCACTTTTTTTAAAACAAGAAACTGACTTTCTTTCCAAGAAGTTGGGATTGTTTAGGGCAGTTGGAAAAGTTCGTAGGTTGTTATTAGCATGGCTGCAGATTATATATTTAGGATGTGGGGAATAATTCTTTCTTTGTCTGGCTCAACAAGGCAGTTTCCTACCTAATAATTAATAAAGTGATATTTCTCACAAGAGAGGTAAATGGATTTCTACATTAATCAAAATATATCCAAAGTTAACAATGAGGAAAAAATTATTAGGTGTGAGTTCCTCCTTTCCCAGTAGAACTGGAGAAATCTACTATGTGGAATTTCTGTCACCTCTCCACATTCTAACTGTATTAGTTTCTTTTCCCATGGCTGTGACAAACCATTTGTCAAAAGCAAGTTAAGGGTGGAGGGGATTGCCGTGCCTCATACATCGGCGGTGTATTCCATCGTGGAGAGGGAGGCACAGTGGCAGAGGATAAAGCAGCTACTCAGGCTGTGTCAGAGACTGGAAGCAGATGAAGGCTGGTGTTCAGTTTGCTTCTCCCTTTCATTCAGTTCCAGGATCCAGCCCATGCAGGACTGTTGAAAACACTCAAGGTGGGTTTTCCTTTCTAGAAACACCCTCATGAGCATCCCCTCAATGGATACACCAGAATATTTGCTTCTGTGGGGATTTCAATCCAGTCAAACTGTCAATGAAGATTCATCATCACAATTCTACTCCGTGTTGGCTTGCCACCCAAACACGCCACTTCAGATCAAACACTCTACTCATGTCCCTCAAAGTCTCCTTTTTATTACATAGTGCAAACTGAGTTTAGTCCAACTTTAAAGTTCCAATAATCTGTAAGAGTCGCAACACTGTCCTGAGGCAGGGAGGTCTGGGAGAGTCTAGACTGGACATGACCCTGAGCTGTGTCTTGTGAGGAGAGAGGAGAGGGAAGAGAGAGGAACCAGGTGCAGCAGCCAGGAGACTACTGGTACAAAGAGGGTGGGTAACCAAAACTGTTGGATTATATAGGGAAGAGCAGCCCAGCCTCCTGGGCTGGAGCGTTCAGGCTATGTCAGGCAGGAGAGAGAGCCCTGTAACAGGAGAACCTGGTGGCCAGGTCTGCTTCGATCCGTTAAACAGGTGCCTCAGGCATTTGCCCTAGATTTGAAATCTAGCAGAGATGACATGAAATAGAAGTGCCATTTAAAAATGTATTAGCTCAATGACGACTGGGCCAATCCACGAGACACGGAGAACTGAGGTCTGTTTGCATTTGGTTTTCCTTTTGTTCTCAATCAGTTTTGGTAAGTGACTAGATTAAATTTGCAAGGCCCATCATAATAAACCAACACAGAGTGGTTGTCTTGAATTACAGAGTTTCTTCCTTACAGTTCCGGAAGCCAGAAAGCCCAGGGTAAAGCGTTGGCAGGACGGGTTTCCACTGAGGCTTCTGTCCTGTGTTTGTCGATAGATGACATCTTCTGGAGACCTCACATGGACTTCCCTCTGTGCACATCTGTGCTCTAAGCTCATCTTCTCATCTTCTTGGTATACCGCTCATATTGGATTATAGCCCACTACAACGACTTAACTTATACTTAATGACAATTGTGATCCAGTCTCCAAATACAGTCACCTTCTGAGGTATTGAGGTAAGAACTTCAACATATGAAAGAAGGGGCACAATTCACCCCATACTAAATGCTTATTGAAGGCCTTGTGAAAGGTACTATAAGTTAATTAATGAATGGCTGAACAATGGTAAGAACACACAGGAACTGGCTGGCTTCTGGCCCAGCGTATTATTTACTGGTAATATGACCTTGATCAGCTTTCTTATCCTGTGTAGGTGTCTGATCTCTCAAAATCAAATGAAGACAGAGAAAAGGAACCAAATGATTTCTGTTCTAAGGCACAAGGTAAATATGCCCATTTGTCAAGATTGGATAGTAATACAAGGAAAGGCAGAAGCAGTCATGCACCCAGCTGATTCCTTGGTGTTAGGGGACACAGTTCCTTCTCTGAGGAACTGGGAACCAACCACTCCTGGTTTCTTCAAATGCTTGTCCACTGTACTACTGGGCAAACACCCAGCAATAGCCAACAAAGTCAAGACTGACAACATGGAATACTTTAAGGATTTGTATGTTTGTGAGGGTATGTGTGTATGTGTGTATGTGAGGGTGGGTTGGGGCCTATGAAAACCAGAGACCAAAGTCTATGACATTCTCTATTACCATTAATTTTATATTTTGAGATAGAGTTTCTCAGTGAATTTGGAGATCATCACTTCAGTTTGATTGACTAGCCTGCAAGCCCCTGAGATTTGCTGTCTCTGCTCTGCCACACTCTGCTTTTTACACGGTGTTGGAGATCTAAACTTGGGTCCTCACACTTGCTAGGAAGACCTGGAAAACAAACCCAGCCCTGTGTCTCCATTATAATCTCATTGCCTTGTGGAACACAATCCCACTATGGGATCATTGTATATGAGTTACAACTTTGACATGAAGTGAAAAATCAAGTTGGATTTTAGTACATCTATGGGGCTGCTTCCAATTGCACACAGCTTAGTGTCCTTAATAACCATTTTGCTGGCCAGCCTCCATGCTCCAGACCTCCCTCTTCTCTGCCTCCTTTACCAGCGTCTCTTGGAAACTCGGGATATGCCAGGCAATGTGTTGATCACTGCAGAGCAGGCAGCGGTGATACAGAGAGACCAGATATAATCATCTCAAGGAGCTCATAGAGCTAGAGAATTAGCTAACCAGTCAAATCCCTGTTCAGTTCTAACTAGTCTACTGGGAACAAGGGCAGCACAAGGAAGGGTGATGGGCGTGGACAGAGAGGTGAGAGTACAGTCTGGGATGCAAGCATCCCACAGGAGGTTGTACTTGAGTGGAGACTTGAAGGTCAGTGAAGCCTCTTAACAAGAGGTCCAAGATCAATTCAAAAACCTCAGGTCATTTGGGGGTGGTCAAAGGTTTGTCTAAATGTGGACACATGAAAAAAGGAAAAGGGGTACAGCAAGGGAAGAGTCCCGAGCTCTACATTGAAAATTTAATTGAGAGATATGGCTGGCCTGCTGTGTTTGTTCTGGGTTGAGTAACTAACTCCCTCTACCTCTCTTCCTAAGTGGGAATAGTGCAGAATATTCTTGCAGAATAATCACACACAGTGGATGAGGTTACTGATGCAAATGGAGGGCTGGATATGGAAGCCAAATAATCCCTTCCTTCCCTAAATTGCTTTTAGTTATGGTGTTAATCACTGCAACAATTTAGGACATATACCTGTTTCCTTTCTTTGTTAATCCTGCTCTGTCTTGAGCTGCCTTCCTCTTGAAGATTCTATCTCTTAAGTTTCCTTGCCTAGTGGCTTTGTGTTGATTGAACTAGTAAGGGGCCCAGCAAGAGTTTGCAGTGCCATGGAGAGGTATAGGACACCCCACACACACACACACACACACATACTGCAGCCTTTCCTGTGTCAAGGTTTTATTCTGCCTGTGCCTGTGATTATCCACATCTTAGATGGGCTCCCTAGGGAACAGAACCTGAGACAAACACAGAATCTAATAATGTATTTGGAAGGTGATCCCAAGGTGATCAGGATCAGGATGGTCAGATAGGAGAGACGGAAATGTATTTGAGAGGCTGGAGAAGTGGCTCAGAGGTTAAGTACACTTGCTGCTCTTCCAGAGGTCCTTACTTCACTTCCCAGCATCCATGCTAGTCAACTCACAGTGATCTGTAACTCCAGCTCCAGGGGATCTCTGGCCTCTTCAGGCATCTACACTCAGTGTAAATACCCACATGTCAATGTATACACATACACATAATTTAAAATAATTAAAATTAACTTTAAGTAAAAAATAACATAATTGAGCTGTCATAGTGGTTCACACCTGAATCCTAGGACTTGGTAGGTTGAGGCAAGAAAATTGTCCCAAGTTCAGGCCAGTCTGCACTACATATCAAAATTCTATTTCAATGAAGCAAACAAAAATGTCATTGAGATCCCAGCTGAGAGCAACTAGCATTTGCCTATGGGGGAATCTCTAAGGAATTACAGAATGTCTCTTGGAGTTTCCACATGAAAGATGGAAGACAGCATTTTTTCCACCCACCCTGACACCTTTGCCTGGCTGCCTTCAGGGCACTGACTCTCCCGGCGTCCCTGGCTGCCTTTCTAAGCCAAGCAGAGCAGGTGTGGCTTGTGAGAGGCTGAAGAAATAAATCAGAATGACACTTGTCTCCCTGTAGGTGGAAAGCTGGCAGGGTGAGGCTGCAGATGGAACATGTGGGGACTGAGCATGACAAGCCATGGCTCTCACTAGGCTCCTCTCCGTCTTACAGCCTCTGGGTCTCCCTTCACACTTTGCTCCGTAAGCTTAGATGTTTCCCTCTCGGCTGGTCTCTGCCCATAGTCCAGTGGGAGCCCTTGGCTCTGGCCAAGGAGAGAGCCCTTGACCTCTACAAAGAATTCCTTCACTAAAGCTTCTCCAATCCAACCAAGTAGGTGGGATTCTGTTCCCAAGCTGTGACCATGATGGATATTGACAGTTCTGGATGCAAAATAAGCTTGCTGGTTTGTGTGACTGGTAAAGATGATAAAGACACTACAGTCACCTGAGGCAGACATAAGTGGGCATTTAAGTGTACTCACTCACAGAGCCCTGTTAGAGACACCACAGCATACTTACCAATCCTTAACATAACGTCTGCGTTGGATATACATCCAACATGAGCTTCCAAAAACCTCACGCCACACCCCTAAATCTCATCTACTCTGACGGTGCATTCTCAGTGGCCACAGAAGAATGACTGTGGGGATGGACCAGTGCCATGGTCATCCTTGGGTCATTTTTTTCTCACATCCTAATAGCCAGTCTCTTGTTCTCTGCAAATGTGAACAGATATCACATGTTTGCTGGCTAAATCTCCATTGCCAGTATTGCTATGATGCGACAATTGATCAGTAATACCGTATAAGTTACAGGAGCAGCAACCAAAACACAACTTTGTAATACCTACAAAGTTTACCATTTTCTTTGTCTTTTCTCAGATTCGTTTAATTTTAAAACTATGTGTATTTGTATCTGTGTGTGGCCAGAAGAGGACATTGGATCTGCCAGGGTTACAGGCTGTAGTGAGCTGCCTAAAGGAGACACTGGGAACTGAACTCAGGTCCCCTAAAAAAGCAGAAAGTGCTCTTAACTGCTGAACTACCCCTTCAGCCTATCTCTGGCTTTTATATAAAGCCAACTTGGAGGAATGGGAACCACCCTGCCTTCACTCCCTGCCTAGACCTAATTGAACATTAGACTCCTGATATCCTAAAATAAGTAAAGTGGTACAAGAATAAACTAGTGGGTGCCAAATCTACTTTGTGGTGCACTTTGGGCGGGACAGGAGAAAGTGTGAGGCCACACCTGCCAACAGCATGGCATTCAACCACTGTGGTGATATTTTGTTTGTGCTCTAACAAATAAAGCTTGCCTGGAGATCAGGGTGCAGAGCTAGCCACTAGAGGCCAGGCAGTGGTGGCACACACCTTTAATCCAGCACCTGGGATCTCATGCCTTTGATTCTAGTGCTTGGGAGAAGGAAATAGGAAATGATGGGCAAAGAGAGGAAGTGATAAGGCAGGGTGGAAAGAGGAGCTTACACCCTTCAGTCTGGCGATTCCTAGAGGTAAGAAGTCTTTCTAGTGACTGGCTGCTCTGCTTCTCTGATCTTTCAGCTTTCACCCTGATATCTGACTCTGGGTTTTTATTATTGAGACCAACTAGAATTTGTGCTACAAACCACCATTTCCAGGTCATCAGCTGGAAACTAAAGACTTCCCTTGCAAGCTGGAGGGCCAGTGGAGGGATTCCTTTGATGAGAAATGTTAATATAGTTTACATTTTCCTGCCCCATGGAGAAAAATGGGGGGCAGGAGGTTCTTCCTATATACCCTTATAACCAGAGGGGAGGAAGGGGGAGGGAGAAAGGGAGAGGGGGGGAGAGGAGGAGGGGGAAGAGGAGCACAGGAGGGGGGACTTAGGGGAAGGAAAGGAAAAAGAGAAAGAGATACTTTATAGAGCCTTGAAATCTGTCTCCAGATGGTTACAGCATCCTGGTCTCTTGCAAGTCAAGGGACATCAGTACTAAAATGTGATTCCACCTGGAGAATCCATGAATTACAGCTATTGTTTCTCCTTCTGGTAAGATCAACACCACTTAAAAAAAAAAAAAAAACAACCAAAAACATGTAGACCAAAGATGAACACATGCTTCCCATAGGCCAGGGGCATATCACAGAAGGGCCGTGATCTGTGAAAATCCCTCTTATGAGAAGTCACCCTCCAGCAACTCTATATACGGGAGGATCAAGAAAGTATGGGCAGCAGCCGACAACCTTAGTCTACTTGCTCCCTTTCTCTCCAACCTGCCCTTGGGCCAGTCCCTATAGGGTCAACACCAGGGACAGGCAAGGTGGCAGAATGCCCAAAACTCCTCTTACAGACAGACAGACAGACAGACAGACAGACACACACACACACACACACACACACACACACACATTCCTACTGTGGTCAGGCCTTCCAAGTTAATACCAGGCCTCAGCTGGGTGTAATGGAATGCATGTAATCCATAAAAGACATTTTAATGCCATGACCCTCACAAGCCATGAATGTGACCTTATTTGAAGAAAATGGTATTTGCAGAGATAGTGAAGTTAAGCATGGTAAATTATCGGGGCAGCCATAACTCTATGATCCTGTTTATAAGAGACACACACAGAGCAGACACAGGAAGAAGAGAAGCCGTGTGTAGATGGAAACACAGACAGATTAAAGTAGATGCAGCCATGAGCCAAGCCTGGAGCCAAGGGAAGCTGGAAAAGGCAGAGGAGGATTCTCCCCTAATGCTTTTAAGGGATGAAAGCCCTGCTGGTGTCTTGACTTCAGAATTCTCACTTGCTGAAACATTCCCTTCTAGAGGAAAGGGGGAGGCTGATAAGACTCAAAAAGAAGATGGCTTAGTGGTTAAAAGCACTGGCTGGTCTTTCAGAGAACCTGGATTCAATTCCCACATGATGGTTCACAACCATCTATAACATCAGGGGCTCTGGTATCTTCTGGCCTCCACGGGTACTGCATGTATGGGGTACATAGTCAAACATTTAAAATCAAAAAAATAACTAAATCTAAAACAAACAAACAAAACAAAGACTCGGAACGCAGTCAGAGCCTGGGATAGAACCACAAATACTGGGTCTATTTTGGAGCAGACCAAGGCCACATTGGGACAGTCTTGATTACAGCAACAACCCAGGAAAAAAAGGTGATCCGAAAGTGCCTCAGACATCTGGCCTCAGGAGAGCTTGTGGAAGCCAACCCCTGGTTGAGTGTCTGTTTCCTGACACTGCCAGGGCGGGAAGCGAAACATGCTATGGACCTAAGATCTTTTCTGATTGGTCCCATTCTACACCTCATTTGCTTGCACATATACCCAACCAATCATGGTCTACCAAGAACTTTTACTTCAGGCTACAAATGCTTTGTCAGTCTGGCTCTCTGCCAAAGGGAGTTCCTGGGTCTGGACAGGGCCTACGTCCCAGATGCACACACTTTCTTGAGAGGAAGAAACTTGTAGATTTCAGGATCGGTATCCTGGCCAGGTTCTGGTTCTCAATGGGCTTCGGGCTCTGGCCGGGGGCTTGGCCCCCAGATGCATGTTGGAGAACAAAGATTGCTCCTGGAACTAACCAGAGATAGAGCCAACACTGGTGAAAGACTGGTTCCCACTGCCCTGCTTAAGAGAACATTGCTCCTGCATCCAGACCTGCCATTCCTGCCTTGGCTCTTGAAACCTGTTAGAGACAGGAAACCCGCCACTCCAGCTTCTCTCAGCAATGACCTGGTCTTTACAGGCTTATTCACTCCATTCTTAGGGCATGGCAAGATAAGAACGTACTTGAAAGCTGGAGACTATATGAACACATCTTCGGAATTGCACGGTAATTAATTCTGAGCCAGCAAATCCGTGGTTAGCCATCATGGCAGCCATAAGATACTAATATGCAGATAAGGTGAGAGACTATTCTAAAGTTGGTAAAATTTAAAGCTTGGATCCCATTTCTGGGTTTTACTTTTTATCATCTAAACTTTCCTGAAGCAGTTATGAGTACAGTCTGAAATCTCCTGGAATGGGGAATGCACCATCCATATTTTCGGCAGCAGAGGGTCGTAAAGAATTGCATTGTGTTTGATGTTGTTTTTCTCTCCTACTCTGTCAAGTTGGGCTCAGTTAATAAGCTGCTTTCACTTACTCCAATGCACAGGTTCCAGCGGTGCCTGTCACCACCTTGCTCTCCCTCTGCCATTTAGGCCATTGCTACCCATCACTCCATCAGGTCACTGTCAAGTAGACCTGTCCTGTGGTAAGTGTAGCAGCTGTGAGCATAGGTCTTAGGCTGGATGGTTTCGTGCAAATCCAGGCCCCCCTTTCACCAGGGATGTCTTTAAGTTCTCTGTGCTTTACTTTCTGCATCCTTGCAGCTCCCGCTGGATAGTTTTTTTGTTTGTTTTTGTCAACTTAACACATGTTATAGTCACATGGGGGGAGGGAACCTCAATTAAGAAAATGCCTTGGTAAGATTGGCTTGTGGGCAAATCAGTATGGCATCTTCTTAATTGATGATTGATGTGGGAAGGCCCAGCCCACTATGGGTAGGGTCAGCCTTGGGAAGGTAGCTCTGGGTTGTATTATAAAGCAAGCTGAGTGAGCCATGGAGAACAAACCAGAAAGCAGCATGTCTCCAGGGCCTCTGCTTCAGTGCCTTCCTTCAGGTCCCTGCCTGGGTTCCTGCCCTGACATCCTTCCATGATGGACTATAAGCTATAAAATAAAATAGGCCCTTTCCTCTCCAAGTTTATTTATTTATTTATTTTGGTTTTTCGACACAGGGTTTCTATGTGTAGCTTTGCGCCTTCCCTGGAACTTTCTTTGTAGACCAGGCTGGTCTCGAACTCACAGAGATCCGCCTGCCTCTGCCTCCCAAGTACTGGGATTAAAGGCATGTGCCACCACCGCCCGGCTCCAAGTTATTTTTGATTGTGGATCACAGCAATAGAAAGCAAACCCGAACAGCACCCTACCTCACAGAGTTTTGAGTGTGTGTGTGTGTGTGTGTGTGTGTGTGTGTGTGTGTGTGTGTGTGTAACATCATCCACACTATAAAATTGGGCTTAATTGGGCTCTGCTCAAACCCACAAGACCTGGGGAGAAGAAACCCTGACCAACCTTCTCCACAGAGAGGCTGTACCATCCATGAGAGCTTCTGAGATTCTATCTATTCCAATCAATTTCAAACATGGATAGCAGTAGCCTTCTCTTTTTTATTCCACTCTAGTAGCTCATCCCTGGAAAAACATGGAGGAAGCACAGTGTTTTTTCTTACATCACTCTGCTCAAATAAAATAAAACCTGTCTGCTTGTCCCTCCCATGAAGGAGGGAGAGGATGTGCAAATAGACAGCTCCCTAAGAGAAACCGAGCTTCTAAGTGATGGGAGACTTCGTACAGATGCCACCACTCCAGGGGCATGGAATTCACAGTTGAGAAGGGGAAAGAATTCCAACAATATGGATAAGGAGCAATATAGGACTATATAACAACTGCATTCAGCCAAAAGGAGATGGCCGGGGGAATGGCTGCATGAGGGCTGACCATAGGCAACAAAGCCACCCTGGAGGCCACATCCTGGCCACAAAGCATCCCATCTAGTCAAAACAAAACTTGATTCAAATTTCTTCTTTCCAAGAGGATGTTGATCCTGGGTGTGTCATGCCGCTATATCTGACGCACTTATTTTGGCTAAGAATCACCAAATTTCCAAAACCTTGCATGACTCTTACCTAGACAAGCTTGGATACTGTGTGGGTGTTTCCTTCTAATAATGTCCTCTGTCCCACAGTCACAGCCCACTCTTGAGGTGCTCCTGTGAACACTAGGGTAGACGACCTTTACACAGTCTATGTATCTCCTTGTCCTACAGAGAAATGCTTCAGAACCTGCAGGGCTGGGTGGAGTGCACAAGCAATATTCATCCTACCAGCTGCTCTCTGCAGGCTCCTCTTCCTTCCCTAGACAGAGTTTGTACTTTAGAATGTTTCGCCTCAAGGACCTCATCAGAAGCCAGAAGGGTTCCCCCAGAGGAAATGGAAGTGTTTCTCATGGCTGCCTGCCACAGTGTACAGCAGGAAAAGGGAGTGGTTCCCTTTGGCAACACCATGGTGGCCGCCCAACTGGCCCCTTCAGGACCCATGCTCTCATTTCCCAGCTGCGGGGGGTATTGGCTGCTGACTGCTTATAGAGGAGTCCCTCTTCAGGAATTGCCTTCTGCCAAAGACTACACCCTTTCCTCTAATGTCTTGTCTATAAAGAGCAACCCATGTAGGGCACAAAGCTTCATCATCTTTACCTCAACTGGGTCAACTCTGCAGAGCCTCCCCAGCTCTAGAGCTCCTGTGAGACCAGCTGAGGCCCTCCTGCAACTCCTTCACTTCTTACCTTCTCCTATTGCCCAATAAGTCCTTCAAGATTTGTTTGCAAAGCCCTTCCCAGTGATCTTGTGCGCAGAGTTTACCCTCCATGTCTATTTCTTCATCTGTAGCCTGTGCCAGTGGAGCCAGGCCAGGCATAAGTAGAATGAGCTCTGCCCTACTTGCTGTACCAGAAGGATTTTTCACATCCCTCAGATGGATGGAGCATCTTGGTGGCAGCTGAAGAAAAAGGCAAGGCTCAGAGTTTGGTGGAGTTCCCATGCATCTGGTTACAGTGACAATTGCCATGTCCAACTACCAGTGACTTAATAAACAAAGCTGTTGGGACCAAGGTGATGTTTCAGTGGGCAATGTGATTGTTGTACACACACACACAAGAACATGAGTTCGGGTCTCCAGCATGCACATAAAAGCTGGTTGTGTTGACACATGCTTATAGTCCCAACACTTAGAGAAAAGACAGGGGAACCCCAGGGGTTTGATGGTCATCCCTGTAAGCCAGTCAGTGAGCTGCAGGTTAATGAGAGACCCTGTCTCCAAAAATAAGATACTGATGTCAACCTCTGACGTCCACATATGTTCATACACACACACACACACACACACACACACACACACACACACACACACAGACAGACAGAGACAGAGACAGAGAGAGAAGAGGGGTGGGGTCTGGAGAGATAGCACTACCATTGAGTGTACATGCTGTTCTTCCAGACTTGAGTTTGGTTCCCAGAACTCACTTTGGGCAGTTCATTATTATGAGAAACACTTCCATTTCCTCTGGAGGGGCCCTTCTGGCTTCTGATGAGGTCCTTGAGGTGAAACACTCTAAAGTACAAACTCTGTCTAGGGAAGGAAGGGAGCCTGCAGAGAGCAGCAGGTAGGATGAATATTGCTTGTGCACTCCACCCAGCCCTGCAGGTTCTGAAGCATTTCTCTGCAGGACAAGGAGATACATAGACTGTGTAAAGGTCGTCTACCCTAGTGTTCACAGGAGCACCTCAAGAGTGGGCTGTGACTGTGGGACAGAGGACATTATTAGAAGGAAACACCCACACAGTATCCAAGCTTGTCTAGGTAAGAGTCATGCAAGGTTTTGGAAATTTGGTGATTCTTAGCCAAAATGTGTCAGATATAGTGGCATGACACACCCAGCATCAGGAAATCTCATGCTCTTTTCCAGGCTCTGTGGGTTCCTGCATTCTTGTGGATGCACACACACACACACACACACACACACACACACACACACAAGTTAAAATAAATTCTTTTTTAAGAAAAGAACACATCTAATCAGATATTTGTAATGATAATCTAACACATCTAATCAGGCATTGGTAATGGGAAGCTCTAACACATATAATCAGGCATTGATGCTCAGGTTTGATGAGGGCCCCAGTGTTGATCACAGATGCTGACTGTGGACCACATAGTGGTGGGATGGCTGACTTACTTTTAAGTAGACTTGGTTTTATTTCTTTTCACATCATCATTTAAAAGCAACTAAGAAACAGGCTTCCCTTTCTGCCTTTCTTTTGTCAGAAAGCAAAATCATCCCAAATTATTTCAGACTTACTTGTCTACTTCTAATTGGTCATAGCTAGCCACACGGTTAACATAAAGCCAATCATTGGTAAAGGGAATTAGAATGACATGCTAGACTAAAGCCACTCTCCCCCAGCCCTTCCCACCATCTGAGCAGGAACCTGGACTTCCATTTTGTTTGTGCCCCTAAGAAGAGGCTGTGACCATCAATGGGTACTTTTAAAGTCAGTTTTATGTAAACTCCACACCTTTCCAATATCAAAGCTCCATGTTTAAACTAAACAGCTTCCAATGAACTATTAGAAAATTTATTCTTTTTTTAAATGTACTTTTATGCATATGAGTGTTTTGCCTGCATGTATATCTGTGTATGGTATGAGTGCAATGTCCATGGAGGATTTGGATCTCCTGGAACTGCAATATGGCCAGTTGTTAACTGCCACTTGGGTGCTAGAATTTGAGCCTGGGTTCTCTGAAAGAGCAGCCGGTGCTCATAACCACTGAACCATATCTCTGGCTCAGAAAATTAATTCTTTAAATTATTCTTTATACTTTCATTCCAAAGTAATGCTTGAGTCATACAGAATAAGTGGACTTTCTTTATTAAAACATAGCCATTCTAATCATTGAAAGAATTTTCCAAGTTAAAACATATGTACCAGGGTTCATCATCTGGCTTTGGAAATTAATACTGTATTAGTTATTCTCTTACTATTGTTTCCAGTTTTTATGTCTATGGCCTATTAAGTATAAGATTCTGCTATGACAAGATCCATAACATAGAATCCAACTCTTGTTTCCCTTGTTTCAATTAGACAAGGTTGCCCTTCTCATTATACAAGTGTATATACACACTATAAAAAACACGTTAATCACTCAAGTGAGCTTGTTAAGAAAATATCTTTTATCAAATATATTCGTTCCCAGCCCACCTTGAGTTTATGTATATCATCTATGTCCTCAAAGCCAAAATACTTTAAAAAATCAATGTAAGATAGCAACATTTAGCATCATTCACTCCAGTTTTAGGCAGTCTTACCCCAAAGTGGTGAATTGCAAAACTAATATAGCCCAGCTAGCTCAGTCGGTAAAGCATCAGATTATTAATCTCAGGGTCATGGGTTCATGCCCCAAGTTGGGCACCAGATATTGGTGGAAGAATTCAGGAAACTCCATGTAGTTAAAAGGGGGGTTATTTTGGGGGTTTTACTTACAACAAGTATAGGGATAGGTTAGTGTCCAGGAGAGGTGAAGTGCAGTCCAGTGGTGTTCTCTGGAGAATTCTGCTCAGTCTATGATCCAAGATCCAGGATTAACAGGAACCAAGAGAATGGCACATCTGGATCTTGGGTCTTAATGGCTCTGGTCTTGGCCCCACCTCAGGGGCAGGCCATATGTAGGTGTGACAGTTACTGGAAGATCAAAGCTGGAACAGCTACCCACTACAGAATGCTCTAGAATATGCTATATTTTGTTGTTGTTGCAATGTGTGTGTGTGTGTGTGTGTGTATGCATGCTTGTATATGATGTGGGGGAGGGTTATGTGGAGACTCTACGTTCATGTTGGTATCTCCTTGATTGCTCTCTATCTTATTCACTGAGGCAGGGTTTCTCACTTGAATCCAGAGCTCACCAATTTGGCTAGTCTAGCTAGCTTGCTTGCTCCTCTAATCCCTGGTTCTAGTATTAGAACCCAGCAGGCATGGTTGTGGGGGTTCTGAATCCTGGTACTTGTATTTGTATAGGAAGGTCCTCTGGGCACCTGTTGTAATGCTTTTATCTATGTTGCAATCTGTCAGGATTTCTCCTATGCCCCCAATTTCTGGGTAGCTTTCCTCTTGCTTTTACCTTTGTCTTTTACCTCCATATCTTTTTTATTAGCATACCCCACAATCCTAAAGTCTGCCAGCCTACTGTTCATAACTTCACTGCTTTCATTGAGAATTGCCAGGCAACTCCTTCTAGTAGCTGCCCCTTTATCTGTCAGATGGAAACTCTGACTACTTCTGGAAAGATAACCAACCAGCCATGGTATAATTCCAAAGAGGACTGTTCACATTATATCTTATGTAAAGAGTACTCTCTGTGATTTGTTTAGAAGATAATGCATACATGTGTCTGCTTATACACACAGCTTCTATCTGCTAGTTGGAGTATTATCTTAAGTATTTCATATTGTGTTCTTGATTTCTCTGACCACCACGGCTCCTTTTCTTTCTTCCATGAAGCTCCTTGTTTGTGCCTTGGTTAAGGTAGTCTTATCAGTAATCTTACTTTTGTTTTTCAGTTCTTTGGGGAGAGTTTTATTCATTTTTGTTGGCTATAACAAGTGAGCTTAACCAACAAATCGTCATTTCTCATGTGTGGAATATTCCTCTAAACTGTGTGAATATATGTTGCTATGATTGGTTTAATAAACAAGCTGACTAGACAATAGCTGAACAGGATAAGGCTAGACAGGAGATTCAAATTGAGAGTTCTGGGAAGAAGAGTGGAGTCTGTAGTCACCACAGACACAGAGAGAAGCAAGATGGGCATGGCATACTGAGAAAAGGTACCAAGCCACGTGGCAAAACATAGATAAGAAATATGGATTAATTTAAATGTAAGAGTTAGCTAGAAACAAGCCTGAGCTATCGGCCAATCATTTACAATTACTGTTAAGACTCTGAGTGGTTATTCGAGAGTGGCTGCGGGCACAGGAAAACTGACTATACTCATGTTTCTGAAAGATGATGCATCCAAGGCAAGGAAGGTGTCATCGACTTCATATTTGGTAGAAGCTCATTTCTTGATGACAGGCATGTGTCATCTAGAATGGCAGAGATGGATATATTTTGTATGGTTAGCTTTGATTGTAAATTAATTCAATCTAAAATTACCTGAGGGACTGTCTAAATCAGGTTGGTCTGTGGGCATGTCTGTGGAGAATTATGGTGATTGTGTTGACTTGAGGTGGCTGCCACCATTCCCTAGGTGGGAGCTCTTGAGCTTCCGAGAAATCACAAGCTTGCACGAATCCATCTCTGCTCTTGACTGTGGCTGTAACTAGCTGCTTCATGACCCTGATGTCTTGATTTCCCTGCCATCAGACTGTACCTTGAAATTGTAACTAAAAATCCATCATTGTTCTCCTAAATTGCTTCTGTCAGAGTGTTTTGTCATTGCATCTAGTAAGGAAACTAGGACATCTTGTTCCTGGGAAAAACAAGGTCACTTTCGGTTCTTAGTCTCATGATATATTAAAAGAGACTCAAAATGAAGCTTGGGAACAATTTTACTAGAGTTTAAGGGGGAAACAACGGGGCAGGTGGTGGTTGAAAAGGCTTTGGTGCCTCTGAAGTTCTGCTCTCTCTCCAGGATTGTTTTCCTGTGTATCACTTCCTTAACATTTCCCACTGTGCCTCTGAAGACTTTCTCCTTTTGAGTCCATAAACTATTGGGGTAGGATCAAATCTTCAGTGAACTTTTGGTGAAATTTTGATTCACCATAATCTCTCACAACAAAGCCTAAAGTTGAATGCCAGCCATGCCTCTTCTTAGAAGACCCATTGGTGAGCCCACCAGAAGCCATATCTCCAAGATAGCCTTTAGATAACATCTCTCATTGTACTGTTCTCTTTCTCTCTGCCCCTTGACCATCTCTAAGATACATTTTCTTTGTTTCTTTTTGTCCTACTCATTGTACTAAGGACTGAACCCAGGGCCTGCCACATGATAGGCAATAGCCCCACTAAGGCACCTATTCCCAATTTTTTCTCCTTCCTGTTTTGTTTTTTGTTTTTGTTTTGTTTTATTTGAAGACAATCTCATTAACTTGCTAGGCAGGCCTTGAACTTGACATCCTCGTGCATGCTCCAAAGTAGTTGAGGTTCCAGTCCTATGTCTCTAAAACAGACTTCTGGCTCTTTTTTTTTTTAATTTTCAGTAAGGCTAAAAAATTCAGAAACCCATAGCCTCATCTGCAACCTAACCACTGTCAGTAAAATGCTCTCCTGAATGGCCATTTGATCCAAGACTCTACCCTTAAGCCCTTAAGCACGAAACAATTTGAAATTATACTCATTTGTTGTCGAAGATTAAGTCAGATTCTTGAGGTGGGGCTGCCCAACCCATTAATGAGAGGCCAGAGGAAGTACATCGCTCTCTCTCTCACAGCCTGACTGCAAGACGGGTGGAGATGAGATGTTCAATTGGCAATCCTCTGGGACTAGTTTTACTTACCAAGAGATAATGGGCCCTAAGATGCTCAGTTCTCTTAATCTGAGTGGGCCGGCTTTTTATGCGGTCTAATCAGGAAAACGGGAAATGAGCTAATGCAACGCTAAGTCACCCAAAGCCTCAGATTCTTAGGTTTCTGAGTCATCTGTGCAGTCCTTCCCTTCACCTCACCAGAAGGCAGCAAACAGGGAAAGAGAAGGAAAGGAGCCTTGGGTTCCTGGGGCTGCCATAGCTAAGTACCACAGATCTGGTGGCTTAAAACAAAACAAAACAAAACAAAACAAAACAAAACAAAAACAAAAACAGAAAGTGACTCTCTTATACTTCTAGGGCAAAAGCCAAGATGTCAGCAGGGCTGGTTCCCTCTGGGGGTCTGAGGGAGAATCTGCTCTCTTTGCTTGTGGTTTGCCACAACCTTCAGCATTCCCAAACATCACTCCCAAGCCCTGCCCCCACCTCCACATGGCCTCCCTGTATGTCCAAATTTCCATCTCATAATGCACACAACTCATTAGGGCGTACCCTAATACAGTAGGACCCAGGATGTCTCCATCTCAACTAATTACTCAGCCAGGACCATTTCCCAATAGACCATCTATCCTTTCTGGCATTCTAGGCGGGTATGAATCAGTGAGTGCATAGTCCAGTTCAGTCCATCCCAAAGAGGCAAAGGGGTGCAGGCAAGGTTTGAGGAGCCACAGAAGGCCTCTTCCTTCTTCCTCATCTTCTGTGCTTGTCTTGAATGTACAAGACAGTGTGATGGTTTAGGCTGTGGACTCCCAGACGCAGTATCTACCTCTGTGTGCATGTCATAGCCCTGCTTCTTACTTCTGTGAGGTTCCATTCCTGACTGACTGGCTTCCAGTTTTCTACTTACAAAATGAAGATAATGCTAGCTCTTACTTCAAAGACTTAGGACTATCATAGGCATTAACCAATGTGAAGTGCTTAGAGCCATTCCTGGCACTGTGTATGTGTGTGTGTGTGTGTGTGTGTGTGTGTGTGTGTGTGTGTGTGTGTGTGTGTGTGTGTGTGTGTGTGTGTGTGTGTGTGTGTGTGGTGGGCGTGGAAGTCACACACACACACACACACACACACACACACACTTACACTTTAAATGGTCTCAGTTTTCCAGGTGCCCTCAGGGAACAAAATAGCAGCAGTCTCGTTTTTTTAAAATTATGGGGAAATGAGACCCAAAGATCACAAAAAGAGATTACTCCTGGGTCATCTAGCAGATCCCAGCCTCAAATCTAGCTCTCCTCATTCCATGCTAAAACACTGGGAAGAAATGTCATAGGTTTCCAAGAGTGTTGTACCTCTTGAGGGTGGCAGCAAATGGATGAATGTGATTCCATGCCTCGGGTACATCTCCTCTCAGCTTTTAAAAGCACTTTGGAGGACTGGGTAGTATGTCTCAGGAGGTAAGAGCTCTTGCTATGCATGTACGAAGACCTGACTTGGAAGCTTCTGAGCCCAAGTGAGAAGACAGGCAGATTCTGGGGACTTGTTGGCCAGCCAGCCTAGCCGAAATGGCAAGCTTCCAGTTCAAGAAAGACCTTATCTCAAAGAAATAAGATAGTAAGCCATAGAGGAAGACATTCAACATCTCCTGGTCTCTGAATGTGTGCATGTACCATACACATAACACATATACACACACCACACCATACCACACACACACACAGCAGTTTGGAAACTGCTGAATCTATGAAAATCTATGAAAAATAAATCATTTTCAGGAGGTTATATCTAGAACACAGGAAGCATATATGTTATCTCAGATATATGCTTAGACAATATAGCTTCCAGAGCTTTCATTTGAAATTACCTCTTTAAAATTGTTTTCTAAATTTTATAATAACACGAAGAATTTAAGATGAAGGTATGTTGTAAAAAAACTGTACAAAGTGAATATGGTTGTAACTAGGTTGAGTATAATGTAAACATTATTAAATTTTTAAGGTCAAAATAAAATACTCTGAGATAGAATTAGTGTTTGATTCTCTACAATATGTTCTTAAGTATTGATCTATTCTTAGTAATATTTACCAAAAGAAGTAACTTAAAATAAACCTTTGTTTTATCCTTTTACTAAATGGGCATTTGAAACTTGTAATTGGATTTTAGCTTTGTGTGTTTTCCCACTGGACAAAGCCTTTACTGTTTGAATAGTCAATCGTTGTTTTAACCATAGGGAAAATTCAATTTTGAGAGTCAATCTATTTAGAATGTTCCTACTAAGTTACATAGTGATTGTGAAAACTTGTTTTAATGGAAAAATATTTAAACATGTTTATAAAATGTAGTCTATAACCAAATACTATAGTAATACATAATATTTAAAGGACATTTAACTACAATAACTAAAATTCTAAATTAGCTACAGAGTCATCCTCAAGGGATAATGAAAAACAGATGATTTAATCAACTAGACAGGAATGACATCACATCAAAGAATCCATTTTGATTAAAAGTTCAGGACCATATCCAGACACTTCTCATTCATTCCTGGCCTGTAAAACTCAGGGCAGTGAGCGTGCTCATATCATTGGAAAGCACATTCCTATGGACTTTGAAAATTCTGGCTGGTACTCATCTCTACTTCCCCTAGCGTTCAAGTACCCTGAGCAACTAAACATTTCTCTCATATTTTATGTTTATTAGATACTTTTATAATGAGACTTTAAAAAATTGTTTATGATATTTAATTCCATCTGGTATATTTCTAAGTGATAAAATAATACTAACCTTGGTTTTAGTGGAAAGAAAGAAATGAAGAGGGGCTGGAGAAATGGCTCAGTGGTTAAGAGTACTGGCTGCTCTTCCAGAGGTCTTGAGTTCAATTCCCAGCACCCATATGGTGGCTCACAACCTTCTGTAGTGGGATCTGATGCCCTCTTCAGGCATAAAGGTGTACATGCAGATAGAGCACTCATATACGTAAAATAAATAAATAAATCCTTGAGGAAAAAAAGGAAGAAAGGGAAGAAGGAAGGGAAGGAAGGAAGCTTTCAACCTAAATTTGGCTGCTCTTGTTACTGAGTAAAAGGTAGCTGCCATTTAAAAATAAAATGCTAAGTGCATGCTGGCAGAGAGAAGAGGTATTGGCAATCACTTTACCTGCCTTTATATCACGGAGGCTCCCTTGAAAAATAAATGTAAAGGATTTTGAACCTCATCACTCTCTCAAGAAACTCTTTCTGCAGGCTTAAAACATTTTTTAAGTAATATTTGGGCTTCACCAGACTGCCAGGAGTTCTATGAAACAAATTAAAAACATTGCAAGTGGGCAAATTCTTGATCCTTTTCACCCATCAATCATGTATCTTTCTTCAACTTTCGTTATACTCCTTTTTTCCTAATCTTTATGGTCTTTAAGCCAGCTTTAACGGTAAAAAGCTTCCACTGTGTATTTAAAAGAGGGTTGCTATACAAAAATTATACACACTAACCCTGATTACATCAATTCAAGCTCCTGCTGCTTCAGTTAATTGATAAATGTACAACATTTTCCTTTATGTATAATAAACAAATAATTATATATACCTATTAAATAAGAAAGTCAATCATAATAAATATCTTTTAAGGCAGGCATGCTAGAACATGCCTGTAATCCCAGCAGGACACATAAGTAGAAAGATGATGCCTTTCACTCTTCCAGATGGTTAGCTCCACCCCTCCTCTACAGCCATGGAAGATGCACAGCCTGAGGAGCCTTTTTGGCAGAAGGTTGACCTGTTTACATCCATTGTGGTTGGATATGACTCCAATAAGAACCCCTTCAGTGGTTCTTCTACACATTGCACAGATTCTTCAGTCCTCTTTGAGAGCTTCCATAGTTTAGTGAATGCATGAGCCATGGGAACATGTTAATAATTATTTTTACTAAACTTGTACAAGAAACTCTATGGAACCTTTCTGCCTAATCCTAGTATCTACAGAAACTTGCAAAAATTTCCCTAGATTGCTTATGTCGCTTATAAGGTTTTAGGGAAGTGTTCTCTTTTTCACTGAGTTGGTCCACTTCAATTTGAGGTTTGGGGAAGGGGAAATTAGCAGAATTTTACTAACACCAAATGGATTTTTACCATTTCCTTGGATTCTAATTGTTAGCAAAAAAAGAAAATGGGGGAAACCCCCCCCCCAAAACCAGTACTTTGAGCAGCCCATAAGACTTCATTTTTTTATTGTTTTTTTTTTTTTTTTCAAGACGGTCTCTTTACATAGCCTGGAAGTCACTATGTAAAGATCTGCTTGCCTCTGCCTCCTAAGTGCTGAGATGAAAGGTGTGTGCCACCTTCTCTGGATCCCCCAAAAACGTTTTATAAAACAACAAAAAGCAGGAATTTCTTTAACAATTGGTAGTTGCAGATATCTTGAAGTAGCAGTTACTAATATCACCGCTTTCACGTAATTAATAGACCTGTGTTTAGAATTTCACTGTTTAATTGTACTAATGAAGAATCGCGTGTATGCTTCATCATACATTCATTTGTAAGCAATTTGATAACGATCCTAGGATATAATCGTAGGCTGACTTGTAACCGCATGCATTTACTTTACGAAGCCCTAAACATTATTCTGAGTCTTTTGGAGTCACTGGGCTGGTAGGATTTCATAGCACAAATCAAGCTAGGAAGCCTAGAGCAAGGAGATAAATTTGTGGTCACCCTCCCTGTCGTCCTCTGTTCTCAGATCAGCTCCATCTCCTGTGTGTCCTTCTCTCGTCTTGCTTCCTTTTCTGATAGCCCCTCTGTTACGAAGTAAAGTTACTGGGCGGGGTATGAGGCTAACAGGTAGCAGACTTCTCCTGGCTAATCCTTATCAACCCGCCTGGATTCAGAGATGTGTAAGGCATAGCTTGGGTCGCATCTGTGAGGTCACTTCCGGTAACTAAGAGATGGTCCACCCTGGGTATGTGCAGCACCATGCCATGAGCTGGGAACTTGATCTGATTTTAAAAAGGGCTGGGGTTGGGGATTTAGCTCAGTGGTAGAGTTCTTGCTTAGCAAGCGCAAGACCCTGGGTTCGATCCTCAGCTCCACCAAAAAAAAAAAAGAAGGAAGAGAAAACGGGCTAAAAGAGGAGAAAGCAGAAGCAACCAAAGACGCCAGCATTCCCTGCTCTCTGCTTCCTTCTCTGCCAAGATGGGAGGAGTCTTCAGGCAGATGTTCCTACAGCAGCGAGCTCCACTATGCCTCGGGCACAAGGATGAACTGTTCCCTCTTAAACTATAAATCAAAAACAAATCCTTCCCTCGAATTTCTTCCGTGGGTATTTTGTCACTGCAACGAGAAAAGTGGTGAATACACGTCCCTAAAACGCAAGTAAAAAGCCCTTGTACTTTGCGATGTCCTTGGCTAATATGGCCATCCACAATGGTGTCTGAATGTTAACTTGGGGTTCCACAGTCCCCAAAACACCAGCTAAGTACAAAAGAAAGGGGGTTTGGGATTTAGCTCAGTGGTAGAGTGCTTGCCTAGCAAGCGCAAGGCCCTGGGTTCGATCCTCAGCAAAAAAGAATTAAAAGAAAGATGCCCTGAGGGAGGGGCAGGAGCAGCGGGTTCATTTGAGGGCAGCAATCAGCTCCTCCTCCCCAAACCCTGCGAGCCACCCTCTGCCGGGCTGGGAGGCCTGTGTCCACTTAAACCAGAGTTTCTTCATCTCATTCCTTAATTGCCACATAAATGCACAATCCTGGAGCTGAGCATGGGGGGGGGGGGGGGGGGCTTTTCAGTCAACTTTCAGCATGAGTTCACTGAACCATTGGTTTTTAAAATGACACCTTATCAAACCAAAAAAGTTAATGCAGCACCAAAAAAAAAAAAAAAAAAAAAAAAAGGCCCTTGTGTTCAAGAGCAGCTGGCTCCTCGAGAGGGCATCCTTGGCTCACAGAGCTGTAATTTAAGTCCCTAAATCTTGCTTCCTGGTTTGTCTTTTGTTTTTCCTCTTCTCTCTTCTCTACACCCTTCACTGACTCTCTGAAATCACAATTTAGAGACTTTCTGGTAAGAGATGCCATTGGTGGGGTTTATTCGCCACTTAAGAAAAGAAATGAGCTTTTGAGGGAGGTCTAGAACCAGACTTGGCGGACTAGAGGACAGGGACAGACTGACTCACATGCCCAGGGACATAAGACATAACTTAAAACGCCCATGTGCTTCGGGGATTTTGAGTAGCATCTGCTACTGCTTAGGACTGGAGGCGGGACTCTGTTCTGACTATGAGGGTGACAGGCCTGGTGTCTTGAACCCTTATGTGTCCTAGGGTGGTGCTGCCTTTGGCGGAAGTGACCTGTTGCCTGAAGACCAGCAGGTCCAACTTATCAGCTCACATCTTATTACTGAGTGGGACCTAATGTGGAGTGATAGGCGATAGGCGAGGCTGGTCAGGAACTGTAGACCGCTGTGCGGTTGTATGAGGAGGGCAAAGCCCACACTTTGGAGTAGAGGAAGGTGAGTCCTGTTCCTTCTGAGCCTTCACATATTTATTAAGATAAGAACAATATCCACAGTTCATGTACATTGTGTAGTTGTTATGGGGCATCAAAAAACAATGGCAATGGGGAGAAAGGGTTTATATTAGTAGAATTTCCTGCATCTTTATGATGTTTAGAAAAATACATTCTTTGTATTTGGCAAACTCATTATAAAACTCAGCATCCTCCATGGTTTCTCGAACAACGCATCTATGATAACTAGATTTGTAAGGCACACAAAAATCACAGGATAAGGAGTTAGCAAAGTTGGTAAATTACTTGCAATGCTGGTGTGAGGACTGAGTTCAACCCCCAGATCCTACTTTCAAAGGCCAGATGTGTGGTGCATGCTTACAATCCCGGTGCTAGGGAGGTGGAGACAGGCAGATCCCTGGGACTTGCTCACCCGTCAGCCTAGCCTATACTCTGGGCCAATAAGACTCCTTGTCTCAGGAAATAATATGGAAGGGACCTGAAGAACAATACCAAAGGTTGACTTCTAACTTCATATGAGACCAAAGAGAGAATATGGGAGGCTAGGAGGGAGGAAAAGGAAGGGGGAAATAATCTCAGAAAATAAAAGAAATAATTAAACAAAACCCCAAAACAACTAAAGGGAGGAAGGGCTTACTTTGGCTCTCAGTTTGAGGGGAGAGTCCCTCATGGGAGAAGATGCGATAGTGGACCATGAAGCAACTGATCATATTGTATCAGCAGTCAGAAAACAGTACGGAACTTCACCCCTTGAAATGGTACAGCTTACAGTTATGGTGGCTCCCACCTCCCTGAACCCAGTGTAGAAACTCTCTCCCAAACAGGCCCCAAATTTTATCTTCTTAGGTGATTCACAATCCTGTGAAGTTGGCAATCAATATTAACCACCCCACCATGGTATCCTAAAAAAATAAATAAAAATAATAATAATAAGAAGAAGAAGAAGAAGAAGAAGAAGAAGAAGAAGAAGAAGACAGGATTTACTGTGTCTTTTAGATTCTAACCAAAAGACTTCTCAGGTAGAGGTCGATTAGAGTCGGATTGTTTTAAAGCTTAACCAGGCTTCTAAATGAGAGATAAAGTCATGTGGGCCCATTGGGTGTTCTTAAAGAGTGGAGTAATTTAATGTATCATTTAGAAGAGCCTAGGCAGAGGTGGGTAAGCCAGCTGGACTGAAGGAAGCAGAAACAGCAGGAACAGAAGTTGTCTAGGCTCCAGTATTACACAGTCAAAGAGCTTTCTCTTTCTTGCCTGAGAGCTGAGCCAGCCTGAATATTTCTGTTTCTAACCCCTTCATCATAGCATCCTGAGGTTTTCAATAAAATACCCATCCACACTGGCGTCAGACCAGAAGGAATCTGTGACTTTCCGTTGCCTCCCCATCTCCTTTAGGACTCTCTTCACATGGACAAAGTGAGCCCCACCCCTTGGCCTCGGACTAGGTCACCCACTCCCAGAGGCCTTGTGTTCCTAAAAGCAGTCCATATTCACACAGTTGGGTCTGCAATCCATGAAACCTGCTGGGTGGCTTCCCTCAGGAGGTGTTTCTCTGACCGCATCTTCATGACTAAGTTTCTTCCGTCGCCCAAGCACTCAGTTAGCTGGAGGGGAGGACCAGATCTGTGAAAGAGGAATGTCCTGAGACATGGGAGAGGCTGCGCACTTGGAGGTGGTACATCAGCTGGAGTAGGCATCAGCTGCGGACCTCACAAGGGGCAAAGGAACGGGGAAGGGGGGAGCTAGGACCAGATGTCCCACCAGGACTGGAAACCCTTATTGCCCTTAAGAACCCTTTCTTCCTCATGAAAGCCTTTCCTGGGAACCCCTGGCTTTCTAAAGGTTGGCTGACTAAGCCCTGTGTCTGAATCTTCACAGCTCATCTTTCATCACAGCTAACAGTAAAATCACCAGTTAAGCTGTGGCCTCTGGGCACTAACTTCCCTGAACTATTATCCAGTCAACAGGTTGTAGGCTTCTGAGTAGTTCCTATATTGATTGGTGGAGCTTTACAAGCCATTACCAAACATTCGCAGACTGTTTGTACTGTGAGGGCCTTGGGATGGGATTGGGAGACGATACAGGTTATCTAAAGGTAAGTACCATTAAATGCAACTTTGGCCAGTGAGGGCTCAGGTACCAAAAAACAAAAAAAAAAAACAAAGACCAGACAGATGAATCAAGCTGGTCTGGAAAGTTCTCTCATGAAGAATTCAGTCTGGGACTGTCTTCCTTTCTCTCTGTACCTTCCAGTGAATAGCATGAGTTTGGAGAAGAACGTAAGGAATGCAGGCTCAGAGCCAGACAGGGCAGAATTTTCCTCTCCTCTCAAAGTCAGGTTGCATAGGGAACATCCTAACTCTTTGCCCCCAAAGGAGTCCCTAGACACCACTCATTTCTGTACTCTAAGAAGTCCACCACTTGCCATCATGGGAGAAAATGTTCACTGTGGCTTAATCCAGAGCTTCTTTTCCCATGGCTGGGAGATTATCATGAGTCCATTAGCCACTTTTTATCACTACCCCTGTTTGTATTGAAGTTACAGAGTTCTTTTTAGGATTCTGAAGGCGTTCCATTTCATTCTTCAAGAAGGTCTTGGACTAAAGGGTAAACTGTGTGACTCAATGGGCCACACTACAGCTTCCAGTATGAGATTTTCTTTTGTTGTCCTTTTGGGTTTTTTGATTTTGGTTTTTCTTTTAAATTTGCGGGGTTGTTTTGTTTTGTTTTCTGGGGAGATTGTGCTGGCAGAGGGTGGATGTGAGGGGCTGGAGAGATAAGTGAAATCAGGATGCATGATGGGAAATTAGATGTAAGAAGGTCTTATTTGGTGTTTGATAAGTGGTGTGTGTGTGTGTGTGTGTGTGTGTGTGTGTGTGTGTGTGTGTATGTGTATGCGAGCGCGTGCACTCTTGTGCATGTTTGTGGATATGGAGGCCAGAGGGGTCAATGTCCATCTCTCTATCACTTTATACCTTAATTTTTTAGACACGTTTTCTTTTTTGCTTATTGTTTTATTCTCTGTGCATTTCATGCATGCATGTAATGTGTTTCGGTTGAGTCCACTCGCCCATTCCCTTCCCTCCAAATCCTCCTCTGACCTCCCCCACGATTCACTCTGAGTTTCATGTATTTGTTTTCTATAAGCCCACTGACTCTTCTTGGGGCTGCTAACATCTCCTGGAGCATAGGCAGCCTCTCAGAAGCCATACCCCTGAGGAAAACTAACTTTCTCTTTCCCACCAGAGTCAATAGCTCCTCAGTTAAGGATGGGACTTCACGCCTGTATCCCTAATCCATGCTGGGATTTTATCTGATTTGATCTTGTGCAAATCTTCTACGTGCGGTCAGAGCCCTCTAAGTTTGTATGTGCAGCTGCCCCGTGGAACCTGGAAAACAGTCACCACAGTCTCTTCCTCTGCCTCTCAGTTTTTCTGCCTGTCTTCTCCACAATGATCCCTGAACCTTGGGAGGAGCGAGTATGATATAGATGTCCCATTTAGGACTGAGGATTCTCTTATCCTCTGCACATTAAGCAGTTGGGGGGGGGTGTGTCTCTGTGTTAATCACTATCTGCTGCAAAAAGCAGATTCTCTGCTGAGGTTTGAGAGATGCATTAATCTGTAGGTATAAAGAGAAATCTTTGGGAGTTGGTTTCATACTGTGCCCATTTTACAGAATAATAGGTTCTCCCCTAGGATCCATGACGACATACTTATCCATAGGTTCTTAGCCTCAATAGTACCAAGAGTGAATTTCATCCTGTGGAGCTGAACCTTAAATCCAATCAGAAAGTCATTGGGTACTCCCATGACATCCGTGCTACTATTGCATGAGTGGACATATTTTACCAGACCAGTCATGATTGCAGCTCAGAGTTCAAAGCTGGGATAAGACTGATGTAATGTTCAATAGCCTATAATGTTTGGGGGAGGGGTCCATGAGACCACCTTGACCAATAATTTCAAATGATGTAACCCATACCTGGCAACAGGCAACCTTAGTCATTAGGAAAATGAAAATTAAACTCAGGGCTAGAAACAATCTACAGCTTGGGGCTAATCATATTCATTGTGCTTCTATGGTCCCATTGTCTCCTATTCTGTGCTAACATTTGCTCTGCCCCTCCCTACTCAGAGGACATTTAGGGTTATAATTGGGTCCATCCAGAACAATCTTTCTATCTTGAAATCCTGAGGTTGGTGACGTGTGCAAAGTTTCTTTCCATATAAGGCAACATTCAAAGGTTCCAGGGAACTTTTTAGGACATTATTCAAGCCACCAAAAGAGCTATTGAGAAAGTCTGGTGTGTGTATGTGTGTGTGTGGGTGGGGGGAATGTGTTTTCAAGATATTAGCACTTGAATCTGTGGGCTGAGTAAAACAGATTGCCATCATCCATGGGGATGGGGGACCAGTGTCTTCCTGCTGCCCTGAGTATCTAGAATTTCCCTCCCTGTAGCTGCCACTACTGCCAAAACCTCCAGAAAACCATGGCCCCAGATTCACACCCAGCAACATCACCAGCTCCACCTCCAACCATGTACCTGTGAACTAACATTTTGGGAAGAGAAAGGAAAGAGAGAAGAGAGGAAAAGGAAAGGGAATTAGTGAAGGGAGGGCAGCCTGGAATTTTCTTTGTATCATTTAGGTTAATATTGTCAGTCACATCTAATCAAGGCTTTTCTTAATCCTTAGTTTGATTCAGAATGAGACCTAAGAGATTGTTTTAGATACTTAGAGGCCCATGAAGAAGAGGTCTTCAGTTACTCACTAAGAGAGAAACCACATCATCTCTCTATAGGAATGGGTTCCAATCTGGATATTTAGCTAACAGTGATAAAAAATATTTGGGAGGAAACACCTCTATACAGGATGTGAACACACTTTGAATTTTCTCTTAAGCAATGCTGTATAGCTATTTGTATATTATTTGTATTATGTTAGACATATTATAAGTAACTGAAAGGTGACTTGAAGTATGTGTGATCTGTACAGGTAGCATGTGATTATTATGACATGTTATGTGAGAGTCTTGAGGATCCATGGATTTTGTTATTCACAGTGGGTCCTGGAACCAACCTATGGATTCTGTCAGTTTACCAGGAGGTAGGAGCAGCCACTAGCCACTATATTAAAAACAGCAGCTTGTAGCTCCTATAAACCCAGAGAGCTGGCCCTGGGTGCACTCTACAAAGACTGGATTTCTTCTCAGTCCAAGAAACTGACTAAAAGCAGAGCAAGGCCTGATGGAAAACAAGGACAGATGCTCCACTATCCAAGAGCTGCCCGCTCAGCTGCCTCCTCCTCACAGTTCCTGGACCAGAGGAGCAGCCTCCAGGCGTTCCCCGGAGAGAAGTCCAGACAATTTTCATCTCTTGGAAACAGGCCTGGCGCTCTGGTTGGAATTTAGCATAAACGGGATGGTGTGTCAGGCATTTCCAAGCTCCTGTGAAGCGGATAGAGTTATTCTCTACAGCCTTCTTTCCCCTCAGGGGCCCTTCTAGTCCTCAATCTTCCTCCCAAATTTCCCAAACACATAAACCCCAATGCTGGATGTTCATTTTGGGGATTGTATTAATGAAAGAAAGTCAATAAAAATTTGAAAGCTAAAACTCTCGTAATATACTAAAAGACCAATGGATGATATATACAGTTTGTGACGTGCATATATGTTACAGTTCTGTAACTTGGTCTTCATGGGGGCGGGGGTGGGAACTCCTAGCAGTGAGAACAAGAATGTCTCTGACTCTGTCGTCTGCTTTTGGGACCCATCTCTCCTGCCGTATTGCCTCATCCAACCTTGGTGGAGGAGGGGGTGCCTGGTCTCCCTCTAGCTTGATATGCCATGGCTGGCTGCTACCCATGGGATGCCCGCCTGTACCTGAAGACAAACAGTGGAGGAGAAGTGGATGGAGGGGAAATGGAGGGCAGACTGGGAAGGGGTGAGGGAGGGGGAAGCTTTGGTATGTAATAACAAGAACATAAACAAATAAACAACTCAGAGGGAAGGAGCTTTTGTAAAGGAGACAATACGTGGCCCCGAAAGATGAGCCAGATAGACAAAGGAGCCAAGGATGGCATGTGGGAGGATTGAGGAGGAATAAAGGAAAGCTTGGTGAGAGAAGAGCGGGAAGCCCAGTTGCACAGAAACTGAGCAGCTCTGGGAGGCTTCTGATGTCCCTGGAGTCTGACCTTGACCTTGAGACAAAGTCTAAACTGAGGTGAACAGAATAAGAACACAGGGCAAAGACTGTAATACACCTAATGTGGTCAAAAGAGAGAGTGTAGATGTAACCGACTTGTTAAATAAGAAACACAGAACCGTTGCAGAGTTAAAAACCACGAGGTCAGAGCAAGAGCAGAAAACCTTACCCTTCACTGCTTCTGCTGTTCTTCCTCTCCGCCAGAGAGCTACTTCTGTGCGTCCTGTCTTTTTAAAGACTTTCTGTTCTGTTTTCTCATTGGTTGTAAACCCAGCCACATGACCTCCTCGTCACTGCCTGTTTGTACAGACCTCCAGGTCTTCTATGGTTGGTATTGAGATTAAAGGCGTGTGTCTGCCATGCTGGCTGTGTCCTTGAACACACAGAGATCCATCTAGCTCTGCCTCCCAAGTGCTGGGATTAAAGGCGTGCCCCTACTACTGCTCAGCTTCTGCTCTGACTTGCTCTGACCTCAAGGCAACTTTATTGACATACAAATAAAATCACATTTCAATACAAATAAAATATCACTCACTATAAGAGTACTATGTCCACTTGCCTCAATGTGTCTCCAGCCCCTCAGTCAAGTCAGTCAGTCAAGTCTCCATCAGTCAAGGCGCCACTGTTCTAGGCCTGGAGCCAGCCTCCTTACTGTCTCAGAGTCCCATCACTATACAACAGCACATGAGTTTCAACACACGTCCCAAGTCACGTCCCAGTGAACGCCCTTCATTGCTGCCTCTCTAGTGCAGGACCTTATCTATCTCTTCTGTGTCTCAAAGCAACCCTCATGCCTGCCCCACCTCCACATTCTTATCTCCTGCAGGTACCCTGCACACAGCTGCATGAATCAAAGCAGTTCACTTCCCTGCGTAAAGTCCTCCCAGGTTTTCCACACATCTATTTAGTTCCTCCTTGACCAGAGCCAAATGTCCTCCTTGACCTGCCCCAGCCCTTTCCCCTTCTCACGCCATTCTAGAGATAATAAAGCCTCACATTGAGACAATTCTGCCTGCCCTATCTTCTGGAAAGCACTCACTATGGAGTCTGCTGGTATATGGTCCAGGAATGGAGTTGTGTGAAATTTCTGAATGCTTGTGAGAAAACCCTAAGAAACCAAGACGTGAGTCTTGTGACCTCGGTTTCTTCAAACAAACAAACAACAACAACAACAACAACAAAACCGCACAGAATTGTTCTTGGATTATGCCCTCAAGATCCTCCCAGGTGTAGTGGGTAGGACTGAGTTTACTTCAGATTATTCATTACAACTGGCTATTGTTATTTATTTATATACCTCTATGGAAACACATGGGTTTGCTGTTTGTGGCTTGCCCACCATGGGTGGTGTGCCCCTGTGACTGGACACTTTGCTCATGTACAACCTCAGGGTATAAACTGTCTGATGCTCTGAATAAAATTGGCTGTTGCATGAGACTTTATTCTGCCTCATTTATCATCACCATTCTCTCAGGTCCCATCACCTCTGGAGCGATAAACAGGAGTCTAGGGACTTTATTGTCAAATGTCATCTCCTTCTCCCTGTGTGTAGCCCTACAACTTGCATGCTTCCCCCTTGCCTTGCTGAGACAAAGAAGGTTAACATCAGTGGCGGAACTGAGATGGGACCCCAGGTCCCCCCATTATGCTGTACCTCTAGGTTTCAGATATAGTTTGAGTGTCTCCCAGGGACTCATGTGCTGGAATTTAATTTTTAATGTGAAGTATTAAGATGTTGAATAATCTACCCTGAGTTTGTCTCCCTGGTGAGTTACCTAACCCTAAGTGATCAACCCTAAACATTTAGTATATGACAGCAAGTGAGAGACCGGATGGGCACTGGGGCACTCTGTGCCTCATGGAGGGAAGTCAACTAAACATGGACAAAGGAGATCCTAAGAAGCCAGGAGGCAAAATGCCCTTATATGCATTCTTTCTTGCCGGGAGGAACACAGGAAGATGTACCTGGATGCTTCTGTCAACTTCTCAGAGTTCTTGAAGAAGAAGCGCTCAGAAAGGTGGAAGACCATGTCTGCTAAAGAAAAGGTGAATTTGAAGACATGGCAAAGGCTGACAAGGCTTGTTATAAAAGAGAAATGAAAACCTACATTCCCCCAAAGGGGAGACCAAAAGGAAGTTCAAGGACCCCAGTGTACCCAAGAGGCTTCTTCGGCCTTCTTGTTCTGTTCTAAGTATCGGCCAAAAATCAAAGCAGAACACCCTGGCTTGTCCATCAGTGATGCTGCAAAGAAGCTGGGGAAGATGTAGGACAACACCACAGCAGACGATGGGCAGCCCTGTGAAGAGAAGGCTGCTGAGCTGCTGAAGGAAAATAGGAAAAGGGTATCGCTGGCTACAGAGCTAAAGGAAAACCTGAAGCGGCGAAAAAGGCTGGAAAGAGTATGAAAAGGATGGAGGAAGAGGAGGAGGAGGAGGATGAAGAGGAAGACAAAGCTGAAGAAGATGATGAATAATTCTTACACAGTGGGGTTCTGTGTGTGTGTGTGTGTGTGTGTGTGTGTGTGTGTGTGTGTGTTTATAAAGCATTTAACCCACCCAGTACATAACTCACTCCTTTTAAAGAAAAAAATTGAAATGTAAGGCTGTGTAAGATCTGTTTTTAAACCATACAGTGTCTATTTTTGTATAGTTAACACACTACCGAATGTGTCTTTAGATAGGCCTGTCCTGGTGGTGTTTTCAATCGCCACTAGCCTCACCTGGTCCAGTCTGGGGGCTGTAAATTGGCATGGAAATTCAAAGCAGGTTCTTGTTGGTACACAGCGCAAATTAGTTATATATGGGGGTGGTAGTTTAGTTTGTTTGCTTGTTTGTTTGTTTGTTGGTTTTTATCATTTTCAGTTGTCTCTGATGCCGCTGATACGAAGATAATTGCTGTTCTGATAACTGAATACCATTCTATAATTTCAAAAAAAAATTACAGTTGTTTTGTTGACATACTGAATGCTTCTAAGTAAATACAATTCTTTATTAAAAAGAAAAGAAAAAAGAACTTGGAAACTTTACTCATTTTTTTTAGCTTTAATCATATTTAATGTTTACAGATGTGACTTTGGGGAGGTAATATGGATCAGATAATGTTATTATGGTGAAGTTACCATGCCTGAGTATTGATAACTTTATTAGAAAAGGGAGAGAAGCTAAATGTGTGTGATATATATATATATATATAATCTCTCTCTCTGGTAGAGATCTATGGTAGAAATCCAGCAAGTAATGTGGAAGCTGCTCAGGCTGGGTTGTGTATAAGAAACCAGATGTTTATGCAGACCCGTGCCACGCTACTGAAAACTGTTATAAATTCATACGGGTACAGAAAACAATGTAATAACGGGCCAGCAAGTGGGTCACAGTAGTCTCCTCTGTACACAGAAGGGGGGTTCTGTCTGCTCTACTTTCTCTTGCATGTATACATGTAAACAGTTTGGATACAATAGAAGCAAAATAGCTCCTTGTTCAAATGTCACCTTTTAGGTGAAACCCCCTCACTCTCACGTCCACAAACTCCTCCCCACACCCTATTCACACTTTATTATCATCCTGGATTATAGCTCCGTGTGCATTACTTAATTATTTTCTGCCTCCTGAGGCTGTGCTTCAGTTAGATTCAACACTCCCCAAAGGTTCATGGGGTGGAGGTTTGGTCTCTAGTGTGGCCATGTTGAGGTGGGGGATGAGTAAGAAGTGAGTTCTAGTGAGAGATAATTAGGGCACAGATAATTAGGTACACCCTCATAAATGGATTAATGTCTCAAGGGTTGAGTCAGGTTTCCTGTGGCTAGATTAGCCCTCTGGAGAGTGGGCTGATGGGAGCCAGGTGAGTGGCTTGTCCTCTTCTGCTTCCTATATTGTGACATAGCCAGGAAGCTCTGGCCAGAATTCCACTGCCTTCTAGTCACTAGAATCATGAGCCAAATAAACCTCTCTTTGTAAGTCCTCTGCCTAGCTAGGCACGATGGAACATGCCTGTAATACTTGCATCTGTGAGGTGGAAGCAGGCGAGTCATTACTTCATGGCGAACATGGGCTACATTTCTCTAAAAGGAACCATGCAGTGTTGCTCTAACAATACAAAGGACCAAGATACCTCTCCAGAGTAAGGGGATGAGATACTCATCTGTTTTGTCCACTCCTACATTCTTAGACCCTAATAACGAATAAAAGAACGAATTGTTGAATTTTTAGGTAGTACGCGATAGGCCACTTCTTCATTTGGTATAAGTCCAGATCGGAGGCTGGTACAGCTATGGGTCCCAGGTTCCTTCCGGTTACTCCATACCAGAGGATGATTACCACTGGGCAGACAGCCTTAATCCAGTTACCTGCTTTCCCTATCTGTGTGGGCATAGGTTTGCATTCTTTGGAATTTCATTCATAACCAGCTTCATGTTACATCTGCTCACCTCCATCTATGGACATGCTCCAGTTCAGTCCTCCCGGCCACACAGAACAGCTGGTTTTGGTGATGTAAAGAAGGCCAGGGGCTAGCTCCTTCCAGTCTAGTAGCTGGCATTCAGAAACCCCTTGGCCCCAAGCTTCCCCTGCACAAACTCTACACCTCCATCCACAGACTTAGGAGGCAAAGGCAGGCCACATAGACTCATTAGAGACAGATGCAGCTGGAATTTCCTGATTGCAAAAGAACTCAAGAGTATTTGTGATCCCAGTTTAAGCTAGCATCTGTTAGCAGACAACTGGACTTCATGAAGCAAAGGGGAGGACCTAGAGAAATCACACTCTAAACCATTTGACAAAAATGGTACCATTGCTATGCATTTGACTGGTTTTCATTTGACTGCTTAAACCACTGAAACATTGATATAAAACATCAAAAAAGCCCTGACTTTTCAATTACCGTCTCCTTCCAGCTCTTGTGCCTGAGTACACATACTCTCAGAGTTTATTGGCATTTTCCATGCATGGGCTTGCAGTCTATATTTAAATAACTTTTTTGTTTTAAAAAGAATGTTTTTTTAAAACTTCCTCACTATCTATCATTTTAGAAGACTGAGTGGATAAAAGAGAGGGTCCTGAAACATCAGACGTTGTCAGCAATCCTTGGACAGCCAGTCTTAACTTCTTCATATGCTTCAAATCCTTGGAGGATCTAAGAGTTTTTGTTTGGCTGAGTTATATGCATTAGTATTTATTGACATGCGTTAAAATTGAAAGTTTAAAAATATTTATGTATTCATTAAAATGAAAGGCCTCCAAAGCTGGAGAGATGGCTCAATTGTTAAGAGCACTGACTGCTCTTCCAGAGACCCTGGCTTTGATTCCCAGCACGGACATAACAGCTCATAACTGTCTCTAACTCCAGGGGACCTGACATGTTCTCAGGCATGCATGTGGTGCACAGACACACATGCAAGCAAAGCACCCATACACATAAAACAAAAATATAAATAAATAAATGAAATGAAAGAGGCTCTGTAATATGTTATCATAACAGAGTTTTATGAAGGAGGAACATATTTTCACAATGAAAGAACGTTAAATGACAGTACTGAAATTATTTTGCATTTTTTGCAAGTTCTTTAAAGTTTAGCCTAACAAAAGACATCTGGAATCTCATCTCGGCTTCTGCATTTAATTTGCTGTAATATGGTGCTTTGGTTGAAGTATGTGAAGGAAATTTAGTCGTACACGATAATAGCAGTCAGCCTTCCATAGCCCCAGCTTCCACATCTGCAAATTCACCCAAGCAAAGAGTAAAAATACTGTTAAAAAACGCACTGCTATTCAACACGCCAGGACATTCCTCCAATCTTTATTCCTTAAATAGTACATGATAACAAACATTTGTATGATGTTTACATCATGTCACGTATTGTAAATAATCCACAGGTGATTTAAAGTACACGAGAGAATGTATGCAAATTGCATGGCATTTTCCATGGAGGACTTAAGCATCTGCATATTTTGCTATGCTCTGAGGATCCTCCATGGATGCAGGGAGGGTCAGGTTAGGGGTGGTAGCTGAAACTAAACAGGGAAGGGATGTTTCTGTGTCGTTTTTTTCAGACAATTGGCAACCCCTTTCTTTGTTACTATCTAAAATATCTCACAAGAGGGACTCTGCTAAAGAGGAGTTGATGAGAACACAGCTCTGCAGAAGGGCACGTGCTTGGGATGCTCAGGGTCCTCAGGTCATTCGCCTGCATCAAAATATCTTTTTGATTAATTATAATTCTTAAAGGTCATCAGTGAATTTCTTTACTGTTATACTAAATGCTACTAACTACCTCAAACTTGCCTTGTGAATGCTTTTGACACGTTGTATATTGGTAATTCCATCACTGAATTACAAGTGCTGTTGATGATTACAATTTTTTTGTGCAATATCAAAAATTGTTTGTTTATAGCCTGGTCAAGTTAATCAGCAAAGTCTTTTAGGTATTGGGAAACTCATAGGTTCATAATGAAAACTTAGATTTTTCCAAGAAATTATTTTTAGGCTAAAATGCTTGACTCTTAGGCTGGTCTCTAGTTTGACAATAGAGTGCTTACATAGTAAGCACGAGGCTGGGATTTCATCCCCAGCACTGTAAAGAGACCTGACAAGATGAGAGGATAAAGAAAGGACAGGCACATGTTCACAGAAAAGCTGGGGTGGGGTGGTGTCTGAACTGGCACCTACTATCCACCCCAACACAGTAGGGAGGAGTCAGCCATTCTCTACGGGAGGTCTCTGTGGGTGAGCAGTCTCCAGCTGTGAACACCAGGGAGGAAGAAGATGAGGTTGGAGTTTTGGGGCAAACAGGTCAATCGCTCACAAACACTGTAGTTGGATCAGAGGAAGCCTCCTTCATTCCAAACTTGAACCAAGAAGCTTTGCCAATTTCTATGGGCCTGAGGCATTGGTTCCTGTCATGGCTGTGCCTTTGTCAACAATACACATTCACTCTGGACTTCATTGGCTCTCTACATGTCCACTCGGCAGATCCTCTGTACTCTATTCTATCTACACTTGAAGTGGAAGACTGATTTTGCTCTGGTTTTGTAAGATCCCTGCCAAATTATTTCAATCTGAATAACCACAGACTGTCAAGTCACCTGTCAACCCAAAATGGGTTCTGTGAAAAATGTGTTAGGTTCAGCTTGTTACTCAAATGAGCATGATTTTGTTCCTTGGGATAGACAATACACCTGGTTTGAAACACAAATGCTTTATGCATACTCACTATGCTGGCTGCTTCCATGTGAACTTGACATAAGCTATAGTTGTCTGAGGGGAGGGGCTCTCTGTTGAGAAATTGGCTCCATAAGATCTGGCTGTAGGCAAGCCCAGAGGGCATTTTCTTAATTAGCGATGTGAGAGGGACTAGCCCATTGTGACTGTGGGTAGTGTCCCCCCTGACCTTATGGTCCTGCATGCTGCTCAAACATAACAAAGCAGGCTGCTCAAGCCAAGATCAGGAGGCCAGTAAGCATCATCCTCCATGGCCTCTGCATCAGCTCCTGCCTCCAGGCTAATGCACTTTTGAGTTCCTGCCTTGACCTCCCCCAGAGGGCTGTGATTCAGCATAAGTAAGCTACATAAACCCTTTGATCCCCAAGTTACTTTTAGTCATGGTGTTTCATCACTGGAATAGTAACCCTGCCTAGGACACTTGCCATCTCCTTTCATGGACTGATAATCAGATGAGCTAGTTTTAAAATGAACATGTTTAAACACCAAACTATATCAAAGCATAAAAACCACTGCCTTAGTGACATCAATGTGTCAGATTTGTCCATAGTTACTTTTCACAGAGAGTAAGAAATGCAAATATCATAATATTAAAACAATTTGACCTTGAAAAACCTCCTAATGGGTCCCAGAAATCCCCAAGGGTCTGCAGACCACAGTGAAATCCAGGACTCTGGAGATTGGCTGTCGACAGATACTTGACTTTGACCTCAGACTCCCACCTGTGGAGAGATGAGCTGGACAGGTATGAACCACAGGAGGTTATACTGTTGTATCTACTAACCGTTTCTCTGCTAATCAACCTAGGCCACTGTTTCCTGGATCACAGCCTTTTCCTGGGCTTCAAAGTCTTGCTAATCTGGTAGGGAGGAGATACATATGGCCAGTGGCCAGGCAAGAAGTATAGACAGGACAAGAGAGAAGAGAATTCTGGGAAGTAGAAGGCTGGGGAGAGACACCACCAGCCGCCGCCATGAAAAGCAACATGTAAAGACACTGGTAAGCCACACGCCATGTGGCAAAGTATAGACTAACAGAAATGGGTTAATTTAAGATAGAAGAAGCAGATAACAAGAAGCCTGCCATGGCCATACAGTTTGTAAACAATGTAAGTTTCTGTGTGCTTTCTTGGTTGGGTCTGAGCGACTGTGGGACTGGTGGGTAAGAGAGATTTGTCCTGACTGGGCCAGGCAGGAAAACTCTAACTACAAATGGCGCCCAACGTGTTTGCAAGAGTTTCCACCTAAAACCTGAGAAAAAAAGATTCTAAACGGAGCTAAAAACAGCTTCCTAATTGTCTCTCTCAAGTTAGCGGTAGCCTGCCGGTTTGAGCTACTATGGCGGGTTCCTGGCGTGTGTGTCTGACCTGCAGTGTGGCGGGAATGAGGAGTTTACAAGCAGCACTTTACTCTGCTGCATATTGGATTTAGCCTTTGCTAGTTTTTTAATAAAAAAAAGTTTCTGGGCTATGCACTGCTTTGATAGAACTGCTTCTGATAGTTGATGGTGCACATGGCTCCAGACCCAGAGCTGGCAGTAACTGTGCCACAGCTGTGTTGGGAAGCTGAGGTGGGCGGAGCCAGCAGCCACAGCGGTGTTTCAGTCTTACAAAGATGGATATTACATAGAGAATCTGGTTTATGTTGTCTTTGGGATTTTTAACTACAGAAAAAGATTTGATCGTAAAAGCTGTTGAGTTAAACAAATATGTAAATTTTAAAGGTACCTTGACTTCAAAATTTGGATATAAGGATATATTGCTTTGGAAAAGAGTCTCTGCTTTTGTTTCCACAGAAAGCCAGAGGCTATGGATTTGTTCCAGATTAAGAGACATCAGATTTGATCAGCCAAGACCACCTGAAAGGTCTCCGATGACACAATGGTGCAGATGATCCGACATCCAGAATGGTTTCAAGGCAACTGGCTCAGAGGTTTACCCTCGTTGATTACTCCATAATCCTAAAATTTTCTTTGTGTTCCCATAAGATACAGCGCCCCTCTCCAGCAGGAAGTAGTAAGAGAAACTACGCCCAAATTCCCAGCTGGCTTTGGAGATGGAATTGGCTCACTCCTTCTCTAAACTCAGACATATTGTTAAAAGAAAAGGTTAAGAGCTTCTTGTGTCCCAAATCAGAAGAGCCCTCTGGTGTGGGACAAAGAAAAACCCACTATTTTATTTAAAACAGGTTGATTATAAATACAATCTCTTTCTAAAGATAAAAAAGGGGATATGATATAGATATGATAGGATGAAAGGGTAGATTAATGAACTTACTTCTAAAAGAGCAACAACTCATTTAAAATGTCTTACATTGGCATAGACTTTAGTCTATCGATACAAACTTAAAGTTAATTTTGTTATACTGTGTGCATATTTCTACTCATGTTTAAGGTATTATGTTTGTATAGCTCATTTTAAATTATAATGGATAATTAAAAATAGATTAATAACTGGTCATCTATGATAATCATACTCATAGCCATGTTAGTTAAGTCTTCTAGGTATACACAGAGATATTTCAGATAGATGGGTAATCTTCAAATACTTCAAAGACCTACAAAATATGGCATTTAAAATATTTTTAAAATTTAGACTTTCTGGACAGTGAGACATGTCTGCTCCTGGCAGCACCGTTTTACTTCAGAGAGGAGGATGGGCATTGAAGACACTTCATATGGAGTTTATCTTCACCTTGGCAAAAATAGCCATTTGGGCAAGAAACTATTCTTGCCTGGACTGCTTGATCGACTGGACGTGCAGGATCCATAGAAAGGTGACCACTAAACTTTGCTTGACAAAATGGTCCTTCAGGCTCCTGCTTCGCAGAGGAAACTGCCAGACATTCTACAGGACACTGAGAGAAGTGACCGAAAGACTCTAGCCCTGTGGGCTGAAGACAAATGCCCCAACTTTACAAAGGAACATTAGGTGCTGTCCAGGCTGCCAGCTGTCTCTATCTACTCTTGCAAGACTCCTGAAAAATGCTTACATCCTTCTCCCAGTTCTCAGGTAATATTATATCCTTCTGAGGTCGTTGATGTGGTTGAAGACTAGATAGTTATAATTTCCTCAGTTATGATAAAAGATGTTAGATATAAAACCTTAGACTCACAAATATACGATAGATAGGATATCTTCTTTAATATTGTAACTGTAATTCTTGCTTGATAATTGTTTTGTTATATGTAATTATACTATGTAAAAGTTAAAACCTTCCTTAAAAAAAGGGGCGGGGGGAAGTGCTGTGGATATTGCTCCGTGTAAATAAAGTTCTGATTGGCCAGTGGCCAGGCAGGAAGTATAGGCGGGACAAGAGAGAAGAGAATTCTGGGAAGTAGAAGGCTGGGGAGAGACACCACCAGCCGCCGCCATGAAAAGCAACATGAAAAGACACCGGTAAGCCACAGCCATGTGGCAAAGTATAGACTAACAGAAATGGGTTAATTTAAGATAGAAGAAGTAGATAACAAGAAGCCTGCCACGGCCATACAGTTTCCAAACAATGTAAGTTTCTGTGTGCTTTCTTGGTTGGGTCTGAGCGACTGTGGGACTGGCGGGTAAGAGAGATTTGTCCTGACTGGGCCAGGCAGGAAAACTCTAACTACATACCCCAGAAAAAGATCTCCTTCAGGCTTGGCCAGAGCTGCCCAAACCACTTCCTCCTTCTCCTGGACTGAACTTAGCTTTTGGCTGGCCAGAGAATTCTCCCACCTACCTGGAGCCAAAAATATGGACAAAAGGTTTTGGTTTTTTTTTTTTCCTTTATTCCCCTTATATCGCAACGCATCCCCTAACAGCTTGGTCCAAAAGTACACTTGAAGCAGAAGTAGGTAGGGGAAATCTTATCAGTATGTGGTGCGAGGCAGTCGTGTGAGAGTGATACGTTCTTGGATCCTTGTACTGCTTCTAATGGTCCGTAATTACGAGTAACACAACAATACACATCTGAAGTATGGAGCTTTCCACCACTGGAATTTCTTCTAAAGCCCAATGTCTCTACTTGTTGGTTTCGGCCAGCTTACACCTGGCCCCTGGCAGGATAACACATTTCTGTTGCATGACTTGGTTGGGTACCAGAGAAGCTCATGATCTGTATGCACCACAGTCTTAATTCCCACAGAGAGCATGGGAAATGTTATGAATGGGAGTGGTACTTAGTAATGTGTACACAGTCAATTAACAAGACAGGGAAAGCCAAGGTGATATTGAAGGGGTAGGATGCAGAGAGCAGGAAGTAAATCATCAGATGTAGATGGCTCTGAGCCTCTGTGTGAATTTGACTTTGTAACCAGGAGGTGGGCAGAGTCTACATACTTGACTTGAAGCAGTAATATAAGAAATTATCCCACAAACAAAGAGTCCGGGATAGTGGTTAACAAATGTGGATTTGGGATCAGATATACTGATTTTTCAATTGTATAAATAGGTGTACGGCCTTGGAAAAGTGACTGAAGTTCTCCAGGCTTTGGTCTTCTCCCAAAAACAGAAAGGATAAATGTTATCCTGGACAGGGTCTCTTTTGTGTTTGGCCAGTGCAGAACTCCAGCCGATGAAAGTAAAAGGTGTGAAGGCAGATACCTGTAACCTCAGCACTCGAGGAGCGGAGGCAAGATCAGGGGTTCAAAGCCAGCCTCAGCTACATAGTGAGGTCAAGGCTAGCCTGTACTACATAAGAGTCTATATTACAATGACCCAAAAATAAAGGGAGGAGGGAGAATAATCAAGATACATGTTTTTATCCAATTCCTATCATCGCAATAAATATTCAATATTCTAATCAACATTCTCCAAGCCCCCGACACCATTGTGAGGTTTTAGGTGTGTCCCTTGACAAAAAACTCATTACTCCTCTTCAGGTAGCATGTTCTACAAAAATCCCTCTCCCTCTGGAGTCCATTAATCTTTCCTTGCCCTTCCCTCTGGTTATCATGCCAACCATGCTATTCTCATGACTGCCCAGTCCCTTACAGCTGCTCTATTCTCCTCACATACTTGGATTATTAAGCTCAGTAACTGAATCCTGGTCAAACTTTCTTACCTTGAGTGTGTTGCCTGATCCACAGGGGACTACACTAATACAATGCTCTCTGCTTGTCTTTTATTTTAGGACAGTACATTCCCCAGGCCCTCTGGCTCCTAAGTGGCTTCAGCCCATAAGGACTGGCTACTACACATACCCTGTGCACACCTCCTGTGACTCCACCTTCTGCTGAATAACGTGGCTCATGGGCTTCGGTAGCCAGCCCCTCCCAGTGTTTCTGCTGGGCCAGACTGCCAGTTGCCCCCACCATAGATGTCTGGGTTCTCATGGCCCCCATCATCAGTATAACCAAATCCTTTGATCACGTTTCTTTGGGTTTAAATACTTAGAATGGTTATCTTGTCCTAGTTGGATATATTAAGTCGCAGTTTTTCCTTCCTGTAAAACGAAGCTGGTGACTAATGCCTATCTCTAACCAATAGCATAGAAAGAAATAATAGTGATCTCCAAGAGATTATATAAGAATTGATACATAGTAAACCCTGGAGGCTTGGCTCCTTGTAACAGGCTTTTTCTTTTGGATCACCAACCAGCTCCCAAATCATGACACAGAAACTTATTACTTATGAATGCTCAGCCTTCTCTTAGCTCTTATTCTAATCTGTTTCTCTTTATCCACATTTCACCTCAGGGCTTTTTACCTACCTTCCTTCCTTCCTTCCTTCCTTCCTTCCTTCCTTCCTTCCTTCCTCTCTCCTCTCTCTGTCTCTCTCTGTCTCTCTCTGTCTCTCTCTGTCTCTCTCTCTCTCTCTCTCTCTCTCTCTCTCTCTCTCTCTCTCTCTCTCTCTCTCTCTCTCTCTCTTTCTGTGTGTCTTACTTTCACTGCCTCTCCTGTCTGGCTGTCAGGTGGCTGCCTGGCTTCTGACTCTGGGTGTGCCCTCTCTTTCTCCCTCGTTCTCTTCTCTCTTCTTGCTGGATTCCTCCTCCTATTTATTCTCTCTGCCCACCAGCCCCGCCTATCCCTCCCCTGCCTAGTTATTGGCTGTTCAGCTTTTTATTAGATCAATCAGGCACCTTACCTTAAGCAGGCAAGGTGAAACAAATGCCACACATCTTTACAGCAATAAACTAATGCAGCACAAACAAATTAACACATTCTTGCATCACCAACAAAGGCAGCAGAAACAAATGTAACACACCTTTACACAATTAAAGTAATATCCCACTAATGTGAGAAATCCATGGAGTCTGCTTAAAGGGCAAAGGAATTTATTCAGGGAGAAAAACCCACTGTACAGAATAGAGTTGTCACAGGTTCTGGAATGCTGGGGCACAGTCTCACAGGGTTCCATCCATTCTCAGTCATGTAGCCAGAGGTTTCTCCAGTCTTGCTCAGCCCCAAGGTCCCATAGCCACTTATAAAATAATCATTCAGAGGCTTAATATTAATTACCACTTACATGGCCTATAGCAGGCTTCTTGCTAGCTAGCTCTTAGAACTTGACCCATTTCTATTAATTTATAAGTTGCCACATAGCTGTGGCTTACCGGTACTTTCACATCTTGCTTCTCCTGGCAGTCCTGATGTCTCTCTCCCCTCTGCCTTTCTTCTTCCTCTCTCGTTCTTCGATTTCCCACCTAGCTATAACCTGACTTGCCATAGGCCAAATGGCTTTATTTATCAACCAATCAGAACAACACATATTCACAGCGTACAGAAAGACATCCCACAGCACAGTCAGTCCTGCATCCAAGTCCCATGGCAGAGCCAAGAGGGCTTCTTACATGCATTTCAGATTTTAAGGGTAGCCAAGAGGCTACACCCCAGGGGCATGTACTTCAAGGTCAGAGGCAGGTAGAGCAGTTACCTACTACATCTCTAGGACTGTGCTTCAGCATCATAGAGCAGATATCCACTACATCTCCCCCTTTTGTCTAAATAAGGAAGTTCTAACTTAATACAAAACTATATATAATAGGAACGATTATCAAGTATTGTCAGGAGAGGGGAAAGGTAATAACCTAAACAAAATAGAAATACAGCCAGCAAGAACAATGTCAATCAAGAGACACATACTAAAATCCAGAGATGTCCAGAACATAGGTAAATGGTATGTTACAGAGATTACTCCAATAGTTGTCCTATTCTAAAAAATCTAACTTTAGTATCTGAAATGTCCTTAGCTATGATATGAGAGGATTATAACTGTAACTGTCTAGTCTTCAACCCCATCAAAGACCTGAGAAGGAACATAATCCCCAAGAAAACAGGAAATGCAAGCAATTTCCGAAAAATTATGAGAATAGACAGAAACAGCTAGCATCCTGGACAGTCACTTAAAATTTCTCAGCACCATTGGGGCATCCATTTTGGCTACAGGCCTACAATATCTGACAGACAATTTTCAGAAGCAGGAATTTTGAGAGACCATCTTACCCTGTCTTGGCAAGGTTCAATAGCTTTATGTCCTGCTCATCGGAAAGGACAGTGTGCATATTGTCAGCAGTTGAGGCAAAGGCAATTCTTTGCCCAGTAGGCCATTTTTGTGCCAAGAAGAAGGCAAAGTTTCAAATGGAATGTCTTAGAAGCTCAACATTCTCTTGGGAGTAGATCAGTGCTGCTAGGAGCAATCATGTCCCATGTCAACAGCATTCTAAGTTAATAATACATTTAAATGCATTATTCTCTAGGTCTATGAAATGTTTGAAGATTAACTGTCCATCTGACATATGTTTCTGTAAATCTGGAAAACATAAATAACATAATGATAGATATGACAAGCATGGATGACTATTAATCTTTAAGTCTTATCTACCTAAATAATCTAAGGACTAAGGCTTCACATTAACAAGGTAAATAGTTTGTAAACAGATGGACAGTATAGGAGAATAACCTCAAAATTGAGACAATACACAAACTATCTTAAACCGAGGTAGAAATGTATAGTACAATATGATATTAATATCCTTAATATGTATCAATATACAAAATGTCCTAAACAGAGGTAGAACATATATACAGTATGGCAAATAAAATTTTACACTTGTATCAATATACAAAATCTTTCAGGTAGGAGTAGGGACATGGATTCAATATGACAATTATGGTTTTGAATTTGTATCAACATACAAATTATCTTAAATAGAATATAACAAGTTTACATTTTTATCAACATATAAGAATCCATATCTGCAAATAATCCAAGGCTGAAAGTTTTCTAAATTAGTTTACTAGTAGACACAATAATCTACTTTAATATCCTATACCTATCTATTACCCCCTTTTTCTCTTTTCCAAACAAGAATCCTGAGTCTAAATTTTATTGTTCCACCCACAACCCTATAACAACTTATCCATAAATCCTGAGAAATTGAAAACTTTTGGGAGAGGGAGCATCATTTTCTTAAAATTGCTTCCTGATGTTTTTGGAGTGATGGTTTCTGTGGGATCCTGTAAGAAAGCTAAATGATTAAGTCTCAATAGGACTGGCTGTAATGTTTGCAGCTAGTCTCATAGTAATGGGTGAAGTCACCTGAGGTACTGGCCAGAAGTCCAATATGATGGACCATTTCATCTTAGAACTGTCCTGAAGAGTTTACAATTGAAAGCTGATAATTGAGTAATGTTCTTAGGTACAATGGCATCATTCTGGACCGGGTAGAGTTGTTGCTGTGGGGCCCCATCTTTTTTCTGGAAACTTCAGAGATTATTATTGGGAAGACTTACTTTCCACTGTGGAAAACTTGAACATTATTAATATCAAAATGGAACATTTGGATTTAGGATGATTTAAGGAAGGAGTCCCAGAAATCAAGGATAAGCATGGAAAGAAATAGAATCTTGACAACAATGGTCCCTAGATTATTGGTTTTCTTCTGTCCCACACTAGTCAGTCCTTCTGATATGAGACAGAATCTCCTAATTTTTCTTTTAGCTATATGCTTGGGTTTAGAGAAGGTGAGAGCCACATTCCAACTTCAAAGCCAGCTTGATTAATAATTGAATCAGGATTACAACTTTTCTAGAGTGAAAGAGATATTGATGTTAGGTAGTGAGATATTACCCTGTAGAGTATATTGGTACCAATAGGTCCTTCCTTTCTGCTGCAGACGTCTAGGTGTCAAGGCCTTTTGATTTCTTGAAGATGGGTATTTCTATTATCCTGTACAGACTAAAACCAGAACCCTGCCCTGACCCTTATTTGTTGGTTTTTTTCTTATAGCCTGTAGAATTGTCAGCAAATCCTCTCTCATCTTGGTGCCGCACTGCCTCTTAGCCCTGGGGAGCAGAATGTTTAGCCTGGGTGCCTCACAGGAGAGAGGCTCATTCCTTTCCCTACCCTGCAAAACTGGTAAGGACCATCAGGAAAAGGCTCATGTTTCTGTTGTGAAATGGAATGTACAAACAGGGGATGTGATTCATGTCTGTAGACACATAGTATTCCCGGCAGCTGATCAGGAAATGCCATTTTGTGTCTGGTAAAGCCTCTTCAAAAGTTTGACGGAGACTTGATTGGAGCAGATGTTTTCAAGTTAATACTTATTATCTCTTTAAGGACTCAGTTCATACTCTATGTTCTGAGAAAACGTTTCATGTCCTCATCTCCCCCTGCTGTCTCTCTGTGTCTCTGTCTGTGTCTGTGTCTCTGTCTCTGTCTCTTTCTTTTTACACACATAAGAGAAATTATTTGGAACAAACATCACACAGCATGAGGCATGCTTTAGACTGAGATATGCTGTTTATTTTCGAGGCAGAATGAGTTTCTCTTAATTTATAAGCAGTAAAGATAATTCAAAATATTTAAAAGAACAAATAAATTCAACTCTCAATTTGTGCTCAGTAACTAGGAGAAGGCCAGAGAGGAGGGCAGACATCTAAAGATTAAATATATTTACAGCCTGACTGTGGCCTCTCCCAAAGGAAATGAAAGCTGACCTGCTGATCAGAGAAGGATTTTATTTATTTGATCATTGGTATGCTTCTTTGCTTTTCAGGGAAGCACCTAAATTTTCAAGTGGTCTAGATGTCAGAGTTACTAGGTCTTAATAAAAAACATATAACACTCAGGGATAACTGGTAATCAGAAGTTAATTGGAAATGATTCCTTAGACATTTTAGCAGCAATTAAAGTGCATATTTTGATGAAAACATGTCATTTCATTGCCTAGAGAACCCATGAGTATAAACACTTCTCAGGGGCAAAGCAAAGCAGGACTTCTGCTCAATGAGTAAATAGTGGTTGACTGGTTGATTAATACCCACGTATTTTAAATTCCTCAAGATTTAATGTGGTGATAAATTGCACTTGTTTAGATTTTTTCTTCAGTCTACCAATTTTGAGGCATTCCTCACACACTTGGGGATATAAGGAGCCTCCCTTTACCATCCCTCCCACACACACATTTCTGCCCACCAACCCTGAGGTCTCACATGGCTAACTGAGTGATTTCTAAGGTTTGTCTGATAGAACAGAAAGGAGTTCTGGAAGCTTTTGGTAAAGGTAGGCATCCCACCCCTCAGACAGAGAAAAATAATACAAAACAAAACAAAAACCGTGTTGCTCTAACCAGAAGAGTCATAGTCATTCCATCTTGGAGATGCTTCTGTTTAAATTCAGGAAACGAGTGTACAGACAGCTCTTCCATCCGTCACCCCTCTTCCTTGACCGAGCATGACCATGCTAGTGACTAGTGCAGTCACCCCATTGTTTTTCCTCTGTAACTTAGTGCTTGCTCCTCAGCATTAGTGTGTCTTGATAACCATCCCCTCGGTGTCTCCCGTTCCCCCTAAGTCAGAATGTGACTCATGCTCCCGTGTGATCCCATGTCCCCATAGCTAAGATGAGCTTTTTGGCTGCCACACTGACTCTTGTCTTCTTGTGGCTTTTGTGGCGTCCTTATTCTTGTTCAGTCCTCCTTGCTCTAGTTGCTAGGATACCTTTCTGTAGTAAGCTCATGTTTCTCTTACCCTGGCTGGACTCCGCTACTGTCTTCCTTCTCCATCCATACATCCCAGTGTCCCCACTGGCATTCCTCTCTTGCCCAACCGTATTCTCACTGGAAACCACCTTCTCATTCAGCCTCTTCTCTCGACTTCTCAGTCTTCCTGTTTTCTAAGTTCCCCCAACATGGTGAACTGTGCTGCTCAATTTAGCAACTGACTCAGTACAGTTCTGCATAGTTTCAGATGAGTCCATGTGTGTGATTCATGTCTTCCACTGTAAGATAAGCCTCTGAAAGACAGGATGCTTATTTTTGGCTTCCATGTGTTTTGTGACTAGAGAAAAAGCTTAGGAGCGAATATATGATTCAAGTAGTATTTGTTGATATGGCTATGAGTTGCAAAGGCCTTTGGGGCCAGAGCAGCCCCTTATAGAGTTGTGATGATTAAATCAGTTATTTTACGAAAGTCTCCAAGCAATGTAGGCACATAGTAAGCCTCCTGCTACCTACTCACAGTGCAGTAAAATCTTGGAGTCTTGATTTTCTTGCCTGCAAAATAGAGGGAGCTAATGCTTAACAGAGTGGCTATAAAGATTAAATGTTAAAAAACAAAAAAGTAAAGTCTCTTCCATACTGTTTTACCAATGACTAGAGCCAATGGATTATAACAATTTTTCTTAATAATGAACTCTGGAAAAAAGAAAGAGGCAAGATTTGATTCTGTAAATGACTTGTACTCACCAAAGGAGCCTCTGAGCCTACATTCCCACAAAGCAGAGAGAGAGGAAGAACAGACTTACCATGTGCCCAGCTGGAGTGGTGTGGTGTCGAGCTATCTGAAGGAGATTTACTTTACAAGGGGGGAAGAGAGCCTGTCTAGGTGGAAGCAGCATATACTGGTTCAACTCTGGTCCAACAAATACCCTATTGTAGGGGTTCATTGTCACTCACAAATAATGGCCCAGGGATGGGAATCAGGCCGTTGTCCTTCTCAGGGTGATTCTCCAAGTAAAAGCATAAGGAATGGACCTGCCAATGGTGGCAACCAGGATAGGGAGAGGCTCAGGGAACTCTAGGTGACATATTACTAACAGCTCTACAGGGCAGCTACCTTATTTGGAGGTCTAGTCTCTACCTACTCTTGAGTGTAAGCAGCAGGAAATATTAGATAGAAGGATTTATAGTGTGGAGATAATCAGATAGAAAATAAAGGATAGCCTCAAGAGGTCCTGGGACCTATTCCAATGGGCCCTGACTGTCTCTGCCCCAGGGTATTTATAGACGCCAAGGGGTGGAGCAAAAGACCTCCTCCCCCAGCACAGCCAAGTGCAGACCATCTCAGACACCTGCACTCAGGCCCGTGGCCCTAATCATCCTCTGTGCGGACCTGCTGGGTAAAGCCACGAGGAACCCGAAAACGGGCTCCCACAGCCTACTCTTCCAGATCATTCTCTGCCCTTCTGTGGTCTACTTTGCACCATGGGAAGCCAGCTGTTTTGGGGAGGCTATAGCCCTCCTTCCTAACACTGGATTAAGCCACTGGATGGAGGGTTACTGGGAGTAAACACCAGCTTCCTAGAACAGGCAGAACAGCATCAGGGCTGAGAAACAGCAGTAGTAGTGTCCCTCCCCCACCCTACCCCTGCAGAAAGACACAGATAGCTATCACTGGCACACCTGCCCCTTCACAGACAAATCCATCCTTATCCTCCATTCTAGAAATGTCCCATAAGCCTAAGAGCAACACGGGCTGTTTTATGTCACCAGTTCTGGTGTGTGCTGTTGCTCACTGGTTTGCCCTGTCCTGCCCACAGTAGTGACAGCTTCTTTTTTTAAATTTTTCTTTATTAATACATTTTCTACTCACTCTAATGCTATCCACACACACCCTCCTCCCTCCTCCCACCCCCAGCCCTCTTTTCCAAGCCACCCCACATCCCCACATCCCCCAAATCAAGGTCTCCCATGGAGAGTCAGCAGAGCCCAGCACACTGAGTTAGGCAGGTCCAAGCCCCTTCCCACTGCACCAAGGCTGTGCAAGGGGTTGACAGCTTCTTTATTGGTGCCTCTCTAAGGATACAACTGCATTGTGCTGGGATCCTGATGGCTGTGATTTTACAGACACCAGCCGTGGACTCCAGAAGAGTCCACCAAGAAAATGGAGTGGAGTTGTGTCTCAAACCAGACTTGCAAGCATCCTAGGGGTGCTGAGATTTGCTTCTTTCTGCCAATGCAAATTATGGGATAACCAAGATGGAATCCAGAGACCTTTGGGAATGGAACAATATGCTTTCACACCTGCCTGATGACCTCCACAGGTCATTGTGGCCAATGCTCATTACTGCTGGCCAGGCTGAGTTTGGATTTAGTAACTCTACCAATCTCTTCCTTCTGTGAAAAAAAAAAAAAAGTGTAAACCTAGGCCAGTGAGATGTCTCAGAAGAGGGGGTGGTTCTTGCTGTGCAAACCTGATGACCTAAGTTCTAGTCAACTCACACAGTGGAAGGAGAGAACCAACTCCTGAAAGTTGACCTCTGATCTACACACACACACACACACACACACACACACACACACACACACACACAATTTAAAAAACAAAGTGTAGGAGCTAGAGAGATGGCTCAGCAGTTAAGAGCGCTGACCACTCTTCTGGAGGACCCAGGTCTAATTCCAAGAGCCCACATGGGAGCTCACAACCATCTTTAACTCCAGTTCCACTAGCTCCTTCTTCTGGCCTCCATGGGCACCAAGCACACATGCAATGCACAGACATCCATGCAGGCAAACGCCCAGACATGTAAAACATTACTTTTTAAATTTTGCTTTTAAAAAGAAGAAAGTGCAAAACCTTTCACATGGTGTCCATTTGGAGTCACATTTGCTCACCTCAGTTCAGACTCTCAATCGGACCATAAAAGCTTGAGAACAAGGGGAAAAAGTAAGCATGCCAGACATGTTAGGCCTATTACACCGAGACATGGCATGTGGTTATTTCCTGTTTCTTGTGGTCTCTTTTTTCTCCTTGTAAGGATGAGGATAAACCACAAAGTTCCTCATGAACTTAGGATGTGGAGGAATGGACCTTTTGCTCCATGTCTGGGGTGACATTTCTTGATTGGTAGAAAAAGCGAATGAGTACTCACAATTGTCCTTCACGTGCCTGCCATATCTTTTTAATGGCTAAGAGGCTCTTCACACCATCACATTGTTCCTCCTCCAATCTGAAAAGATAAAGTTACTGGAAAAGTCACAGCCAGATAAGTACCCACTGACTCCCACCGAGATTAATAGCCAATTCAGAACTTGCTGTAAACCAACCCTAAAAGAACAAAACCATCACTTGACCGTAAGACTTTATCAGCTTGAAATGATTTGTTTGTTTTCATTTTCTTGTCTGAGACAGAAACAGTCCCGATATGTAGCCCAAGCTTGTCTTAAACTTCCAATACTCTTGCCTCAGCCTCTTGAGTGCTGGGATTATAGGCACATTCCACCATTCAGTTTGGCATTTGGATCCTTTCCCTTTTAGCCCATCAGAATTCATTGTTCTTATGAGGGAATTCTTTAAATCATACGCAGTCCTTAAGGTCTGTGCTATGCAGCCAGAAAACCTGGATTTATTCTGGTTTGGTCACTTTCTGAGCTTGGGTTTTCCTGGGAGCTGATCCTGAGAAAAGTCTTTGGGTACAAACAGCTAATGTGAGAGGCTGTGGTAGGAAACACCAGAAAAGAAATGGGGACATGCTATGGTAGTGGTAGCTAGTCAACAAGGCATGCCCTGAGAAGCATCTGTGGGAAAACGCTGGGATACATGCACCCAAAGCTTGCCACCAAAGGAGTGAGGAAGCTGCTGCTCATCTACCAGCTTCCAGCTTCCTTAGGCTGGGGGCTGCTCCCTCGCCTGTGAACTCTTTAGAATTTGAGTGCTGTCTCCTTGTACACGAATGTTCTCCGGTGACTCTCAATGAGGAAATGGAAGACTGGTTCCTGCCTGAGACTGGAGGGAGCCAAGAGGATATGGGAAAGTCTGTCTACTGCGGTCCACTCTTTTCACACTCCAGTCCACTCATGCAACTGTCTTATCACTTCCTCAACCTGTCTAGTCAGATTTTTCAAAAGAAAGTAAAGATTTATAAAAGCCATGTATAACCTAAATGTGCCCCTGCTAAAGAAAAAGAACCAAAAAACACATGTTGGGAAAACATTCTATCCAGTGTGATGTTATTATGGGTGGGACCAACATATTGTGGGACTTCTTAGTCTCATACTATGTGAGCTGATTCTCATCACAAATTTCCTTTTATACACACACACACACACACACACACACACACACACACACACACACACATCTTTTTCTTTAGAGAACTCTAGTTCTTATATTGCCACAGACAACTCTATGGATATGCTTCTCTAAAGACAACATTCCAAGGCTTCCATTCCAACTCTTACAGGATTGACAATATTTTTGTTTTTCAATTAAATTAGATTGAATTTTGAAGTGATATTTTTTCCATTGCTTAGGCTGGTTATAAACTCCTAGGCTCAAGTGATCCTTCTACTTCAGCCTCCTGAGTAGCTAATATTAATAGGCATGGACCTTAGCGTCTGGGTAATGATTACTTCTAATATAAACTTACACAAAGTATTATTAAAATTTCCTCTGCAGGATTTACATCTGGAGGGCCAGTGATATAGTTCAGTACAAAACTGGAAGAAAGACCAGGGAGGACCAGGGAGTGGGGTATAAGTGTTAGAGCCCCAAGGATCAAAACGAGGCCCTCTGATGTATTACAAAGACAAACATGGATGAGCTAGCTCAAGAAGCGGGGACAGACTGGACCTTCCTTTACTTCCGTGTTCTGTTTGGGCCTCTGTATTCAATAACAATTCCTACCCACATGGCCAAGGACAATCTCCTTTACTAAGCCTGATGGTTGCAGCACTGTCTTCTTTTGGAAACAGAGACATTCAGAAACAGTGCTTTCCAGCTGGCTAGCACTTAGTCAGGCTTGCAATCAAAGTGAACCATCACAGACCCCATTCCCTGTTGCTGTTCTGGTCCCTCACCCTACCTAGCCTTGCGAACCTCTTGTCTCTTCACCTTCAGTCGTGTGTCCATGTCTCTGTTCAAATGGCCGTCTCCTCACTCTGGTAGCTGACTCTGTTCTTATGTATACACCCTGTGCGTGGTGTGATGCCTGGACACCTCTTGTGTCACCTTCTGTTGCCAGTTCTCTCTGGAGACGTCAACTTTGCCCTCTGATTTGAATTTGAATATTCCGGTTCCCTTCATGCCCAAGTTCTTCTTCTTTTGCCCAACCTCCAACACTAGAACAAGAATTTTTCTGTTGCATGAAAGAGCAAACGGAGTATAATTTAACCAGTAAACTTGGACCAGCAGAATAATTTCTAACAAGAAGAAGGAGGAGAAGAAGACGAGGAAGAAGAAGAAGAAGAAGAAGAAGAAGAAGAAGAAGAAGAAGAAGAAGAAGAAGAAGAAGAAGAGGAAGAAGAAAAGTCATCAACTAAAAGAAGAGATAGGGATAGAGTGATTGGTAATGTCACAAACAGCTGTAACCACAACCACTAAGATTTGGTTCATCATTTACCATATTAACATATCACAGAAAGGGAAACCATACCTCAGGCTAACCAAAATATAAAGTCACAGTGAAAACTCATTAGCTTGAAATACATTGTGAATCATGAAACCATTGTGAGCAATGCAGAAAGCATGAACCTAGGCTGGTGGCACATAATAGTGACACAGTATTTGTTGGATTAAAGGAGAGTGCTTATTTAATATTTTCAATCAATCTGTATTGATAACATATAAGATATTCATGATATGGTTCTGAATAAAAGACAACTTCCTGGGCCCCCATTCATTATAGAATGCAGCACCTCTGTGGGGCTCTTCCAAGTCTAAAATTCTCATCCATGAACTGGGTTAAAGTTCATTTTTGTGCTATCTACACAACAGGTATCTCCTTCAGTTATGGGCTCAAAATAGCTCTCTGCCAGAGACTGCTTTCTTGATAATTCTGTATAAAAGTGTCTCTGGCCCTCTCCTGTGGCTTCCCGTCCCCTCACGCTTCAGCACTTCTTTCTCATATATTGTAGCACTCTTGTGGATTCACTCACCATTTGTTTTCATCTGCCTCCTGATACAAGGGTCCTGGTACCTAGTAGAGAGTAGAGCTGCCACAGCTGTGTCTCCAGCATCTAGCACAACACTGACCTCCCAGATGGGGCTCAGTGTATGGCTGCTACACAGGACTTAAAAAAGCTGAAAGGAATGCAAACTGGAAGCGAGTGTGGACACAGTGTAAGAAAGTAAGCTTCCACATTTCCCGACCTTGTTTCAGAAGAGTTCATTGCTGTGGAATTAATGCAGCTAACTCTACCCCTCCCCCCATTTCCTTTCTTAAAATGAAATCCCCCCAGGCAATGTTCCGCAATCCTGGTCCCAATTATCCTTCATCGTGAAGGTAATCCAACAACACACATTTCTAATAAGTTTTGTTTGTAAAATTCGGTTTGGTTTCTTCAGGCTGGCTGTCTCTAATTACGGTGCTCCGGACAATGGCCATTGGGTAGCAGAGAGTTCACCGTCACATGCCGTGCTGCCAGTCCACTGGAGGACATGTTTTAGGACACAGGGTTGTCTTCCACTCTGCAATGATGTTCAAAGTATGAGTCCTGCTTTGCAACGTTAGTTGTATGGTATGGGACATGTTATCTGGCCTCTCCAGGCTGCCGTTTCAGCACCTATAAAATAGAGATAGTGATTATTCAAGGTTTTTTTTTTCTACTTTTCTTGTCACTGGCCATGTGTTGGAAGTTGACTCGGACCTCAGAGCCTTGGATCCTTGGACCAGGAAACCCTGGCAGGAGATCCAAAGGCAGAAGCAATAAGTAGAAGTGGCTAGGCCTTACCACCTCCTGCACTCCAAGAGTGTTATAAGGCCTTCATTATTTGTACCCTCTGTGTCATGGCTAAGAATGGCACTTGTTTCTAATGTCCCCATACTCTCCTCTGGCCCTTTCAGACCGGAGGTGCTCAGAGTTTTCAGCTCCAATTAGTTCCAGATACACTGTGTTGCTCGGAGACTCTCCTGATCCTTTCCAAGCCTCTCAAAGTTATCTCTCTAAAACTGTGACTGTCGATCCTTGGTGCCCATGCTTTCCACCACCCACCGAAGAGTTCCCAAAGTTGCATACATGAATAGTGGAAACTAAACAGATGAACACATGGGAAGCAAATAGGACACTCTCAGGGACTTTCTCAGCTCTCATCTCCTGTTAATTATTACCTACATTAAGTAAGTCAGTGGGGAAGAATTATAAAAGACAGCATGTTAACATATGTGAAAATATTGTTCAGAATTGACAGGCTTTCTCTCTATGGAAAATGATTTGCTTTGAATTTAGAGAAATTGGCACTGTCTGAAGTCTTTTCTGTAACATCTTAGACAATTTGAGATATTTGACTTTGTTTTCTGTATACAGAGAGCAGCTTTCCCACAATATCTCCTCAGTACTGAAAATGTACACAGGCTCCAAGTTCATCTCCACCTCTCCTTTCTTATGAGCTCATCTCCATTGAAAAATATGCAATAGTGATGGATAAGATCTTGCACAATTTTGCCATCCCCAGTCTCATGATCTCACCTGTTCCTAGATGTACCTTCCAAACAATGCCATTTGAAGGGTCATCCACACACCAGCCATTTCTCTAGGACTGGTGTGTGGCTCTGGCTCTGGTACTTGGCTAGACTCTGTGTTCTAGAGTCTCATCACTGGGCATGCCAGAACACTTTGCTGAAGCAACAGCTTTGTCCTCTACTATTCTGAACTTGGCTTTCTCAGAGAGCAGTAGGCTCCTTTGCCTTTTCCCTCTTTGCCCTGTGGAGATGTGCTCTCCAACTCTGATAGTTCTTCCTTTTGGTGTCCTCTGCTGAACAAACGAGATGACGCAAGTAGCCAGGCAAGGGACAGGGGTCAGTACAGTTTGGAACACAAACAGATACCCAACATTCCTATGGTCACTGTAAGAATGACAGGGCATGTTGCATACTACAAGGATGGGGTCAATGCATACCAAATGATAGCCTCTCCCACATGTTACTCAAATGGAGACTGTAAATGGAAACTCCTGAAAAGAAGTTATGTCTGATTGATCAGGACATATGGAGATGTTGGAATGTTGCAGTACCAAAGGCTAGTTCCCTTATCTTGGGCTAATTCTAGCCCTCTGGAGCAACCATTCCTTGCCCACCTCTATGTCAGAGCCAGCATCCTGTGACTAATAGACAAAAAAAAAACCCTTTTAGAATCTATCAATTTAGTTTCCACCTATCCAAAGGCTATGAATGTCATCAGACGGCATCTGTGACCTGTAAGAAATCTTCCCCCATCTTGCTGTAACCCCATCTCTTATGTACCCACCAATGTATTTTTAACTGCCTTGATTTATGACTTACTTTGTTCTGTAAAACTATAGAAATTTAATAAAGCTGTTTCCACATTGGAATGTGGAATTTAGGGTAACCTAAATCCGTGTTCCTGGGCCACAGTCACTCAAAATGGCTGCAGAATAAACTATCTCTTATTCACTTTCAAGTGAGAACTGTGGTTTTTACATTGACAAGAGCCACAGCCTGCTGCATGGAGTCTAATGATGCTTAACAACCACCATTACTCCTGGGTTTAATGTTCTTTAGTCAACCATCTCAAAATTTTCAGTTTTGAACACAGAAGTCTGACAGTCCAGTCTGTACTGAGCTCCACAAATGACAGCCTGTCCAGCAGAAAGTCTTCGGTTTATTTTCCAAATTACTGATGCTACTCTGTAAACAGACCACTTCTTATTATATCGTTGAGATTCATCAACACTATGTAAAGAAAACGAGGCTGCTAAAAGACAGCATGCAGTGTTACAACTCTATTATTCAGCTAACAATTATCTGGTGACGGCTCCTGTGTGTGAGGAGCTATGCCAATAACTCTTTGAACCCAAATGTCCTGCTTTGCAGCTCCCAGATGAGCTGATCAGCATGTGACAGGATTGGAGTTGACCTTGCTGTGAACTGTTCAGTCAAATCTGTGGTATCTGAGTCTTGGGGAAAAAATGAGTTTCATATTTCATCACAGAACTGTGACTTGGATTTGGACGGTGATTCACACAAATTCAACTGGGTGAACAAGCAACGAAAATCCTCCAATTTGGATTTCAAAGTCAAGGAACAGCACGCCAATTTTCATCTGGTTTGAAGAGCAATGCTCCAGTTTTCCAGCTCCCCAGGTCTGTACTCTGGAAAATGCACAGCACCCACCCCTTCTGAGTAGAGTCTTTCACCCATGGGGTGCTTTGAGCATAACGTGTGGAAAGAGTGAAAACAGCCCAGATTGCATAGATTTGGCCATTTAAGGAGAAAAAAAAGAGTCGGCCAAGGATGAAGGAAGGCAGAACCGCTTCCCTCACAGTCTGATTTTAGACTAGTACTAAGATGTCTCCCAGGCAGCAGGAATGAACAGCATCAAGCCATGTCTCCTTGTTTTTCAGTGAGAGAGGAAAGTACATATCCCACTGGGAATCTCCCACGTGTCTCTGAAATCAAATGTGAGCAAGTGAGGGAGAATTTAGGAGCCTAGTTTCTTTGTGTGAATCATTAAATCAGGGGGCTTCTCTCACCCACATTAGTAGACACACACACACACACACACACACACACACACACACACACACACACACACAAGAAAAGCCAATTACCTCACCATTATAACCACTAAGATATTGCTAAGCATCAGTGAAGAAAGAAAAGTAGGGCAGATGTGGAGGCAGAGAAGAAGGTAGCAAAGTTAGTGATTTGTACAACTAGTTGTAAAAGTAGACAGGCTAGCTGGGCTGTGGTGGCGCACGCCTTTAATCCCAGCACTTGGGAGGCAGAGCACTTGGGTGTATCTCTGTGAGTTCGAGGCCAGCCTGGGCTACCAAGTGAGTTCCAGGAAAAGGCGCAAAGCTATAGGCCCCCAGGGTTGCTTTGCCAACTGCTTTTGGTCAATACTTGACTCAGAGTTAGACTCATTATGAATTTAGGCTGGAACCTAAAGCAAGGGAAATGGGGTAATCTTTGTAAGTTCCAGGAAGCTGAGCTGAAACTGGTAGAGACTGCCTTTTCTCCTTCATGTTGCTTCTGTTTGTTTTTGAGACCCTACTCTATATAGACCAGGCTCGCCTTGAACTCATAAACATCTGCCTGCTTCTGCCTTCTAAGTGCTAGGATTAAAGGTAGGCACCACCACATGTAGTTTCCTATTCATGTTGATTTTGCCGTTTTCATAAAACTGAAAAGGTTTGAGGAAAGGAAATAGACACAGAATGTGCTATGTTCTGCACTTGAAATCCTTCAGTGTTCTGTCTACAGGGTAGGCAGAGAATAAGCAAACTCATGACATTGCTTAGCATAACTTTGGGGTATACATAGTAAGAGGGAAAAAAATGACCCAAGCTAGCACAGGTCATAGAGCATATAGCCTTGGGATATCCCAGAGACAGACAGGGTGGGGTGCTCTCATGAACAAAAGGTCAATGGCGACTCAAAGGCAGACTCATCAACCAAGACTTTGGTCTTGGGTTTCCATAATCTACAATGCAAGGTGAGTGTGGCTACCTCATATGCTAATGAATCATGATAATAGGGAGTGCTGTACAAATTTATTGAGTGGGTGTTGGTTAGTAGACATGTCTATTATGATTCATTTGTCTATTATTTAAAAATATTAATTTGTTACTATAGGTCCATACTTCTCAAAGACTAGAGTGCTCCACATAAAGACTAGAGTGTTCCAACCTGTGTCAGAGGCCATGGGTACCAAGTCTCTGTTGCTGTGGGAGGTACTTGCCCTTGTCATCTCAGGAGGATTTTTTGTTGTTGATGTTTCTAATGTACTTCATCTTTACAGTTTCTCCTTTTCCTTCCAAAGAGCAGAGATCCTGTAAGAGTCCAAGCTAATACTCAGTTTCTTTGGAAGGCTGGGAAAAGGAAGGACTGGCCAGCATGCCATCCCCTTCCCATCTTCTTTCCCTCATCAACTCCCTTTCCAGTGGTATCCATCTTCAAACTCTTTTCTGTTTTCCGGCTTTCTCATTCTGATCATCTGTCTATTTAGTATTGTCATCACAGTCAATGGAGATGGTGTAGATTCAACTGAATAGTACTATCATATGAATATTCACATTTTGTATTTTCTGGTAGATTTTATGTTTCAATCATGCTAATATTTCTATATATTTTGGAACCACCTTTGTTTGTTGACATCCTGTGATATATATCTTGGTTTTTCTAATTATATCTGAACTGAAGGGTATGAGAGCTTTTAGCTTCTAGATATTCTGAAAGGAACTTATTCTCCCCCCACCCCATACACAACAACCATAGCAATTGTTACATTTTAGAGAACTGTGAAACAATTAGAACAATGGAAGTTTAAAGAAGTGAAGTTGTGTTGAAATGTCTGTAGGAGCTTTTACCTAGAACACTGGTTCTCAAATTGTGGGTCGTGACCCCTATGGGGTTGAATGACCCCCTTCACAACGGTTGCCTAAGACCATCAGAAAACACAGATATTTACATTACCATTCATAACAGTAGCAAAATTACAGTTATGAAGTAGCAATGAAAATAGTTTTATGGGTGTGTGGAGTCACCACAACATAAGGAATTGTACTAAGGGTCATAGCATTAGGAAGGTTGAGAACCACTGACCCAGAACAAACTGAAGTAGATCTTTAAAAACATGTGGCATGCTATTAAGCCAAGAAGGAAGAGGATTTTAGGTAAAAGAAATGTTAATAAGGGGAGAGTCGGAAAGGTGCAAAGGATAAGGAGAACAGAAAGCAGGCTGGAGTAGCGATGTCCTCCTAAGCCAACAGAGGAAAGAGGATGAACAATCTATGATGCCCTCTTTGGAGACTGTCTTATAGGCTACACCAAGGGCATGTGTGTCCTTTTACATTGCTTTGGTCTAGACAACTTGGGACAACTTTAACACTCCTCTATGCCAAAGGGAGTGAGGTCACTTAAAAACGCAGAGATCTGAGGCCCTGGAGGGAAGGATTGTCATCTCAAGACCAGGACCAAAGAATGAAAAGCTTCCCTGGTCTTGATCCCTCCATTTCCGACCAACGATGTGCTTTCTCATTGCAGCTTCTCTGTCCCGTCCCCCCCCCCCCCCCCCCCCACGTCTCATCCTTGCCTCTCTGTACAACAGATTTTATTGCGTATGTAATTACACAAAACAACCCACCCCTCAATTCATACACCCCCTTTCCTCAGTTCAAACAAAAACCAGAAGCTACCTGTGCTTTGACTTCTATCAGCATGAAACAACAACTCCACCTTAAAGGGAATAGCATATTCTAAGCCGAGCATGAGCACCTGTATCCCAGGAATCTGGATTCAGGTCACCACCAATACTATGATCCACTCTGGAAGAGATGACATGAACTTTCATAGTCATGGCACTAAAGCAGCACACTAGTTTGCATCGGCAAGGACATCACATGCATGGGCTACAATATTCAGAGGAAATGTCTCACATTGGAGTCACACATCCTCAGCTTGAGGGTTGATAGAAGTTTGAAACTCGTGAAGCTTAGTCACCATTCCAGCTTTTATCTACAAGTCCAGTGGATGTTAGGTCAGATGCAGAAGCTGATTGTAAATGTCTATTAAAGGAGACTAAAGATACTGCTAGATAACTGACTCTTAGTGTTAATATTGCCCCCTTCCAGAATCTCGGTTCTCTAGTCAACCAGCCTCAGTCTTTAGTCTCTAAGACGTAGATATGGCTTCCTCAAAAACCTTAGTTTGCACTTTTAATTCCAATTCCCACAAAAAATAATCTGTCTAGTATATTGACAGGGTGGTATGGCATGGAGTAAACTGGCTTCTGGGCTCACTGCCCCTACCAGCAACCCACTTTTCAGAAGAACAATACAGAATTGGGAGGTTGTCAAGCACTAAATTGTTGTAGTTTCAAAGCCAAACAAATGTTTTGGGGTTGGGGAGAAGATAATGAAAGTTTGTGGTCTTAGTGTCAATAAGATGCAAAATAGGCCAGAATGGAAGATCTTGGAGGCAAGAAGACCAAAAAGAAGCTATTTGAATATAAGCTTTGAAAACTAGAAATGATGTGGCCATGGTTGACCTGACCACTGATTTCTAAAAAAAAAAAAAAAAAAAAAAAAAAATTGGGTCAAGGAAAATAACTCTTAATCAGAAACATTTCTTAGTTCATAGTTCAGAACCAAGCCTGAGCTGTTTGATATTACGTGCTACTTATATTTTGCTAGTTTATCCCTCTTTGCCCAGTGGCTGCCCAACTCCCTGATTTGAAGTTAGACCTTGGATAACCTAAATTAAGAGCAGGAAACCCATACAACTAGGTAGGTCTCATGCTTTCCTACTCTAAGTACTACATAGGGCATTATAAATTCCCATTCCTTGAAGCTAGGCAAAATTTATTTGCTCATCTGTTGTTAATAAACTTGATTGGTTAGCTGAGGTCATGGTTGTTGTCTAAATCCATGCATTGAACTGTTCGTTTCACTCTGTTCCTTGACCACAAACCGTATCCTTAGAAGGCTCCATCCTCAGGTCTAATTATGTGAGGGTTAGAAGAGCAGAAATGAAAGTCCCACCCTGGCCTAAGAGCAAAATGAAAATTCACTCATTCTTCCAACATATCCTGCTTCCTCTTATTTCTAAGATGACCTGCTTCTCACTATGTTTATGACACTCCGTGGTCCTCTGTGGTATACCGACCTTCAAGATCAGTGTCTTTGGGCTTGCTTTCATTTAGAATGGAATAATATTACCTCAATATCTTTGTGTGTTGTGAACAACTGTTAGAATCGTGCAGGGTATGGTAATCCCAGTACTCAAGCAGCTGATGCAGGAGTATCAGAGTTTATTCAGCCTGGGATACCAAAGAAAAATAAAAAGGCACAGAAAACCACAATGAAGGGACTTATGCCACCTTAAACATCACAAAGGTCAATGATAAGACAGTGAATCACTTTGCTAGAGCTGCCATAGCCAAATATCACGGACTGGGTAGCTTAAACAAAAGAAATTTATTCTCCCAGCTCCTTCTCCTCTTCTCCCTCCCTCTTCCTCTTCTTCCCCTCCTCCTCCTTCTTCTGTATGAGTGCTCTGCCCACATGTACGCATGAATGTCAAAAGTGGGCATCCAATCCCATTATAGATGGTTGTGAGCCATCAAGTAGGTGCTGGGAATTGAACTCAGGACTTCTGGAAAAGCAGCAGAGCAGCCAGTGCTCTTAACCTCTAGGCCATCTCTCTATCCCCAAGCTTAGTTTCTTGAAGATGTGATTCCTGCTATGTGCACATGCAACTTTGTGTGTGTGTGTGTGTGTTAGCACAAATGCACTAACCTTTTCTTCTCATTAGAAAAGTCAAAATAGATTAGAAGTCGCTCATGAGACTCAAGTGATGAGTCACATGACCTTATCTTTATCTTAATGACCTCTTTATAGGCATTATCTCCAATATAATCATCTTTTTAAGATACTGTGGATTAGAATTTCAACATGTGAGTGCAGAGAGGCATAGCCAAGTACTTACCAAGCAGCATTCTAATTCAAAGGCTAATTATATGTCCCTTTGCTTTATACAACAAATATGAGCTAATAAAAAATTCAGCTTAACTCCAAACCACATGCAGGAATGCCTTTAAATTTCTCTTGGTTATAAGTTTCCCGAGTTCTAAACCTGTTATTTGTTCCTAAAAGTTATGAGACTCCTAAAGTCTGCAAGACAGTATGCTAAATTTGCTAGAAAATTACTGTTAAATCAAATATGATTTTCTTTTGGCATCTGTTACTCCAGGCCTCTGATGCTGAGCCAATTCTCGCCCTCACAGACTTAAATGCGGGGCTCATGCTTCTCCAGAGAACACCTCAGAGGGCAAGGGAGACAAACTTACCCTAAATCCCAGCCTGCACTATTGAACTTTGATTCTCCCGGAGCAGGGAAACCTTGGAAGTCCTATAATCTATCACACCCCTGACTTCACAGTGAGAAAACTAGGGCTCAAGTAATGGAGCAGAGCTTTGGTGGCTAGAGTGGAACATGAACAAGACGTACTGGCTCTAGCATTTATCAAATCATTCATTGTGTGCCTCAGTTTCCTCCTTTGCAAAACAGTTATAGGAACTCCCAATCTCCCAGAGCTTTGTAAGAATTAGGTAGCTTGTCTTAGTTAGGGTTTTTATTTCTGTGAAGAGACACCATAACCATGGCAACTCTTGTAAAAAGAAAGCATTTCATTGAGGGGTGCTTGCTAACAGTTTCAGAGGTTCAGTCCATTATGGTAAGGGAGTATGGCAGCATGCAGGCAGGCATGGTGCTGGAACTGAGAGTCCTACATCTTGATCAGAAGACAACAGGAAGTCAACTGAGACACTAGGCAGTATCCTGAGCATAGGAAACCTCAAAGTCTGCCCCATAGTGACACACTTCCTCCAACAAGGCCACACCTCCTAATAGTGTCATTCCCTATGAGATTATGGGGGCCAATTACATTCAAACTCCCACAAAGCTATTTCCTCTGAGTGCAAACACTCCCTCCTGGAGGAAAGAAGAAGGTTTAGAAGACTCTGAAGTAAGTGAAACTACAAGCTTCAGGAAGCTCATAAAACTTACAAGATTCCAAAGGCCCTCCCCAATGTGATATAAGGGTACCAATTGCTGAGAGAGGAGACTGGCAGTCTGAGCTGCCACAAAGTTAGATAGGGAGCTCCAGGGATACAGCTTTCATGAGTCCTCACACATGCTAGAGTGGGCTTTCCAGTGATCCAGCTGCCTTTGAGTCAATTATGCATCTATAAGTAGCCCCTTATCCATATTCCTCTAAATAACTCCAGTGAACCCTTTGATTCACAAAGCTAAGCATGGGTGAAATACTTTCTTTGGTCTGTCTTTGGTGCCCTGTCTGGAATGAAAGGTCATACAACAGGAGGGTGAAAAATGAAAATAAACACACAGTAGAGTATGTAGTGAATCCCAGACACTTGATAAAGGTCAAGTATATTTATGACAGTATTGGGGGTGATAGAAGAGACTCCCTACTGAGTTGATTCTCTCCCTCTTGGTCTTGGGAATTCAGATGCAAGCCAGACCTCATTTGTCAATAAAGCCCTAGAAAGACCTTCTCACTTGAAGTGGGATTTGGGATGGATGACTTCTAAAGTTTTTTCTTCATGCTACATCTATGATTCCTTAAAAGCCAAGAAAACAATTTGATTTATGGCACTCTCTTAGATAACATTTAATCTACTCTGTCTTACAATATGCCCTCAGCAGCATCTCTGGAGGTATTGTTTCTGATTCCATGTGCTAAAAATGTACCTCTTCATTCATTCACTACTCACTCACTCATTCATTAACTTACTCTGTACAATTACAATGAGCTTATAAAATATGCTTGGTTCTGTGGGGGCATAATAAAAAAAAAACAAATATAAATGAAGACAAGCTTCATCCTCAGGGAGCTTGTGGTTCATCAGTGGAAACACACAGAGAAAGCAAGTAAACTTGTACCCAGCAGTTCCTTGAATAAAAAGAAGAATGGAAGCATGTAGCAGGTAGTGGGGCAGTTATGGACTCCATCTCTGTTCAGTGACAACGTTCTGAAGATAACAAAAGCAAAACTGAGTTTTGAAAGCTAGATCTACTATTCCACATGGATAAGGGAATAATGCATTATAGAATGGTCAATGAATCGGAGATGAAACAAACCCTGAATGTTGATGAACAGCCATCTTTGTGATACTGAGAGATTGAGATCTGAGGATTATGTTGCAGGGAAGGAAAGGCCACAGTCAAACTTCATTTCCAGACTTTCTGCTTACTTAAACCACTGCACTGCCTACTTTGCTCAATCCTCCTAGCCTGGAGCTCTTCCCTGCCTCATTCTAGTCTTCCAAGAGAGTGGGGTGTGTGTGTGTGTGTGTGGGGAGACAACTGTGCTCCAGCAGATGTGTGGACCTTTTTCCTGAAGCTCAAATACCATATCCAGGCTGGGTCACTCTCATGAGAAACCCTTGCTACTCCACGAGACGATGACAAGATCACACATAATATCCTTAACCTTCCTGATTTATGACTTGTCCTCCATGCTAAGTTGCTACTTCATTTCAGGACATGGTGGGCTTTCCTAGTGACATGTTCTGCAGGTTTACGTCTTGGTAAAATAGAAATTTGATAGATTAACAATCATATCCATTTTATGCCTGATAATTACAAAACCAGTTGGAAAAATATACCCCCTCTCTGCCCCAAGATGCTTAGCTAAGCCTAAAATAGCTCAGTTGGGATGATTTCATGGGCTATTCAACTTCTAATTTCTAGATTACAGGATAATTTCAACAGGACTGAACTGGGCAATTACTGAGTCAGCTACACACTTATTTTATTGCCTTTTCAACTTTTACCATTAAAAGGAGAGGAGCGCCACATGTTATCACATAACATTTGCCTGTGATTGGACTTCAAGCTATCCTGCCACAAAAATGACAACCACTAAGAAAGGATTATTTAAGGAAGCCACAGGAGATGGAAAAATACAAGAATATTATTCTGTATCTCCAAGCAGCATACATCTCCAACTATATTTAACTTATATATGAATACTTTAGAAAGCAAGGGTGATTTCAAAATTGGAAATATACCCTTAGCCTAATTTAACAGTGTGTGGCAAGGTATTTTTTTCTCTTCTTCAAATTGGCAGGTTGCATTTATTAAATTTTATGTGAAATTTCTCAGTTGCGAAGAAATGCATTAAAATAGAGTTTCTTCTAGAGTTGGATCTAAGCCAATTAACGAAAAATGAGGAAATGACTCATTGGAGAGCACGAGATACTCCACAATTTAGAACTTATATCATCCCCTCCCACACTCACTCAAGAACAGATTTGAGCAAAATCTCCAACAGCACACCCTGCCTCCCTCCCGTGTACATGCACAAACCAACAGAAGAAACAGAACAGTGCTGACAACATCTGAGCAGAATAAACTCATCCTGTGCAAGCCACATCTTATAGTCAACCGCTCACTGCACTAGACACTTTTTTCAAATTCTTTATCCCCACCAGTGAAAGAGGCTCTTGGAGTCTGAGTTTAATAACATTTAATATCTTTAGGGCCTTGATTAGCAAGCTGAGAGCTATCAATTTCCCCCTTGAACAAGGAACACGGATTTCAGTTCAAAACATCTGGAAGCAACAGAAGCAGTGAGGGGGAAGGCCAGACCAGCGATAAAGTTTCCCCATCACGTTCACAAAAGAAACACTGAGCACTCGGAGCACCAAACACCAAGCTCCAGACAGAACAGAAAGCTGCTGGTTAAGCAGCCTTTCAAAAGAAAAGGCTGGGAATCCTATCAAGCTAGGCAGAGTTCTGGGACAAGCCATTAGACCAGATAGACAGTACTTCCCTCTTTAATCAGGAGAAGAAAAGGCGCTTTTTTTTTTCAACCTTGATCATGCACCAAACCTCAATTGAATGTGACAGGCATAGAGGGAAATTAGACTATTGGAAAGAAAATGAAAGTAAATATGACTTGGATGGGGAAAAAAAAAAAAAAAACAGAGGAAAGGCTAAACAAAAATCACAAATGTGGAAGGAAATGTGTTGGAGTTGTTACAAAAACAACAACAACAACAAACAAACAAACAAAAACCCAACAACCGAAAAAATGCAAGCCAGCTCAGGCAGCCAAGTTTATAGTCAGGCTGCTAAAAAAGAAAACAGGGGCCCATGGGAGAGAACAGAAAAGAAAGGACAGGCACATGAGTATAGCATGTACTATTATGCATGATAGATTGCTCATCAATCTTTAATGCATTTTTAAAAGAATGAGCCATTGTACCATGGGAATTCTAAGACTACCCACTGAAGACATTGTATAATCCACTGAATTTTTGTGTAGGAAAATAAATAAACCACCGACCCAACCAAACATGACTGCCTGCTCACTAGAGGGTAGCTTTTCTTGACATTCGACTGTGTTCCTAGAACATCACCTTCAATCCACAGGGGAAATCTCTCTGCAAAGGTTGCTGTAGGTCACAGATCCACTTACAAGGAAGCCTGCCTGTGATCCATAATAATTCATTAAGACTTTGATGTTTCTCTGTATGGAATACTTCCATCGTCCAATACAACTCTTTGCCAACTGAAAATACAAATGTAAAAACTCTTCTGGTTGACAGGGCCTCTAAATTCCAGCTGCATTTCAGGATGTGCCTCTCTTTCTTTCTATTGATTTTGGCCAGAAGCACAGAGGCCTGTCTGCATTGTGGAGGATTACAAATGGATTCCCCAAAGAGAAGAATTGATACTTAGTTGGATTTGAAGGTTCTGAGGCTTGGGAGATGGAAGACGGAAGAGATTTGAGCTGAGCTTTTTATATATTAATAGAGTTGAAGGTTAAGAGCTCATTTTTTATGTCAGCCATAGTATTCAGCCTCTGCTTGTCTGTGTGACAAGAATGGGAAGTCTCAAGGGACTTGTAAGCAGAGTGGGTAGAGAACACATACAAGCTGATAAATATCACTCATTGAGTAAGGAGCCGAAAGAGGCCTTGTTTTGCTTTTTCAAATTACAGGATGTGGTTTTAGTGTAATTCTTATAAACCCTGATTCAGCACGATGTGAACTTGCTGTTATATGTAACCATAAGATGCAATTATAGGCAAATAGAATGTTTAGACAACTTCTAGGTGGTGATCTCTTTGGGGTAATTTTCAGTCTCACAGTGGTTGCCTCAACTCCAAATCATGAGAAAGAAACATCATTTATACCCTCATCCTAGGGACCCTTTGCACTTCTGGAAATTCCATGGAAGTCGGGTAAGAGTTACCTTTAGGTATGCATTGATTACAGCCTCTCACCTATCCACAAGCTTAGTCTGGATATGACTCTAAGGATGCTACCCAACCCCTGAAACCTCTGATGGGAATGGAGCTTAAAACAAGAGTTCTGGGAGGTGACCGGACCAGCATCTCTCAATTTGTTCAGATCCTGAGCTCAGAAAGCTTACTTCTGGGGCTGCAGACATAGTTCCATCAGTGAGTGTTTGGCTCCAATGCATGAAGCCCTGGGTTCAACCCCTAGCACCACACAAACCAAGAATGGTGGTATAAGCCAACAATGCTTGTATAAGCTGCTTGAGAGATAGAGGCAAGAGGATGGGAAATTCAAGTTTGAGACCTGCTATGATACATATGACCCTGCCTTAATTTTTTTAATGAAAAAAAATCTCACATCTAGAAAATATTTCAAGAGCCATTATCATGGACAGAAGAAAGCAAAAGTATATTCCTGTGCCTGTTTATCATAACATTGTTTTCCGGGGGGCTAGAGATGAGAATCAACCTAAATATTAAAGCACAAAGGTTAGATAATCTACTATAAATTTGATTACAATTGTGTGGTACATTTTGTGTGATGTGGTAACATAACACACACAGTGGATGGGATCATTTCAAGATGATACAATAGAGAATGAAGGCATGCAGGATAGGGCAAGCCTATGATCCCTGCACTCAGAAGGCCGAGGAAGAACTCTGTGAGGCTAGCCTGTCAGAAAACAGGTGAATGAATTAAAAAAACGAAGAGGGAATATTATCTCATTTTATTTCCTTTATGGAGAGACATAGAGAGAGAGGAGAGAGAGAGAGAAAGAGAACGTGTGCATGTGCATGCAATATGAGCATACAAAGTTTGAAGTTGATTATGATCTTCTCTGGTGACTTGGGCTATGGATGACATTTTTAAATTTTCTGTTCTTCAGTAATGAAATATGGAGGGCTTGTTTGGTTGGTTGGTTGGTTTGGTTTTGGTTGTTTGGTTTTCAAGACAGGGTTTTGTTATGTAATCCTGGCTGTCCTGGAACTTGCTCTGTAGACCAGCAGGCCTTGAACTCACAGAGATCCTCCTGCCTCTGCCTCCTGAGTGCTGAGATTAAAGACATGTGCCACCACTACCCAGCCTGGGTTTTTAATTAAATATAAATGTATAATAATTAAAAAGGCTAAAAACTGTAGACTAAGACTGTTTTTTATAATGGGAGAGAAAACAAAAAAGAAATCAAAGCTTGTATTTTGACTGTTGCCTGTAGAACATGTTTCTGATAAATTTCTGATAAATATCACTCATTGAGTAAGGAGCGGAAAGAGGCCTTGTTTTGCTGCTGCTGCTGGCCCACTGCTAAGTAAGTAGGTTAAGTGGCTTTGTGGGGAAAGAGTCTCAGATGAAAGATTAGGATTACATTCCTGGGGACATTCCATATCACCCTGGAATTTGGGGTAGGGTAAGAGGACTCCGTCTCGCTTTGCCATCGAACGGTCAGTACCACTGTCCTTTCTGTACACTGGGGCCTCCATGGCCCACATACTATCAGCCTGCAAGCCTCTGGGGTCCCAGCTTCATCATCTCTTGAATCTATGAGCTTGTGTCAGCCCATCTATTCCTAGCCATTTGGAGGAGACCCAAATCTAGCAGCTCCGTGAGGCCAGATCAGAGCTCTGAGGTTAATTCCCAATCCCTAAGTCTAATGTCCTAAGACACCCAGTGGGCCGAGCTGTAGAATGTTTGCTCCAGGCAAAAATTTCTTCTTTAAACTCACTAAGAATTTCAACACAGCAAAGACTCACTGAGAATTTCGACACAGCAAAGACAGAGTATCAATCCAGCAAGCCTTCCTGAGTCTTGTACTCTTTGTGACTGCCTTCATGTATCCATGTTAGCACCTGTCCCCTAAGACACTTCAACTGTAAAGTGTGAGCAAATCCACTTACTCTGGACCTTGAGAGACAAGAGGCCCATAATCAGAAATTGAGAAAGTTAAAGGACTTTGTTTAAAGGTCCTGGGATTGTAATTCCAGAAACAGATTCACGTGTCTCTAAATCCATGTTCCAAAGAAGGTGGGCATTTGCACTAAGCATACAGGGCTAATTTGTTACTAGGCAGTGACTCCTTCTTGGAGACACTTCAGGTAGAGACCAGGGTCATGCTGTCGACTAGGTATATACAGCAAAAGGCCGACAGCCACATGTTCCTGATGGGCAACTCGGGTCTCCAGGTGCACTGTGAATACCTGTTCTAGAAGCTGTGGTGTATTGTGTTCCCCACAATATTGTGCACCCTACTAAATTTATCTGGGGTCAGAGAACAGACAGCCACTAGAACAAAGCCAAAAATGGTGGCTAGAAAATGGGTCAGAGCAAGCCATAGCAGAAGTTGGGCGGTGCTGGTGCACGCCTTTAATCCCAGCACTTGGGAGGCAGAGCTAGCTGGATCTCTGAGTACAAGGCCACTTTAGAAACAGCTAGGCATGGTGACACGCCTTTAATCCCAGAAATCCAGCCTTTGATCCCAGGGAGTGACCGCGGAAAGTAGAAAGATATATAAGGGGTGAGGACCAGAAACTAGAAGCATTTGGCTGGTTAAGCTTTTAGGTTTTGGAGCAGCACAGTTCAGCTGAGAGCAAATGGGATGAGGACTCAGAAGCTTCCAGTCTGAGGAAACAGGATCAGCTGAGGAACTGGAGAAGTGAGGAAACTGTGGCTTGTTTTGCTTCTCTGATCTTCCAGCGTTCACCACAATAACTGGCCTCGGGTTTGGTTTTATTAATAAGACTCTTTAAGATTCCTACTACAAGAAGCCACATCAAAGAGTAAAGGTAACCGAAGTTTGATTTCTCAGGCAGCAGCTAGCACAGTCCTGCTTCTAATGAATGGCCTCCGGACTCCGCTGCGAAGGGCCGTCCAGTGCTCTTCCCATCATGGTTTTTCCTTTCAGTTTTCACAAGAGGCCGGTTAAATAGAACCAAGATGGAAGGCTGACAGAACTCTCACTACCATCCCCTGAGCAAATTCTGTATTACTGCGATGTAAAGACAACCACATTATTCCACAGTGTCGGAGAGGAAGAAAGGGAAAGGGAGAAAGGTGTGTGGGGAACAACCTAGACGAGGAGGAGGAGAAACCCCACAGCTATGAAACCAGCTGCCCTTTCTCCTTGGAGTAGCCTGTGGGTTTCAGACACCTTTGAAATAAAGGAGTCAAGCTTCCCATTGCTCATCAGCTCTTTCTTGCAGGAACGGATTTCACTGGGCCCTGTATTAACACAACAAATAGAAACGTTCCCTGGAGCTTGGTGGCAGTCAAAGCCCCAAGAGATCATGTAACTAGCACTTGCCCTTCCTGCCACTTAAACGTCTCAGCAAAGGTGGGAAAGGACCTCTAACAGGGGGCAAAGACTAAACCTGGCCTGTGGCAGATTTGGAGTCCATTGTTATACTGATGCTGGGTGGTCCCGGACAAACCCCTCTCAATTGCTCTGTATTGTCAGCAGAGATAACATGAAAGTGACACCAAGGACCCTGTGAGGTTTTGTGGGTGCTTCCCTCCCCACCAGCCTTTTCAGGAGAGTATTAGTTAGCTATGACCCTAAGTAATAGTCACTGGGATGTGCAACACAAGGAAGCCATCAGTCACTGGATAGACACTGTGGTTGTTTTGAAGGAAATAGTTTTCTTTCCTGTATGTAAGTTCACAAAGTACATTAGTACAAAATGTTTCTTTAAAAAAAAAGGGGGGGGGAATATTCAGCCAAAGGTAAGTCTTTTTTTTTTAAATCTTAGAATTTAGGCAAGCCTAATAGCTCTAGAAAGATCGTGGTAGTAAACTCAGAGAACTGTTTCCTGCCTGGAGTTGCTCACTTACTTCAAGTAATGTTGTGTGTTTCTAACGACATCGTGGCACAAGGTTCTGGACATGGCCTTGAAGAACAGCTTTGTTTAAACTTTATCCAGTTTTCATGAATGTCTTTTCCAACTTCAGTCAAAGTCTATGTAGAATATATTCCTGGGTCATTATAGATCCTCAGAGGAAATACTAAAAAGAGGGAGCTCAGTGCTATTATCAACATTTTGCAGTCTGGAAGCTAAACAGTTCTATCTGCCTGCCCATCGTCAGGCTACCCAGGTCAACTGAAGCACAAGCACCTTCTCTTTGGCCAGACCTGAGACGTTAGATATTGGACTGAGTGTTCATGCACCCTTAGATTAAGGGAATCCACAAGGGAACAATAGGATTTTTTATGGAGAAAAAACTCAGAAACCATTATTCTTTTTTTTTATTATTATTATTCTAAACAAAAAACGGTGCACTAAAAGCTTGTAGAATCTATTGCATGTCCACAATTAAGCCTTTTAATGACTGTGTTATAATGCGTTGTTAGACCTCAGTAGGGAAATGTGTGTGACCATGATATAGTAATGTCTTCATTTCTAAGACCCGAATGTGGTCCAGTAGAACACAGGTTAGAACCCAGCCTCTCTAAACTAACTTCCTTCTCTGAAAACGGAAGGTCCCTTGTCTGAAAACTCCACAGCCTCAAATTGTGCCTGAGGTCAACAATTCAAATCTTTTGTAAAGTTTAAACACTAGGTATATATATAGTGTTGATGTGGAAGGGAAGGAGTCTTAACATTTGGTGGCTGACATAGCATCGAATGAAAGAATTTTGAGCCAAAAATACACATATATATATGTGTTGTTTCTAGCTGAGGAAATTTCACAAGACATTTAGAAAAAGTAATTGGTTCATTCAGCCCTCCATTAAAAACACACTCCTGCAAGAAGCAGAGAAACAAGAAGCTGTACCAGATGAGCAAAAGCAATTTAAATTTCCTTCACAGCAAATCATATTTCTAGAACTTTGTGTGTTTCTTAGAAAGAAATATCAGAAGAACATATTTTGAGATTCTAAGTTTACATAACAACCTGTTTCAAAGAACTAAAAGAGAAGGCAGAACAAGGATTTTAAACTTAAGCCACACTTGGAGTCAGTTATCTGAAGAAAAAGAAGAAGGAGAAGGAGGAGGACAAGAAAAGTGAAGAAAAAGAGAGATCTGAAACAGCGCCTGCTGCCAGTGACTTGGCTGAAGACGCTGGGCTTAGAGAAAGGCAACCATCCAGGGAAATGTGATTTTCCATGGTTTTACATTCACCATTTAGCACTTGGAAATCCTCATACTGTATCAGACCCGACTGAAAGCACATTCCTTCCAAGCAAACTGGAACACATTTGCAAAGGAAGATTTTTATATAATGAAGCCTGAAACAGGGCAGTGGAGGGCACTTCTCAAAAGACATGGGCTCAGAATTGGATACTAAAGTTGAGGGAACAAGCTGTGAAAGACAAAACAGCAAATAATAGAAGAGATTTGATGGTTCAACAAATGTTTATTCAGTTCCTATTCTGTCCCCTTTTGAAACAGGACTGACTGGAACACGAGACCCCATTCTCTCACAGTTACATTCTATTAGAGGACACAGAGCAGAAACACAAGGAAAATCAATCAACAAATGAGTAGAAAAATAGCACTTGGAAGGGATCAGAGAATGTAGTAGAGTGATCAGCAGACATTTGTCACATACGATGGGGTAGTCTGGAAAGGACTAGCCAAGAAGGCAGGCAATACTGGAGCTAGGACCTAAGGATGAAATGGAAGGAGCCAGGGAATGGTACTCTAAGCAGATAGAACAGCAAGTTCCCAAGGCTTTGATGGGGAGGAGGGGTAGTGCTTGGCATGTTCAGAAAAGATGGAGGACATGCTGCTAACTGGGGCCCAGAGAGAAAGGAAGAGATGATGGTCAATGACATTGCAGGGGTAGTTAGTGGCTAGATCTTCCAGGGATTCGTGTTTGATTTCTGAGCGTAACTGTAAGCCATTGAAATGTCTGAAAAGTAACTTCACTGAAATGTCTGAAAAGTAACTTTTGGTGTGCAAAGACTGCTGTGTTTCGTGATGATCTCAGAGAAGAGGGGGAATAGAGACTGGTAGAAGTTTCCTAAAATAGACAGAGCAAAAAATGAAAGAGGAGTGTTGAATTCTTTAGGTGCATAAACAAAGCCCTGGAAATGCACTCTATATTGAAGCTGTCATGCTAACTAGTTTCATGTATCCCAGGCTGGTCTCAAACCTTGATATGTAGTTGTGGGTGACCTTAAATTTCTGATCCTTCTACCTTCACTTCTGGAGTGCTGGGATTGTAGGAGTATATCACTACACCCAGTTTTTTGGGGGCCTGTGGATCTATGTTTTCAAGCACACATATTGCTACTGTCTTACATCAACAAAGTAACTTATGAAAAGCAATATCTTTTTGCAGATATACATTGTACCTGTAAATGCCCCAGCATTTACAAGTGGTCACACAGGAAAACTTTCACATTCAATAGTGAGGATGGCTGAGGACTAGCCCTTCCCTGAATGTAGTTATTGAAACTTCTAGAAGCATTGCTCAGAAAGAGGCAGGAGCAACCTCCTCATTCTTGCAAGCATTCCTTTTGAAGTTATGGATGGGAACTATTAGAGTTAAGGAAATGACTGAAATAGTTTTCCCCAGTCGTGAAACTGTATCAGCACAAAAGCTCCAAGAACTGTTCAGCAGCCTCAAAGCTTACCAGGGTGATGGGCCTGAGCTTGCCAGCTCTTCACACATATATGAGGATAACTCTTCAAAGTGAACTTCTCACTGAGACCAGAAATGAAACATTCCAGCTTGCCACTGATCTCTTACAAAATCTGGAACTTGCCTGATTTTTGTAGTTTGGATTCATATAAAACAGCTCAACAAGGCCAGCGAGTCTTTGGTTGCAATTGTTTCATTTTTGAGGTTTCTTAGCCATAAAGCCTCCCTGACCAGAGAATCACCAGAGGCTTGCTTTTGCCTTTCTAAGCAGGGGAGAGGTCCCCCTACCCACTTCCACCTGAACCACAGAGCACAGACACAAGCAACTGGACCAGACCCCACTTTCTAACCTTTGATATGGCTCCCGATATCCCAGCATGCAAGACTCCAAATCCAGGAAATCTTGATTGCAATTGCTTGAACTGATGCTGTCTGTTTATTTAATTGATAACAATAACTGGTATTTCCTTCTTCAACTTTGCTATTTTGGACCATAGAAGGTCCTGTGCAGAGGTTTGAATGTTGTGAGGAAAGAAAATGTCAGAGGTAACTTTTATTTATTTTGAAACTCTGAAAATAAATAGAGGGAAATAAGATACCTCCAGGAAGAGCAGTAAGAACTACAATCTGGAAGAGACGATTTTTTTTCTCATTTAAGGAAAGCATGAGCATTCCAGATACAACAGTGGCTGGTATCAGGTACCAGAAATTTGACTTCCTCTCTTGGCCTCACAGGGCTCATGGACCACCTACAGCTTCAAGATGTTGGCTTGTTGCCCAAAGCAATTCTGTGAAAAGGGGAAGAAAAAAGTCCAAGAGGGGCGAGTAGAAGCCCATGGTGACTCAGGCTCTCCTGACAATTTCACTAGCTCCTGAATTTCCAAAGCAGAGTCTCAAATGAAGTCAGGGAGGGAAATGGTATCATTCTAGAGACTCTCAAAAGACACTCATTCTCACACATTACAGTTCTCCACAAAACACCAAGACGCCACCCACGCTAGGATGGGACAGGAACACAGGGAAGAGCATGTAGCCCAGCTCAGAGGAAAAGGGGGAGGAAGGTCAGGAGAGGGTTCCAAGAGGTGATAGCTATCCGGCCAAGTTCTTTTCTGTAGCAAGGACTCCTGTGGTCCACTGAGTCTGAGATGTACTTTCGATTTCACTCTATAACAGCTCTAAAAGTTGGATTCAGCTTATAAACCAGGGAGATTTTGCATGAGTCTAGGTCAGGTGGCTTCCCTAAAAAGGACGCCATTAACAGTTCTGGAACACTCTTGTGCATCCTGTCATCAGCTCATTAGAGTTAATTGAAAGACAAACATTACATTACGTATGCAGCATTTAATTGACATTTTCAATGTTTTAAACAAAATTCCCTATGCTTTGGTGTCAACAGCAAAAAAGCTATTATCTACAGAGGAAAGCGTAGGAATGGAGTAAAAATATTTGCATTAGACATTAGCAGCTATCTATCATCGGAGGAATGGCCTGAATTCTCCATGTTTTTCATAAAATGTGTTTTTATCGGACTTGAGATACCCCAAACTCAATGAATCCGTGTTTCATTTAGTTACTAAGATACCCACAGTAATCATGACCATAATCGTTGCATACCACTCATGAAATATTACAGAGCAAGCGGGGGAGGGGGAGAAGTTTACAGCAACAGAGGAATAGATTCAGGAAGTATTGGACTAGCCAAGGTCGGCACTTACAACTTCCCGGTAGATACGATATTGTCTTTACAAGTCTATATATTATGGTGTTAATAGACACAGTAGTTTTCTCCCTTTGCTGGTGGTCATCAATGGTGCCTTAACTTAATGGACATATTTGGTGACGAGTGTTCATCTGGAACCTTCAGCTTGGTCTAGAAAGCCCCATTCCTTTCTCTCCAAACCCCACTTTCTGAGAATCTCCAAGAAAGAAAAGGTGCCAAAAAACCCAGTTCCGCATTCTTGGTGGCTACAGCAGCTCCTCCTCTGAAGTTGCCAGCAGTCGAGTCTGCACCTAAAGTACTCAGCTTTGGACCATTCTTGGGCACAAAACCAGCTTGTGGCAGACATGTCATCACTCCTCATCTACAGCCTATATAAGTTCCCTACTTTAGTTCGGGCATGTGACTTCTCCTGCCTTTATCTCTGGGGCTGGAGAACTCACCCAGGAGTTGCTTTGCTCAAATAAACCTGTTCTCTCACTTTTTCAATTCGGCTTCATCCAGCTTACTTCACTGGAGGAGAAACCTATTATCATGACACAGAAAACCTACTAACAAGGAACAGAACCCCACTCACTTTCACTTCAACCAAAGACAGTGTTCTAGAACCAGTGCCTGGAGACCTACTCACAAAGAAGAATGTCAACACATGGCCTGCATTTAGTGACATCACAGTCACTTGAAGTACACCCATCATGGGAGCATTTTTACACTTAGAAACTGGCAAATTCCACAAGTCAGGATGTTATTTGCTTTTTCAGAACCAATTTAAGAGCATACTACTGCTGCAGGGGGGTTCCTGGATTATACTGGGCCCTCTCATGGAGATTTGCTAAGGTTTGGAGCCAGGTAATGTACAGTTACAACGATCAAAGCTGCCTTCCTACGCTGCCTTCTCCCAGTCTCTCTGGAGCCACATGTGCTCTTAGCTCTACTTAGACCCACACCTCTCATCGGTTCCCTTGTTGTGGAGAATCAGAGGCATGGCTGAAAGAAGCTTTTCCTAGGACTCCTGGCTAGAGTAGGGTCTTGAGAAGGGAAGGATGGGACTGAAGAGGAATAATGAGTATCTGGAATTTACTCTCAAAGGAAATGGCTGAGGTTAAAACGTAACATTGGGAGGGTGTTTCAAGCAGGTACAGAGTCACTGGTTTTCCTAAAGGGAAAAGTGGACATGGTGAGGAGATAAGAGGCCGAGGAAAGGAATAAGGTGAGATGTGGGACCTTATGCATCTTATTGGACTGTAGCTTTTATTTATTTATTTATTTATTTATTTATTTATTTGTTTGTTTGTTTATTTATTTATTTATTTATTTATTTATATTTTGGTTTTTCGAGACAGGGTTTCTCTGTGTAGCTTTGGTGCCTGTCCTGAATCTCGCTCTGTAGACCAGGCTGGCCTTGAACTCAGAGATCCTCCTGGCTCTGCCTCCCAAGTGCTCGGACTAAAGGCGTGCACCACCATTGCCCAGCTGGAGCTTTTATTTTGCACCCACAGGTTTAAAAACCAGAAACACGAAAGCTGGCAGACCTGTGGTCTAGATGACCCTCAGTAAGGTGTACCCAAGGTAACCTGAAGCATGAATTTATGGATGAATACCAACTGACTCTTTCTAGGGTTTGAGAGTGTCCCATAGAGCCCCAAAGAAGAGGTAACTAACACCCACCCTCTCTTTTTACCTCAGAGGGTAGTTAGGGAGGTGAATGATATTATCAATGTGAAAACTTTTTAGGAGCAAGCTATAGTTCCAGGATGAGAGACTTACTCATCTGTAAAATGAGGGGTTACATTAGATGGATCTAATGTTCTTCTAGTTCTGAAATTCTATACAACTCTGTCATTATCCTCATTATCTGATGAGCATGCTAAAATGACAGGTTTTAAGGACCCGAAGCACCCTCCCCTCATCTGCCAAGAGGACTTCGTGTGAAGCTCTTTGTCTGGGAATGCCACTTCCAGAGTGACACCAATAACCCGAAGGTTGTGTAGGGATGTGAACTGTTTGGATCTGAATAGGGAAAGGAAATTGATTTGTAAACTACAAGTAGAACCAAACCCTTTAAAAAGAAGAAAGATTTCTTTCTGTGCATCACATGTAAATATATAACCAGATCCCTCAACTGGGAAACACTCTGGTTTTTTTAATGTTACATATTATGCTACAACCAAAATACCAAATGATTTAACAGTGGTTTTCAAAACCCAAAGATAAAACAGGGAGGTTTAGAATCATGAGGTTTGAACTTTTTTTTTTTTTTTAATTCCTAAATTGCCCTTCAACCACAGTGTTTCATGTTTGGTAATGCTCTCATGTTTTAGAAAGGGAAATAAGTAAAATAAAACACTCTTCATAGAAATGGTTCATCAAAGGTGGCATCATTAATGACTGGTTATAAATTGGAGCTCTTGCTGATACAAAAAGCTCTTCATAGATCAGGCACCCAGCCAACTGCCCCAGCCAACTGCCCTGGCTAACTTCCCTGCTTACATTTAGAGCTCACAGAACTCCCAATGAGATGCTCCTCTTGGTCCAGGACAGAGATGGACAACTAGGGCTCAGATCTACCATTTGGCTTGCTCAGGGTCTCACAGCCAGCAAGTGGCAGCTCTGGGATCACAGAGCTTGGCTCCACACTTCATCCTTGTTATTGCTTCATGACGGCTTATCTCTGACTGCCGAATATGATTTCCTAAAGACTGCTATTCCAAAGTTCAAGATAACCCTGTCACCCATACGGATGTGGAGAGAATTTCAGCAGAAATAGAGGTTCTGTAGTCTGAATTTGCAACAGTTGGGAATGAGTGGTCAGAACAAGCCTTGCCATTTGTGCCAAGGTAGATGGGATTTGAGACAATCTTGTTGAGAGAACTGGGCCAGAACCAGAGGAGCACTTAGCAAGCATGTGCAGATTATAAATGATAGAGGAGCAAAAGGGGAGGAGGAGGAGGAGGAGGAGGAGGAGGAGGAGGAGGAGGAGGAGGAGGAGGAGGAGGAGGAGGAGGAGGAAGAAGAAGAAGAAGAGGAGGAGGAGGAGGAGGAAGGGAGCAGGGAGAGGAGTAGAGAGAGGAAGGAGAGGAAAAACACAGAACAGGAGGAGGGGACTAGTAGAGAGAAGGGAGAGGGCTTCTAGGAGGGGTGAGAGGAGAGGGATTGGTAATGGAGGGGGTGAACATGATCAGAAATGTTTTATAGGCACAAGTGAATTGTCGCAATGGAAGTCATCACTGTACAATTAACGGTGCTGTTGTGGCTTGGGTGTGAAATGTCTCTTGTAGCACTTGTGTGTTTTGAACACTTGGTCCCCAGATGGTGGCTTTATTTTAGAAAGTAATGGAACCTTTAAGGAAGTGAAGACTAGATGGAGGAAGTAAGTAGATCACTGGGGGCGGGCCTTGGGATTTCACCGCCCAATCCTACATCCTGTCTACCCTCTGCTTCTTCACTGCCATCTCTCCCACCGTCAAGACTTTGCCATTTCTCCTTTTCTTTTGTGTTATTTATTTACTGTGTATGTGTTAATACGTGTTACAGTATACATGTACCCGTTTCGTGGACAACAGAGGTCATTGTTAGGTGTCCTCCTCAATATCTCCTCATCTTATTCCTTGAGACCTGGAGCTCACTTATTTGGCTAGACTGGCTGGCCACAAGCCCTGAAGCTCTAGCTGTCTCTGCCTCTCCTGCAGGGGCATGTGCTGCCATGCCTAGCTTTTCCATGCATGCTGAGGATACAAACTGAGGTCCTCATTCTCCTGCAGCAGCAGCTTTAGCACCGGCTCATCCATCTCCCTAGTCCAGATATAAAAAATTAAATGAACTTTCTCAGGTGGATTTTGTCAGGGATTTTGTCAAAGCTTTGAGAAAAGTAACTGACACATGCCCTAATAAAATAAATAATAAGTAAATGGCTTCTTCAACTTTTGCAGCAAGATACAA